>NC_138048.1:84353265-84729201 GCF_964194185.1 Rhinolophus hipposideros
GCTTCATAAGGCTCAGCATAACCAGCCCAACTAACTCTGGTCATGAAGAGCAGCAATTCAGCAGGTTGTAGTAAAGAATTCATAGGGCAGTAATTGCAGAATTCATCTGTCCTACAAACTTTGAGTAATTATGGCTTTAAGACAATAGTCTTGATCTTATAGTTCCAAATTAGAGATAATATAGTAAAACATAGAAATGTAATTCACTTATTTTTCCAATTATTTACTATTTTTTCTGTAACTAATGTCTTATCTATTTCATAAATCAAAGTAATTTTAAATACTATTTTTATAAATCTGTTTATTCATATTTCACATACTAAATTTTTTCCCCTCTTAAATTCATAGATGCAGGGTTTTTTTCCAACTATAGCAGCTTATGCACTGAAACCCAGTGTTGCGTTTTTTCACACTGCACAGACCATCCAATAGATTATAACGATTTTTGTTATAAGTTGTTCACACCTATTTAGCTAGAAGGCTCCAAAGAATCTCTGCCAAAACATATTTAATCTAATTTCATTTTTATGTCAATGAAGAAAATGACCATTTCTACCTGGTTCCCATGACACCTGTCCATTAGCACACAGGATAGAGTGGAAGCAGCATATTGGTTCCTTGTCTGGGTCCCAGGATGACACAGATGGGTGCACACCGAATGGGGAAGCTAACAAAATACAGCACAAGTAATAGAGTCCCTTGTTGCCACCACTTGTGAAGCTGAGAGAGTTCACATCTGGATTTCTGTGGACGTTTTGTGATACATTAGGAAATCTAGGACAGCTGAACAAGGATAATAGACAAAAAGGAATAACAACATATAGAGCCTAGAGAGGAATTTTGCTAAAAGTCAGTCTTGTGGTTGCTTCTAGATACGCAAAGCTAATCCTAAAGTTTTCTCTTTCCAACTTGGGGACTCAGACCAGACTCCATGCCCATGAGAATCCGGGGAGGGGACAAATTTGTTTCTGCTTTTGGAGGGCTGAGGGATCTGTGACCCCAAGAATTATCTTGAGAGCCTGAAAAATATTTCTTTCCACAAGGTCATTCCAGCATAGTCTAAAAGTAAAGATGTGTTATAAAGGGTTAGTAAAAAAGAAAGATGAAAGATCTGTTCCATAAGGAAAATTGGCACAGGAAAAGGTCTTTTTGCAGCGCTTAACACAGAGGGGGAGTGATAGTACATACTTAGTAAATTTGTATTGAGCTACATAAAAGGGCTAGATTTCTAAGCTACATTTCTATTGAGCTCCCTTGAACTTCCTATTTAAAAGGGAGATGAAATGTATTTTCCATTAAGCAAAGATTTATTGTGGAAAGTGAATAATCACATTCATATTTATTTGGGAAATCAGAATTTTCTTAAGTTAAATCTGAATTAGTTAACAATGGAAAATACTCAACTAGAAATCACTGAGCTCAGTTATGGTATGTAACATTACTGAAGTACGTATTGCTACACAATAGGTAGGCTACTTGTAAGGTGTGTGTGTGTGTGTGTGTGTGTGTGTGTGTGTGTGTCGTCCACAGAATGAACTGGATTTCCTATCTCCCAATGCAGGCTTCTGAAAAGAGCTTTCCACATACCTTACTTTGAAAAATCATTGTGAACAATGAGCCGAGGCCTTTTTGTTCCATTTCTCAATATCCAATCCTTTCTCAACCCTCATGATCTAGCTTCCAAATCATTTACCTCACTAAAATGTTCCTTACCATGTCTGATAGCTTTTCCTCTAGCCACGTTCTCCTTTTTCTCTCTTCAATATCTGGCACAATTGATCTACTCCTTCTTGAAATGCACTGGGCTTCCATTGGGTCCTTTTATTTATTTTGTTGATTCTACTTCCTCCACCTTCCTCATGACAGTGGGCAATTTTCTTGGGTTTGGTCCTTGATCCTCTGCTTTTATCCCTTGATATAAAGCAGCTCATTCACTCTCTTGTCTTTGAACAGCAGCTCTGTATAAGAACTCCCAAGTCTTAATGTCTAACACCAACCTTTCCCACCTGACCTTTAATTCTATATTCTAAATTTCTAACACCTTCCGACTTTGAGTTCCCACCATCACCTCAAATTCAACATGTCTAAAATTATCCCCATTAACCCTATTCCTCCTCCCAAATTCCTCACTTCTGTCTCTGACACCATCATTCTCATCCATCATCCCCAACCGTGCCTTCCATTGCTTGTCTATATGTACCCTTTCCTTCAGGCAGGCCCATCTTTTCACCAACATCCAGACTCAGTTTACCATCATGAGTTAAATTTGCCCTATGCCGTTCACTAATTGGTTGATGCAGGACACTTGCAAATCCAATATGTCAGCAAACTCTGTGACTTCTACCTGTAACATCCAGAATCGAACTCCTCTGTACCACATCTCTCCGGATCCAAGCCACCTTCATTATTTTGGATTATTTTATTGGTCTTCTCACTGATTTCCGTGGTTCTACTCTTGTTCCCCCACCCACCCCACTCCTTTAGTCTATTTGCTATGTGGCAGACAGAATGATCTAAATCAAATCATGACTCTCCTCTGGAAAGAGTTTCTCTTGGCTCTCCTTTTCACTCAGTGCAAAAACTATATTCCTTCAATAGCCGATAAGGCCCTACATGATCTGACCCTCTCTTGCCTCTCTTATCTCCTCTCCCACTACTCTCTCTCTCTCATTCTTTCTAGCCACACTGATCTCTTTGCTATTCTTCCAAAATGCTAAGTATGCTCCTGCCTCAGGGCTTGCTGTTCCCTCTGTTCCAAATGCTCTTCCCCTAGATAATGCATGGATTCACTTTCTTTTAAGTATTCCTTCAAATGTTCCCCAGTGAAGCCTTCCCTGACCACATTACGTGAAATTAAAATATGACAATCCCGCCAGCACTCTCTATCTCAGTTGTTGTTATTTTTTCCTCTGTAACGTTATCGCTCTTTAAGATAACATATAGTTCATCAATTTATCTTGTTTATTGCCTATTTCCTCCCACTGAAATGTTAAGTCCATTAGGTACGGATTTTTTTCTGTTTTGTACACTGATGTATCCCCAATTCCTAGAACAGTATCTAGCACATATAGTATTGTGCTCAATAAATATTTGCCCATTCAATTAATTAGATCATAAGTGCTCTGAGAGCAGTGGTTTTTTTGCAGCACTTAACACAGAGGAGGAGTGATAGTACATACTTAGTAAAATTGTATTGAGCTACATTTGAACCAATTTATTTATACAAATAAAACCCCAATTTTAATTTTAAAAGATGAGAAAAATAAAATCACTGTGCCCTGATGAAACATTAAAATAGCTTTTACTATTTTAAAAAATTGTACTATTTTTTCCATCAGTTTTAGTAGGAGCATTTTATGAATTTTGTTTATGTAAGTGGTAACATCTTCTCTTTTTTCGTGCAAAACACTATATTGAGCACCTACTATATGCTTAGCACTGGGGATACAAAAGCGAAGTCTCAGGCCCCACTGAGGGGGAGAGCTCTGGGCCACAGAAGATGGTTTATAGTCTAGCCCAAGGGCAGCTCTTCTTTTCTGCAGTGAGAGACATTTCACACTCTGTGCTATCCAATATGGTAGCCCCTAGCCTCACATGGCTATTGAGCACTTGAAATGTAGCTAATCTGACTAAGGAACTGAATTTTTAATTTTATTTAATTTCAATTCATTTAAACTTTAAAAGCTACGTGTACCTAGGTGGTACTGTATTGGACAGAGCAGCTTTAGGTCAAAGTAATCAAATGCCCCTAGAGTGGCAAACAATGACAAGGCTTTATTTTTATATCCTGTCATAATGTATGCAAGTACTGCTGAAGGGTGGGCAAAGAAAGGGAAGAACTACTGTGTGTGTGTGTGTGTGTGTGTGTGTGTGTGTGTGTGTGTGTGTGTGTGCTGTTGTGAGTAGGTATGAGTTTATATGTGTTCAGCTACCCATGGAAAGCAGAGAGGGAGAAAAGGATAAAAAGAGAGATTGAAAGAAAGACCTCCCAGCTCACACAGCACTGTCTGTGAGGAAGTTTTTAGCCAGTAAACAAATAACTGTATTGGAACACCCTCCCTACTCACCTGATCTGGTCCCCAATGACTTCTTCCTTTACCCGAAGATAAAGAAAATACTGAAAGGAAAACATTTTGATGACATTCAGGACATCAAGCGTAATATGATGACAGCTCTGATGGCCATTCCAGAAAAAGAGTTCCAAAATTGTTTTGAAGGGTGGACTAGGCACTGGCATCGGTGCATAGGAGTACTTCGAAGGTGACCGTAGTGATATTCAGCAATGTGGTATGTAACTCTTTCTCTAGGATGAGTTCATGAACTTAATTGTCAGACCTCGTGTATATAGAAATAAAGTAAGATGTCAGAGTAACTTAGCTCTGATGGTTCAGTATTCAAAAATATTGTTGCATTTTTTTTAATCACCATTTCAAACTTAGAGTTTTTGAATATATATTCTCCTACCTTCACAACGGTGATCTCTCCATTGTCATCTAATTGCCAATTTAGAGTTCATAGTATCCAGTTATGTCTCCATTTTCATCAATTTCTATTCACATTCTATTATGAGTAGTAAACTTAAGTGTCTCCAAATAGTACGTTAACTAGAAATCAAGGGTAAAAAAAACAGAAAAAATGCACTTGTAAAAATTTGATTGCCTATAAAACAGAGTCCATAAAGAAAATAATCTTAAAACTCGTATCTAATTCATGGGGTTGGATTTTTTTCTTTTTCTCTATCTTAGCTGTCTAATACAACAACTTCTAGTCACGTGTGACAACTGAAATTTAAAAAGTGGTTGGCCAAACTGAGATGGGCTGTAAGTATAAAATACACACTAGATAGCATCAAATTCAACATGTCTAAAATCATACCCATTAACCCTATCCTCCCAAATTCCTCACTTCTGTCTCTGACACCATCATTCTCACCCATCATCCCCAATCTTATCTTCTATTACTTGCCTATATGTACCCTCTCCTTCATGCAGACCCATCTTCTCATCAATGTCCAGACTCAGTTTACCATCATGAGTTAAAGACTTAAAGATTTAGCTCAAAAATATTAAACTATTTCAATAATAATTTCATATTATTTTCCTTATGTAATGAATGACCACGTGTTAAAATATTATTTGGGGTTAAATAAAATACATTAAATTTAATTTCATCTCTGTCTTTTAATTTGATTACTAGAAAATTCTAAATTACCTGTGTAGCTTATCTATTTCTACTGAACAGCACTAATCTATACTAAGGTAAAAAGTGACTAATATTTTCCAATGCCTCCATATCTAGGGAAGAAGGATATTTTGAGTTCCTTCCCAGATTTCTTCCACTTAGAGGTATCAGTCTACCCTACTACCCCCACTCCCTTCCCTATATGTCAGGTACTAAAGAGATGAAGATCAACAAGATCCACTCCCAGCCTTGCAAAGTTCACAGATCGGGGAGAAGTTAGACAAATAAACAGGTACTAATAGCAAACTTCAATGTGATCCATGTTGCACTTGTGGCAAGAGTGTTGAGGGCATAGGTGAGGGAAAGGCTCACAACTGCCTTAGGAAAATTGGAGGTTTCCCCAGGAAGTGGCCATCTGAAATGGGTTTTAAAAAATTAGTAGGAATTTGCCTGGCAAATATTGGGGACAAGGAGATTCTAAGCCAAGGGAATAATACATGGGACAGGGTGTATAGAAGAAGTCATGGATACAACAGTAAATGGGGCTGGTTCTATACCTACAAAACAAAAAGGTTCTATACCTACAAAATCCTGTTGATTTTATAGACATCAACAGGAATCCCCTGACAAAATAATATTTTTCTTACTCTTGCTTCACCTGTTCAGCTTGAGCTGGGGAAAGAGTATGTTTTCTTTAGTATGAACGTGACCAGTCTGCACTGGGATATATCTTGTGTGCTTGGCCATTGTCAGCACCACATGCTGGACTTATGTGTCCCAACCAAAGAGCCCAGTCCAGTCCCTAACCCTCCACAAACCAGAGAGGCCACACCACATAGTAGAAAGAGCATGAATTATGGTGTCTGATAATGTGAAGTTGTATTTCTTCTCTGTCAAATGTCAAACCTTGGACAAGTTATGTATCTTAACTAAGCATTAGTTTCCTGGTCTGTAAAAGGAGGAAAATTACTCCTGCCCTATCCCTGTCATAGGGATTAAGGTCATATAATCGAAAGCCTTTAGTAAGCCAATCTACCAAGGTAAGGATGATAATAGCTGCTATCTACCAGTAGGGCCATTCCAGGTCACTTGCCCTTTGATGTCTCCCTCTCCCTCTCCCCTATGCTGTTCTCAATCAACATGAAACCTACATCAGAGTTCACAACAGGATAATTTTTATTGCTAAGTACATAGGGGAGAGGAATTTTTTTTTCTTTCCATTCCTCAAAAGAGTCAAGCAAGGAAATATTCAATGGTTACCAGTCCCTGACCATTCTCTGGAACAACCTTTCCATAATTCCATCTGTTTATCATCATTGGATGGTAGCACATAGTTCCCTACCACCCATGTATGCACAAGAATTTAGAAATGTCAAAAAAACCCACAAGAGTAAAAGGGTTTTACAAATATATAATGCATATTCTCATCAAATCTGCTAATGGGATAAACTGAGAAGAATGAATTTTGACTGCATTATCATTTCAGTTTTAAGTAAATCAAAAAATTTTACTTTGATACATTTATGAAGCATTTTTAACTGTACCTCTTAACCCTCTCTACTGTGAGGTCTTGTTTTTCACCGTTTGAACTTACTGACATCTTATGGGCAATGCATCAAGGCACCTTAATCCTGTCATAGACAAACCCATCAACATTCACCCTGACACTAGGTGGTCCCTTGACCCTTCCTAAAGACTCTTCTCTGCAATCCTAATACATATTTGTTGCTCTTTGAGCAAATTTAAATTATAACAGTGATACGTTCAAATAACAAATTAAAGGGTTGTTATTTACCATATCGGATCCTTTTTATTACAAAAAAAGTACCCGGAGGATTTCTTTTAAAATGAAGGAACTCCTTTATGGCATTAAACTATAACTTGAGTTCTTATTCTGAATTTACCAGAACTTCCCCAGTACCAATGAACACACACCTAGCACTCAGATCTTGGTTTCCACATTCCATTCTCCAGTAAATGGAAATAGGATTCTCTAGAGAAATAGCTGACTACTGGGCTGGGAACTGGCTTTTCAGATGCCCTGGATCGCTAGAAAAAAGTTTTATACAAAATATCAAGAATCAGAAGGTCATCAGACTTCTCAGCAGCAACCCTGAAAGTCAGAACACGCTGAAGAAATATTTTCAAAGCTCCTCAGGCTTTGAGTTAAAGTGGAGGTCGAGTCAGCACACTCTACCCTCTCTCTCCCACTGATTACAATGAAAATCCCTGGACAAAACATATACAGCAACCGTCAGGCTACTCTGAAAATTAATTAAAAATGGGGGTGGTAGATGAGGGTAAAGGGGATCAAATATATGGTGGTGGAAGGAGAACTGACTCTGGGTGGTGAACACACTGTGGTATATAGATGATGTAATACAGAATTGTACACCTGAAATCTATGTAACTTTACTATTGTCACCCCAATAGACATTAAAAAAAACAAACAGGTGGACATGTTAGGGAAATCAAAATACCCCTGGTAGAGTGAATTATTTTTAAAGTAGGACTGACTTACTTGTCACCACTCTTTCAACCACAGTGGATATGCCAAATTAGTTTTTTAATGAAAGGGGTCAGTTTTTATTAAAAATGTGTACATTGGCTTTTTCATTTAACCTTGCTAGGAGGATAACCGTCAGAAGTTCTGATGAAAGGTGAAGAACAAATTAAGTGATTCCATTTAAAAATACTTGTGTGCTGTAGTATGACAAACTCCAGTTTTCATTTTACATATTTAGGGATTGAAAAAGTGAAAAATTCTGTGATAAATAGTAAACTGTTCCCACAATAATGAAGCTGTGAACAAAAGCCTTTTTCATCTCTCTTTTCTTTGCTTCATTGTAAGAACAGAAAGGAATTAGAAGATCCAGGAAAGAGGTAAATAGGAACTAACTGCAATCCTTTCCTTTTGCAAACATTACAATTTGTCCATCACTCTAATGATATTTCAAATATAAAGCATGAAATATGATCAAAGAAAAATAGTTTTGATCAGTAAAGATTTAATTGTGTAAGAAATTGCTAAAAATTTTACAGTGTGCATTAATAATTACCATGCAGCATCACGGAAATGCTTACTCTATAATGTAAAATGGGCAATATAAAATCGTATCCATGCTATGGTCACAACTATGCAAAAATTATGGTTGCATTTATATACAGGACTCGGAAAGAATGAAAAGAGCTGCTTTGTTATGGTAGTAAAATAGTGGATAGCTATGAGTATTTTCCTTTCGTTTAATATCTGGTAATCTTTTCATGTCTAGAGTGTGTGTGAGTGTGTGTGTGTACACACACACACACACACACACACACACATTTCACAACCAGAAATCTGACCCATGTTTGCCTTTTGTACAATGGATTGTTAGCAAATTCAGATTATCAGTTCCGGATCCCATTTTAGGACATGACAATTTCGGGGCTAGGGGAGAAGGACAAAAGCCTTCCAGATGAAGGAATCTTGCTGTGAACATTAGCTCAGAAATAAATCAGCCTTCCCACTCTGTATTTTCACTTGTGGAGAGTGTAGTCTAATAACAATTCACAGTAAAGCTGTAACCACTGCCTATTTCTGTATCACTGCTTCTCAAACCTTAATGTATGCACGAATCACCAGGAGGTCTTGTTGAAACACAGATTCTGATTCAGCAGACACGGGATGCAGCCTGAGAGTCCACATTTCCAGCACACCCTTGGGTAATGCCACCACTGCTGCCACTACAGGCCTTCCTCTGATGAGCCATGTTCTGCAACATACAAAACCTGTCCTTTTTCTTTGTGACGTACAGAAGCAGGAAAGGACCCACTAGAGACCAAGCTTTTCTTATTTCTGAGCAATCCTAGAATGTCCACCTTGGAGAAACGGAGGCCCAGAAACAGGAAGTACCTATCCTGTCAGAACTAGGGCTGGCCTCACGACTCCAGCTCCAGACTCTGACTCCCACACCCAAAACTCCCTCGCCCCCACCACCTGTGATTGATGTAAAAAGAAGACAAAAGGAATGGCTTACCCCTCACATTTTGCTGACACTTGTTCCAACATCGACTTGTTTGCTGGGATGGTTCTAGTGTGAATCAGAAACAGTCCTCCAATAACAAGTAAATGGGTTTTGACGTCTACATACCCATTCAAATCAAACTTGCCCAGCAACCAACAGGTCTGTTCTTCTGTCTCTTCTTTGCCATCAATGCTCAATTCAGCCCATACAAAAAGCAAGAAATCCTAGAACCAAGTATTTCTTTCTGCTGGCCATTTTAATAAGGTGAATTTGAGGGAGATGACCAGTGTTAAGCATTTTAACGAGGCCCCTTGATAGAGTGTTCCAGTGAGTGAGTGTCGCTTCTCAGTAGACTCAGCGTGCCACCACTTGCCACATAATTGTCATGCCTCCGCCAATCACAGAGCCTCCGACTCACCTGCAATTTATGGATCTGGATCAGGAGCTGAGCATTCCTTTGGAAAAGAGCCTCATAAAAGTTTGTTGTGCTTAGTAATAGCATATGACATAATAGTGGGGTTTGAGTTTAAAACAGAGTCATTGCATTTTATAGAAATTGTCCCTTTCTTCATCAGCCTCACTCATTCTCACTTCAGCCACCCTGTGGGAGCTGCTCTTCACTTAAAGGGGAGAAAGGGCATTCTGCTTCATCAGAAAGTTTTTTTTAAAGTGGCATCATGCCAAGCTCTTTTGTTAGGGGCATATAAAAAGTCGAGTGGGGGATTTCGATGAGAAGGCACCATTTTGAATCTGTGTTCTGTCTCTTGTACTAGTGTGACAGTTCGAAAGTCATTTAATTTCTGTTCCTCAAGTTCCTCATCAGTGACTAGGATAATAAGCTACCCTAGAAAGGTTTTGTAAAGCCTATAAGAGTTCAAGGAACATTTTTCATACACATCATTTTCTTTAATCTCCTTCCTCTTCATGATGAAGTGTTGACCTTGGCTTACTTTGCTGACTTTCTCACTGGTGCAAACACAAATCCCTGAGAATTTCTGCATTCTTTCCTGAGAATCTTTCCTCCTGCCTTTCTTGCTGGGCCCCTCTCAGGGATATCTCCCAATCTCTTTCTCCAGATCACCTCACCATGAATTCCCAGTCTCCCAGTCTCCCTCTTTAGTCGTTCTCAAACATCTCCCCTTGGAGTATAAGTTCATATTTTCAGACCACAATCCCATTATATGTATCAGGAATATGAAAAATGTGTATACCTTTTGATAACATGATTTTACTTCATAGTATTTACCTCAGTGACACAATACAGATCAACACAAACATGACGCATAAGGATATTGAGTTCAGTTTTACTTATAATTGTAAAAAATGGAACTAACTAAATGTACACTATAGGGAATTTCTAAAATCGATTATGAGGTATTCACATGATAGAATACAAAGAAACCATTTAAATCATGTTTTAGAAAATACTCACAAGGGAAAATCTCACAATATGCTTAAAATGAAAGTAACAGATAACAAAGCAGCACATACAATTACATTCTAAATGTATAAACTTTACCAATATATTATAGCTCTTTCATCTGTATATTTCCATTAAAAGCACTAGAAAAACTACTGCAAACTGAAATCAAAAGAAGAAAAAAAGAGACAAAAATCCCTTTTCCTATTATTTTAAAAACCCAACTGTTGTCATGTTTCCATGTTCATTTCCAGTCCAAATCAACACCCATACAGTACTTGCAATCATTCGCTGATTGTCCATTATGGGTGATTTCAATTCTCTTCTTTATATTTTTCTATGTTTTCCCATGTTCTACAATATTCTTGTATTTCTTTTATAAACAGAAAAAAATGCTACTGCAAAAAATAATGGCCCCTCCTTTTTTTTACACCTCCTCTGTACGTGTACAAACAACTACAACAGTCCCCCAGCACACACACACCCTACACATTTACCACCCTAATATCATGATTACCAGTCACCTTGGTCCCACCAGCCCTTCCACACAAAAGTCATTTCCTTCACTTCACCCACTGAAGGATTTCCAATACACAATTGTTGGTTAAGTGTACTCTCTACGTGACCCTGGAGAATCCCCAAAGAGAGGTTCCTATTACTACCTCCCAGGTGAAATTGCAGCCCCACGTGTCAGTCTCCCCACAGCAGAGCAGGCCTTCACAAGTGAGCTAGCAGATGGCACACACTCCTCGTCCCTGACTGAGGGACATCTCTGTCTGTCAGATGTCTGACTCGTCTTAGTTTTCTAAAGTTTGTATAGTCCACAGGTTCCACCCTCAGAGTTTCAAAATGATAACCGAAAAGACTTAAAGAAAAATACAGATTCCCAGAAGAATCTCTTCCCAGATGTGCTTCAGAGTCTGGCTTCATCCAAACAAAAGGACACTCTGGGTGACAGACCACCAACAGCCTGAGAACCCCTCTCTTGAGCGGGAAAGGTTTTAGTCCACGGCCTTTCTCGGAACTATCTGGAACTATTCCTCACTCCTCTTTGCTCTCCCCTTCTTACCAGAAGGTAGCTGTTTCTAAGCAATTACCCTTCTTGTTGCCAAGGGCTACCCTTGCACAAAGATATGTTTATCACCAAAGCTGATTTGTCTTAATCCTCTGGGCAAAAGTTATACTAGGGACCATTAAAAAAATCATTAAAATAGGTTAAGTGACATTAACAACAAAACCCAGCATTTTTATCACATTTTACATACAATTGTTTTTCACATACATTTTTCTTCCTCTATATCAGAACTAGATTCAGTGTTGATGAGGCTTCTGATTGGTGCAGAGGCTTCTGGTATCCAGTGCTTCTGTAATTCCCGGGATGATAGTACATTTTACCAGGGCCACAGTGATTACATCCTCCGAATGTGGTAGAATTCATCACAGATGAGGCAGAGAATAGGAAAACAACCTCAGTGCTCCTGTGCAGAGGGTTCTCATTAAGTTCAGTGATGGATGCTCAGCACCTCATCCTACCCTCATAACACCATGCATGACTGGTTTTCTTTTGTTCACTTTAAAGATGAAGAAACCTGAGTTCACGTGGCTGGTACATGTTAATGTGCAGATACCAAAGCCCACATTCTTTGTGGTATAGAAAAAGGACGCAGACCACATCCCGGAAGGTGAGTCCTAAATCAGCTTCTTGGCTGGCTGGCTCTCCATCTCCTTGGACTGCCAGCCCCTTATCCCCAAACAGGACACTTTGGGCTAAATGGCCTTTTTTGGAGTCTGTGGGTCTGAAGGAGTCAGTAATGCTCTGGTTCTGGTTCAATCATAACTTAATAACGTGCTGTCAGAGCCAGAAGTAGTAGCCAATTGTTTGGTTAACTATCAAGGTGAGATTGTTTCTTCAATAATACTTTAAACCTAATTACCATTTCCACAGGACTCTGACTTCAAGAACCCCCAATCAAGGCAAAAGACACCAGATGAACATTGGTGCAAAAAGCCACGGGTATTTAATGCCATGTGTTCATAGCCAGGCTCGTAGGTCTGCATCTGTCCCCCCAACTTGTTTGATCCTTGCTGTTCGCCAAGGGCCCTGGCGAAGGTCAGGCTCCCTTCCAGGAACAGTAACTATTCAGTCCTTCTTCTCTGCCTTCAAGCAAAGGAAAACACCTGAGCCTCTGAAGGTTATGAAAAAAAAAGAAACATCTTATTAGCAAAGAATAAAAGAGTATTTAAAGGCTGTTGTATGATTTCAAGGAAAAGCGCAAACTCCATGATCAACTGCGGATGAACAGCCCTACGTGCTTCTGAAAAGCCCACGGATAACAGCAACTGAAGTGAATTTCATGCTGGATGGCAATCTCCTGGTCAGGCAGAGCTTGTCAGGCATCACTTGGCTTTTATAGGCCTCTGTGACATTCCCTTAGCTTTATAACCGTGTAGAATCCTAGGTACTACTCATGCTCTACCATCAGATGAGTGGATACTCTATAATCTACTTCATTTTCTCATTTCCCCTGCAGAGCTGTCCTTCTAAACAGTCAAGAAATGAACACCTAAATTGCTGTTTTTAAATTGCTGTTTTTTACTTTATGATATATATGTATACACGAGGTCTGCCAATTAAGTTCACGAACTCATCCTAGAAAAAGTGCTACGTACCTCATTGCTGAATGTCACTATGGTCACCTTCGAGGTACTCCCCTTGGGAAGCTATGTACCAATGCCAGCACCTAGTCCACCCTTCAAAGCGATTTTGGAACCTTTTCTGGAATGGCCATCAGAGCTGTCACTGTATTAACCTTGATGTCCTGAAAGTCATCAAAATGTCTTCCTTTCAATATTTCCTTTATCTTTGGGTAAAGAAAGAAGTCATTGGGGTCCAGATCAGGTGAGTAGGGAGGGTGTTCCAATACAGTTATTTGTTTACTGGCTAAAAACTCCCTCACAGACAGTGCCGAGTGAGCTGGTGCATTGTCGTGATGCAAGAGCCATGAATTGTTGGCGAAAAGTTCAGGTTGTCCAACTTTTCCATGCAGCCTTTTCAGTACTTCCAAATAGTAAACTTGGTTAATTGTTTGTCCAGTTGGTACAAATTCATAATGAATAATCCCTCTGGTATCAAAAAAGGTTAGCAACATCATTGCAACCAGTACGTGAACTTGATGGTCAGGCCTCATATGTGTGTGTGTGTGTGTGTGTGTGTGTGTGTGTGTGTGTGTGTGTACATATATATATATTCTATCTTTTTAAATGTATGTCTCCAACAGTTAAAAATTTACTGCCTGTTTTGAATTTTGTGATATTATAACATATGTTCTGTATCTTAATCATGAGAAGAAAGGAAGCCTAAAAATAAACCTGTTTTCATAAGTGTATTGTTATATGAGGTGCAAGTTACTGATGAGAAGCATGGGGTGTGTAAGAAGCAGGGTATTGTTTTTTTAACACATCAGTACTAACCACTTGTTACAGGAGAGCCCCCTGTGTGTCTAGAGAAAGCTCTCAATTACAGCCAAAGAAAGAGACACTCAGACACTGCAGGCATAAAACAGCTGCCTTGCTGAACTTAGAAAGCCACAGATATTATCTCTTCCGCTGCATCTATTTTTCAGGGACATAATTTGACAGGCTGATTAATCCCCTACCTCTAAATCAGCTGGCTTGCTAAGCAGCAAACTCTTCCTACAGAACCTAAAGCACCCTTTCTGCATGGATACATCACATGTTACGTAGCTAGAGTGTGCTGTGGCTAGAACAAAAACTGTGAAGAATGTAAGCAATTGACTAGAGTTGTGAAATGTTATAATCACAGTCTTTTAGAGAATGAGCATCTTTTTTTAAAAAAGTAAAATTTAAGAACACCTGGCCAGCTTTCACTCTAACCTGAAAAATTTAACATGCATGCCTGCTCCAATCTTGCCCCTCTTCCGTTCCTACACTGAAGGAAACTGACCGTGCTAATTCCCAGGCCATTTTTTGTCAAAGTTACAGTTTTATTGAGATATAATTTACATACCATAAAATTCACCTATTTAGAGCACACAATTCAATAGTGTTTAGTGTATTTATACTTATGTAGCCATCATCACAATCTAATTTCAAAACATTTCCATCATCTCAAAAAGGAAACTTCATTTCCCATTCCTCATTCACCCCAAGCCCGAGGCAACCACTAATCTATTTACTGTCTCTGTAGATTTGCCTATTCCAGACATTTCATTTAAGTGGAATCATACAATAACGTGGTCTTTTGTGTCTGGCTTCTTTCACATAGCATAATGTTTTAAGGTGTAGCTATGTATTGTAGTATGTATTAGACTTCAGTTTTTAAATATTATTAAGATATAATTTACACACCATAAAATTCACTCATTTAAAATGTACAAATCAATGGGTTTTAGTATTCTTATGGAGTTGTGTAACAATCACCACAACCTAATTTTTGGACATTTCATCACCCCCAAAACAAACCCATACCTATTAACAGCCACTCCCATTACCCCTCACCACCACCCTAACCCTGGACCACCACTAATCTGCTTTTCTGCTGCTAAAGATTTCCCTATTCTGGACATTTATAAATGGAATAATAACAATATGAGATCATTTTTACTGCATTCTTTCAGTTAGCATACTGTTTTCAAGGTTCATCCAAGTTTTAGTATGTATCAGTACTTTATTCCTTTTCAATGTTTCTTTTTTATTGTAAATAATATTCATAAAACATATACGTGTATATATATGTATATGTATATATATAATTTTATTTATCCAATTCATCAGCTGATAGACATTGGGTTGCTTCCACGCTTTGGCTGTTACAGGCAGTGCTGCCATGAACATTCTTGCACAAGTCTTTGTGTGGACATATGTTTTTAATTCTCTGCTTAGGTTCCTAGAAGTAGAATTGCTAAACCATATAATGACGATATGCTTAACATTTTGAGAAAGTCCCAAACTCTTTTCTAAAGTGGTGTACCATTTTACTCTCCCACTAGCAATGTATGACAGTTCTCATACCTCCATATTCTTGCCACTACTTGTTATTATCAGCCCTTTTTTTATTATAGGCGTTCTAGTGGGTATCAAGTGGTATCTCATGGGTCTTGATTTGCATGTCCCTAATAGTTAATGACTCAAAGAAAGCTATATGTTTCCTTCTAGATATTTTCAAATTTTAACTCTTACATGTAGATTTATGATTCATTTTGAGTTGATTTTTGTGTATGATACAAGGTAAGGTCTAAGTTGCTGTTTTTATTTTTTTAATTATAAATAACCAACTATTCCTGTACCACTTATTGGGAATACTACCATTTCCCCATTGAATTATTACAGCACCCTTGTCAAAAATCAATTGACCATAAATATAAGGATTTTTATCCCTTTGGTCTCTAGGTCTATCCTTATGCCAGTAGTGTCCTGTATTTATTACTGTAGTTTTGTAGTAATTTTTGAAATTAGGAAATGTAAGTCCTCCAACTTTGTTTTTCTTTTTTATGATTGTTTCAACAATTCTGGGTCCATTCCATTTCTATATGAATTTTAGGATCAGCTCATCAATTTCTGGGGGTGAAAATCTGCTGGCACTTTGATAGGGATTGTGTTAAATCTGCAGATCAATTTGCCATATCAGCAACATTAAGTTAATGTATCAGAGGACCCAGGTCCTCTGCATCTGCTGGAAGATAAAATCTATACACACAACAGACCTTACAAGGTCCATCTTGATCCAGCCCCTAGTTAACTAACCAGCTTCCTCTTTTTGCAGCACTGCCCTCTCACTGTCAATTAAAAACACACTACTAGCCACATAAACGTGCCTTCAGTTCCTTAAACACACAATGCTCTTTTATCTCAAGGTATTTTCTCACTCACATATTTCCTGTGTCAGTAGCTTTCTCCCTTATGCCCCATCACCGGATTCACTCCTTTTCCTTCATATCTCAGAATATTTGTCACTTCTTCCGAGACTCACATCTGAGATACACAATGCTCCACAGTCTACCTTACTTACCTTTCTTTGTACTTACGTGGTGAACTTTAGGTTATTTGATGGAAAACAGGTTGGTCAAGACTTCAAATTGTTGAAATGCCTTGGTTGAAATGGACAGCACTGGTTCCTATTTTAGGCAGCATTAGAAATTTGGGCACTTTTACAACTATTCATATGTCTTTAAATATTTTTATCACTTTTCACAAAATATTCAGGATTTTTTTCCTAGTATTTTCCCAGACTATTCTACCTGCTCATATTGTTTGTACTGGTTGTTATTGGCTGAATAATTGCCCCTCGAGACGTGCATGTCTTAATCTCCAGACCCCGAAAATGTACTTTGTAGGTGTGATTAAGTTAACTATCTTGAGATACATTATCCAAGCAGGTCCAATGATATAATCACAACTGTCCTCATAAGAGGAAAGTAGTGGGAGACACTATGCTGAAGTGAAGGCAATGTGACAAATGCAGAGATTGAAATGCTTCCTAGAAGGTGGAAAAGGCAAGGAAATACATTCTTCGCTCAGAAACACCGGAAGGAACCAGCCCTGCCGACATCTTGACTTTAGCCCACTGAAACTGGTTTCAGATTTCTGAGCTCCAGAACTGTAAGAGAATAAATCTGTGTTGTTTTAAGCCACTAAATGTGTGGTAATCTGTTACAGCAGTGATAGGTAATATAATAGTAATGAGTTGGAAATAACCTAATATCCAACAAAAAGGACTACTTGGAAACAACCTGAATATCCAATAAGAGGGGTTAGTAGGAAATGACCTAAGTGTCCATATAATGGAATTGGTTATATAACTTCTGATAATTTTCGAAGTAGGTGTGGTCTAATCATCCTTTTCATTGTATTAGAAGTGATGTGGAAGGCTATCTGTCAACTTATTAAAGTGCATAGGCTATGGGTACTCTTTAAGCTAGTCCTGTTTTTTTTTAATCTTCAGTGAGCCTAAGGTTGAATTGTTTTGGTAATAATAAAGGAGAAAAAGCAATACAATAAACTTAAGCAATGAAAGAAATGAAAAAATAAAAGGAAAATTTTAGAATTCTTAAGAGCTTGATAGGATCTGATTTCTTAATTTCTAATTTCTATGCATGCAGCTTTTCCTATATTATTTGTTCAGCATTGTTTTCAAGGACTTTTCCATCTTCTAAAACTGGCTGAAAATGAGTACTTCTAATCTCTAGTTCACATTTTTTATACCTCTACTGCAGGAACGGGCATTTGTGTGCCATAAAACACAGTGCCTGCCTAGAAATGATCGTTTAGATGGTGAGAATCAAAAAAAAATAAGTAAAATAATTAGAAAATGAGATGATATACAGTAAGATCTCGAGTTACAGAGCTTGGATTTTAAGAGAATAATGATGCGGTGTTTCATAAAACCACACATATAGCTTTGCATGGGCTTAGATTATTTATCCCCATCAGAGGCCCCCAACTATTAGTTCAAAATATACCAATCAATAAGAACAGTAAGAGCAACGATAAAAGTATTAATAACAATAATGGTGTTATATGCCACAGTATATTTTTCTCATTATTCACCAAGCCTTACAAAAACTATATGCAGCAAATACTATTTTATGTTTATTTCCACTTTGTACATGAAGAAGCTAGAGTTCAGAAAAGGTAAGCAATATTCTCAAGTTCACAAAGGACCTTAGTGACTTTGATGAATGTTCCAGTCAGTGACTGGCCCCTGGGAGTACACATATCCAGCTGCCTATCCATCTTTCAGAACAAAAAATAGGAGGCATTCCCAGCAGATCTCTCCCAGCCTCCTCCACTTTGGGGATTTCCAGTGGGGCAGAAATTGCTGCCTGACATCCGCTCAAGACTCAAGGAATTTCTAGTGCCTAAGGGGTCTCACTAGTCAGTTTGTTTTTAAGGGAATTAGGTTACTGCTCAACTTGCCAGAGAGACTTCCAATGTGTAAGACGTACATCAATGTGATATAGCAGAATCAGAACTTACAAAGATTCAAATGTGTACTTTATTTTCCATTTCTGCTGGTGGCCATTGAGGGAGAGCTGGAATAATGTTGGGGAGGAACACTTGATTCTGCCTAAGACTGGTACCAGCATCTCTTTCCATTTTAAGTGCTCTCTTAAGGCAAATACCCAATGTGTTTCAGATTTAGACTCTTCATTATGGTGGTTTCTTCCCTCTTATGAAGTCTCCACAACCATTTCTCCTTTCTGCTTAGTTCAAGGGAAAATTCATGAGAAGGTGGGGAAGAGCCTCTGGTCCATGTGCCATCTTCTGGGTCCTTGCTGGCCTCCTCCCATTTGATCAGTGTTGTGACTATCATGTTAGTGCCCACCAACAGGGTTGCAGACCTCTAATCATACCTCCCTCACAAGGCCTTTCACTCTGTGACCTCCTTTCCACAACTCCCGGCTTCTTCCAGTGAATCCTCTCAGCTTCCATATTCCTCTCCACTTCCACACAGTCTTCAAGTACTTGTGACTCTCCGGTGTGCCATTGTACATAGCATGGAGAATAGAGGAACTATTTTAAGCCCATCCACAGAAGTATCTCTGCCTAATGCCACTTCTGAACTGAGCCCATGGAAATGGAGCAATGTTGAACAAGGTGCCATAAAAACCCATGGCTTCCCTCAACTGTTTAGTCTCCCAGCCTGGACACTCTCTAACAGCCCCCAACCTGTTTAGATGTTTAACTACTCCCACCCTGTGTTCAACTCTGAGGACATGGAAAGTCAAGAAACTCTTATTTGACCCTCCAGTTTCTCAGCCCCTTTCTTCCTCTAGCACCAGGGGGACTTTCTACTTACTTTCCTTTCTGGAAGCAATTTTCCTTATGTCATAGTTTTCTTCTTACCAATCCCATGAGCTTCTCTTCTACAGGTGGCTATCTTTTCCCTTCCTTGGCACAAAAAACCTCACGATCTAGCCCTAATTATCAAAAGGCAAGTACATCAGAAATTATTTCAAAAATATCAGTTTTGTTACAAAAGCAGGGGTTACGTGTGAGGATCTGTCTCCAGGACTAACTATGTGACCTTGCACAAGTCACTTAACGATTCTACACTTTAGTTTCCTCGCATGTAAAAAAGAGAGACAATACTAAGAGTGTTATAGGAATTAAGCATGGCTGTGAAATAGCAGGTGTAACACTCAATATAGCCACTGGCACAAAATGAAGTGCCCAACTAACATTAGAAATTAACAGTGTTTCTTTGTCCCTTCGCTACTAAAGAAGTCTCTCATTCAGGTTATTGAATCTTATATGCAGAAAAAGAACACAAAATAAACAAAAGATACCCATTACTTTCTTTTCCTCCAGTGTTTTAGACTCCCTTTGCAGAAGGTCATTGCCGAGATGCCTGACTAACCCTGGATGCCGATGTCACACTGGGTAGAATTGGGTAGAATTCAGTAAAACCTTAGAAAGTAGGTCCCGTTTTTTCTGAAAAAGGGCATAGTTCAAATCAACCTGACAAAATCTGAAGTGAAAATGTAGGGTCTGTCACACACATACACATCAAAATCAACCAGAAGATATATCGTAAAAGGTATTTTCACATATTAAATGATCTATTTAACACTATATGTTTTATTAGCATTGAAAAATATCTTTTTTATACTTTATTAAATGCTATCATCAGTACATAGTTTTCTGTCAAGTGTTCAGTAATATCTGATTACTGTAGGTTAAGTGTCAAAGTGACTTCTGAATGGATGAGAAGCACTTTGAAACGTAGCTAAAATAATTTACCTGGTTGTTCAAATGCAGTTCAGTGAAACATGCTAATAAATTTACTTGGCTCACAGTCATGCTCTTTCAAGGTTTGTTAAATAACAAAATGTTACAACACAACTGCCTTGAACCAATTCTAATCTTGGAAACCACCACTATAGAGAGATTTAGGGTATAATAATTTTTGATCTAATTTAGCAAGATACATATTAAATCTCAAATTGGGCTATGATATTCCTTTGTTTGTTGGTTCATTCACTCAAACCATGGTTCAGAAAGAGATAAAATAAGCCAGATTTGCAATTTCAATAACTCGCACCAGAATGCTGTTTTTCCATGTTCCTCTTAGAACATGGTAGTCTAAATAATAAATATGTGTTTAATTTAACTAAATATCTATATAATCTTTCTAAGATGCCTCAAATATAGTTGCTCTTATAAATCATTTCTACCACCGCAGACACTACCAGACTCTTCTTATTAAAGATATTAATTTTCACCATCTGTGAAAAAAGGGTTTGCAGAACAAACCTCAGACTACTAATGCCTATGGAATTAAGAATGTGTGGAACCCCAAATAAGGAGACTTGATAGCACTGAGAACCAAAGGCAGAGCTATTCCCCGGGGGGTACATCTGTTTTCAGAATTAACACTGTCTACATTTTGGGTTTTGCCACACCTACACTGGAGGAAACAATATTCTGACTAGTAAACAAAGGTTTTCTGAAACTTGGGCAAACATTTTTTCAAAGCAAAGGATAAAACGTTATCCTTGATAAAAACTTTACTGCCCCTCCCAGAGTCATAGCACTTCCCCCCACTACCAGGAGTATGGGTGCTGTCCCAGTGCAGCAAGTAAATACAGGGAAAACCTGACTGATACTACTTCCAACATGTCATTCTTACTTTATTCTAAATTTCCATTTTATTTCCATAATCAGGAGGAATTCTGAGGCTCCTTTCCCAGTTGTGTTTGGTAACTAATGTGTTTGGTTTGGTGTGGGAGAACAGTGGCTAGTGCCACTCTCTAAAAATTATGAAATCCCTCTTCTACCTTTCTTCTTTTCTTCTTCCCTTTCCCCAATTTTTTATTTTTCTTTCCCAAATAAAACTCCATTAATTTTCATCATAGAATGCAAATAGTACCCAATGTGTATACCTTGCAGTGACATGAAAAATAGCAAAGAAATGACAAGGAAGGAATGGGAAAAGCAGATGAAGAAATAAAATCTCTTGATTTTTTTCACTGATCAGTTAGACATAAGCAGTGTTCCATGACTGGGCTTCCGATTCACCCCTCCTCAACAGTCCTACTCCCCATCCCACAGCTTACCCCTCCTGGTTGCAATTAGATCAAAACATTTTAAGCTTTCTTCCGTTAAGGGGAAGAGAGAGAGAGAGAGAGAGAGAGAGAGAGGAAAAGAGACACAATGTGAAAATTTTAAAAACCCAAGTAAACCAAGTGGATGATCTTCATATCCAGGGAAGAAAGAAATTCTTCTTCTGGTTAAATGAATCAGGTAAAATAGGAACATGAATTTATTTCACTGAGTGGTATTAATATATCAACTTTTCTCTGAAAAACATACCCAATGCAATAAAGGAAGAAACCATCATTAAGAGTTGAGTGTTTCATGGATGGTATAGATGCCTGACCACTGCACTGTACACCTGAAGCTGAAGCTGAATAATATTGTATGTCAACTATAATTCAATATATATAGTCACAGGACGTGTAGTACAGCATAGGGAATAGTCAGTGGAACTGTAACAGCTATATACGATGTCAGAAGGGCAACAGCTTGGGGGTGAGGGGGTATCACTTTGTGAGGGGTGAAATGTCTAACTATTACATTATTTTGTATACTTGAAACTAAAAAAAAGAGTTGAATGTTTTAAAAACTGTATTTACTCTTTATCTTATAATTGATACTTTGCTTTCTGCCCCATCCCAAAAGATAAAATAGAAAACAAAAGTTAATTTAAAACAATTCACTGATAAGCTTGTCAATCTTAAAGTCAGTGAATTTTTCTTTTCTTTACAAACAGTCATTTTGGGTTGGTTACTTATCACCCAGAATATAAATATTAGAATAAAGTTATAACAAATTTTCTCCCTTTTCTCTTTTAAGACATATAATCATCAGTACAGGTGTCAGGCAAACACACCTAAATTTTAACAAATATTATTTTGAGCTGGCAGGAAAAAAATGTGAAAAACTTTAACATAGTCCAATAAGACTACTGGGCATCCGGTCCAACGCACTTTCTGGGTTATGTCTGCCTTTCATTGTCTTTGAACTATTTTACAGCTTTGAAAATGTGGATAACTGACAGCAATGCAAATGATTCTCATTCATAGATGGCAATGGGTTTTGTCAGGTAGAGGTGCAAACTGATAATCTTCTCCCTCCCAAAAGCTAGTTTTATATTTATTGAGCAAATCCATTTCAGCATTCTTGGATGTCTATGTGTGTGTCTGCTCTTCAAATTCTCTCAAACTGGTTATACATCTTACTGGTTCCCCATTAATTAATGAATAAAAAATATTGAAATTTTTCATTTTACATTTGTATGAGAAGCATGATGGTTAGCTTTTTATCAAAATTATCTTTTAAACAGATCCAAGACACCTAACTATCCCCTTACCAAAAGGAAATTTTGAATTTCCCTTCAACAACAAAAATACTAAATCTAAAATGATCCCTAAGACCATCCCCAATGCCAAAACGCACATCCCAGCACTCTGCCATTTCTTACATGGTTTCATTTTTGGTTTTAATAACTTAATTTTTAAAATAATTAACCCATAAAATGTAAATACTATATGTGTGTAAAACAGAGTGACAATTTCTCCCTAAACCCTCAGATATCACTTCCAGAAGTAACCAGTGTTAATCGTTTTCCACTCCCATTTTAATCTGGATAAGATGGATATTAAAATGAAGATTATGAACATAGATCTAGACTATATGGAAAAGGAATCACAGGAAGGTAATGGGTTGGGGAGGGGTAAATGTACCTTGGTATTCCCAACTGAATATAAACCACACTCACAGAATAAGAAGCAGTGTGGAAACAAGGCCACTCCGTCACCATATTTGGAATGAGACAGAGATGAGGCCACTGTGCAACCACAAAAATGATGAAACATCCCCCTCTTCTGTTTAACAGGAGAGACTGCTGGTCCTTCACCTTACCAAGGAGTTCGCCCACCTCACTATATGATGGATAAGCATTGTTAAGTTACACAATCTCAAAACTGGTGCTGTTTCCTAAAACACCAGATCCACAAATGGCCTCCACAACCTTAAACCCACCTTGAATCATCCAGCATCCACTCACATCCTACGAGAAGCTTCTCCCAACTCTTCCTGGTTTCTTTGGTGTGCTTGCACTCGTGTTACAGCAAGAAAAATAAATCTAATTTCTTTTTAGGATAATAAATGTGTTCCTGATAGTCTTTTCTTGGTGAGCTTAATAGGGTATATCTTATTTACTTCAAGGGAATATTAAATTCCATTCTGATTTTCTAGGAACCCTTAAAAATACCTCTCTCTGCATGCTTCGTATTCTTCCATTTCAAATAGTCCTATTGCAATGCACTTCCAAAGCATTTTCTCACTCTAATCTAGCATCAAACATGTAAAGCCAGGAAAAGAAGCATTTTTGTCCCCAAAACCCACTAAGGTTGAGACTTGTGCAAGTTCACTCAGGGAATTGTGAATAATACCATATAGAGCTCTGAATTCTCCAACCCTGAGAATGCTCCAACACAGGGTGAGGAAAGAGCCAAAAGTTTACATTTATCCCTTCAAAAGCACACTGGGGGTACAGAAGCTCCTAGAGGAGCACTCCAACTGAGCTGAGCATGCTTCAGGAATAGCGGCCACTGACACCTGGGCAATGGACAATCCTGCACCAGGAAAGGCTAGCCCAATACTTCCCATAGGTCCATGGGTACATACTCATTCGGGATAGTCAGACTGGAGGGACACTCAGCTGCATTCAAGTCCCAACTCTGCTATTGATTAATTTTTTCATCGTTTCTCCCAGGGGAGGGGTGATTAGGAGTTCCCAATCCCTGACTCCTTTAAACACTCCATCGTTGCCCTTCTCTGATTGTCACCACATCTGGAGTCACCTTATTCCCAGCCCTTCACCTTGCGTCTCCATAACCCCTCACCCCCAACTTCACTAATGGAGTCGAAGCTTACAAGCGCCACCATCGGGCCGGCTTCACAATAGCACAACGGCCCCCAAGGTGATCAAAGAACCTGCAGCTATAAGGCCCCTAAGTGTGACACCAGCAACTGTGTGAGATGTAGTCAGCAGACACCCCAGATGGTCATTAACGCTTCCTCCAAAGCATTGTTAAGCTCACCACTAAAGCATAGTCCTTGAAGTTCCAACTTCAGACACAGGTTTGTCCAGAACCATCTCCTTCCTCAAAATAACTGAGGCACTGGTATGTGGCTGGGGCTCATCTTCTCAGTTAGTGCCATTTGGGGAGGTCACAAGTGGCCTTTCTTACACTACTCACCATTTGGGATGATTTCAATCATCAGAGAAGTTTCAGTGGCAGTTAACATGAGAGAAGTAGCAATCCTTGATCCCAGAAGTTTCTTGAGTCCCCTATGCAAATATGACCACTACCATCCCAACAAATTTTCAACACCTCATTCCAAGGGATATGGATTAGAATCTAAGTCTCATGAGCTTCAAAGCTCTTGTGTTTTCCACTGAACCTTCTGACATAAGACCGACGGTTATTTGAAACAACCACTTCAAAAGACGCTCCTGCCAGAGCTCAGACCTGCACTGACCTAGTACCTAGTACTGACCTAGCATTATCAAAACACACATTCAGGCTCCACTGCCATAACTGCACCTCAAAAAGCAGGAAGAAATGCAATGTAAGTAAGGTTTTTTATTATTTTAATATGAAATATAGGAAAATAAATGGCTTTTCGGGGCCTATACATGAAATAGAATGTCTTCAAGCACATTTCTATTTAGATAGATATTTTCAAATATGAGAAATAATGTGTTCTATGAGCTGTCACCAGATGTATGAAATATTTGTACAACTTTCAGCTGAACATCCTGATGGAACCCTAAGTCACTATAATGCTCTGTGTGTGTGTGTGTGTGTGTGTGTGTGTGTGTGTGTGTGTTTGAGATTAATTTAAAACTTAAGCATTTCACTTCCTCAAGAAGGGTTTTGGCTTATAAAACGCCTTCTGGACATCAAGTATAAACACATTTTTTTGAGACTAATCCATCTTTCATTTCCAGAATTGGTGTAATGAGGGGATCGGGTGAGTTAATTTATGCTATTTAGGTTTCTTCTCAGAGGCATGTTCTCCACTGATTTGATGTAGAGTCTATGTCTCATCTTCCTAACTAGGCTCTTAGTTCCTGAGCAGAACTTTCTACCCCCTTCGTGTTCCTCTTTGGGGGCCATAGGAGAAGCTGACATTTCAGGAGCATCTATGTGCTGATCACCTACAGTACCTCAGCTAATTCTTTTCAGTAACTCCAAGCACAAACATTCCTATCATTTCAAGTAAACGGAGGCACAGAAATGTGCCTTAAAACACTTACCCGAGATCACAAGGCTAGATAATAGCAAAGTTGATGCTTGAGCTATTCAGTGAGTCTAAGTACAGCCACATCCTATACTGCGTGGAATATGCTACACCGTACCATACCACACCCAGCACACCACACAACGCCTCACTCCAGCACAGTGTGAGAAGCAGCGGATGTTTCCTAAAACCTAACAGTACAGATTACCACGGAGTGAGAAGTTAAGTCACTTATAAGGCACCAATCCTTCTATTTAAGAACATTGACTCCCTACTTAACAATTTGAAAAGCCACGTAGCACGTGCACAGCAGTCCAAAAACCACAATACAAGGTCTCATCACCAAAGGACCACCTTTGTGTTAGGGACCACCTAACAATTAGGTGGTGAGAATCAGAACCACATACCTGACATATGGGCTCAGAAAATACTGAATAAATGAGTGACTCAGAGCTAAGGAATACATTTTGCTCTGTTAAGCATTGTGACATCACTTCAGTGACTCCTAAACCACAAACATTAACATGAAGCCTAAGTTATTGAAAAAACGGAGGTAGAAGAGACACTGAGTGGCTTTTTTTTTTTTTTTTTTTTTTAATCACAAAAGTCCCAGCACTGTGTGATGACCCTTGGTCTGGGAGGTGAGCTCAGGAGATTTCAGTAGAGGTAGCTATAAAGCCACGTTGGAAGAGTTCAGCAGTTATTCTTGGACCCCGCGAGTAAGGCTGCAGTGTTCTCCTACAATTTGGCTGATTTTCTCAGCTTTAAAGACTGAATTAGTACAAAGTATTAGGAAATATAAATGATGAGGGAAAGTGAAAAATCCAGTCAATCCAGCCTGCTGGGACTCCCTGGGCTGAGAAGCCTGGCAAGCCCTCCAACCCCATCCTGCCTGCATGTTCTCTCCTAATATCCAGTTGCTGCAAAACTTGAATAGGGTAAAGGACAGAAGGGACTTCCCTGACTTTGCAAATTAAAGGCAGTATTGAGACAAGTTAGTTAGCATGTTGCTAGGTGGACAGGGTGGTCCCTGGTGGAATAAACAAAAAGCGGCCATATCCTGAAACTCCAGGTTCTGGAATGTCTCCTTCACTCCAGGACTGGGACTCCATGAGACTTCGCCCTGAGGTTAATAAATTATCTCAAATCCCTTCTGGCCTGACAAAGAAGCAGATCTGATAGATAGGAATGGGTTGGTTCTTAATTCCTTCAGGATGGGCAAACAAGACAAACCTAATAGATGAATTCTATTAGAAGGCTCCAGCCCCCTTCCCCAAGCAGGCAAGGGAAGGTATAAAAGAGCTTTTGCCTCAGTCACTGGGCACCTCCCATTGAGGACCCCCTCCCGCTCAGGAGCTGCAACCTCTTCTCCTGCCTCTAATAAACTGTCTTCCTTTACAACTCTTTGCCTCTCCCTGGTCCGTGTGTCCATTCTTGGGCTTCACGAGACGTGATCCCGGCCCACACCCAAAAACGGTCGGCATATCCAACACCACCTACACCATTGGCGGGCTCACGGAAAAATATTCCTACTTCAGTATGACTCTTCAGAGACCCATATTTGGGATTATCATTGATGCAGTTCCTTGGAGGCTGCTTCACATCCTTAGTCACATCTGCACAGATAAAATTAATGTAAAAACAGCCCAGAAATGAAGGAAGAGGGCAAAGGAGGCTTATAAAATCCAACCACCATCTGCCACTTCAAATCCAGCAGCATGAGGTAGTTTAATTTGCAGGAATTTTCCCTCTGGTTGCTAGAAAAACTCTACTTAAGCTAAAGTGGAGTAGGGCATCTGGCAGTTTTATGCATAAGAGGACTTTGTGGACTGGAGATAAGTGAATGCACTGAAAACAGCAAATAGGAAGACCACAAATGTGTGCCTGGGTAACAGGAAACTGTGATGGTTACATTAGTGTTTGGCAGCAGAGCTGCTCAAGTTTGGCCACACCAAAGAATTTATTCCATCTTCACAAATTAAAAAAAAAAAAAGAAAAAAAAAGATTAAAAGAGTTATCTTTGACCAAAATGTGAAGGAATAGTAGCTCTTCTTTATTATTGATGTCTTTTGTAACTTTAGGTTTACAGAACTGATCACATCCCTCAATTCATAGTACGCTCTCGTTGGTGGCACCTGCAAGGCTATTATAGTCTATCTCAATTGGTTTTATTTTAATTTTCTTTATTTCCCATTCCTAATCCCAATCTCTTCCCAGGTATAAACATCTCAAGGGTACCAAAAAAGTGTATACAAGTGGACACTTTGGTCAATGTTACTCAAGCACTAGTTCGCTGTAATCAGAAGTGTCCGGATGCTGACGGTAACCGCTTTGAGCACTTCTTGTAATTGCAGAAGTCAGACGTCACTTGTATTCATCTTTTGTTACCGGTATATATTGAGTATTACAATTTTAATACACGTTTTCCTTCTTAAAATGTGTATACATTTTTTTGGCACCCTCTGTATATGGCCCAGACTCATCCTGTGAGCTGTCAGCCTGTTCCTACTGTGTCATAGAATATACCTTTAATACTTTGACCTGAATTTTGATGCTTTGTATTCTAGTTATTGTGAGAACAACAGCTTTTGCTTTCACGGCTTTGCATTTTCTCTACCCATTTATTTAATACATCTTACCTATCCTTAACCTGTTCCTAATCCTGCCCATTAAGTAATTTAACCCCTATCTCTAGACAGATGAAATAACTGACCATCACTCAATAGGCATTATTTACTTATCATCACACAGATGCAACCTGATGGCCACAGGGGTGGCCACACGCTTCTCAAGAACCAAAATCTGATGCGATATACAAGAAGTCAGTTTTCTACCATCTGTCTCACAATGCTGATTCTAGGAACATATGCTTACACCAAAGATCTGCTGGAGAGGCAGCTTTATAAATACTTTGAGAGCAAGTACTGCACCTTCAATCCCACCAAATGCCCAAGAGCTCCTCACAAAAGCATTTATCTGAAGAATTCCTTTGTCCCCTCATCCTCTAACAGCGACCGTAAAAGAACACAATCTCAAAGTAGCTATGGAGATGGTCAATAAAAACTTTGCACAGTAGTTATCACAGTCCTGGGATAACTTGGTAAGAGAATTCTGAATAGCTACTTCATAATAAAATAGGGGCGAACTTGGTAGAAACTGTATGGCAAATTGTATTAATATTCAAAATATCTCTACTCCTGTAGGAAAGTTATATCTTCCAGCACACTGATGCCATGCTTGGCTGTGTGGCTCGTAGTACCCTTTCCTGGAGCCTACCCTATTGAACTCAGGAGGAGCCAGGTGACGGCTTTGGGCAAAGAAATGTGAATAGTGATACTATGTGCCTCTTTTGAACAAAATCTTCTCTTTTCTTTTGATTGGCAGGTCCCTGAGTTGCAGAATAAAGATGACCTGGTGCAAAGCCTCAGCTGACCTGTAGCGAATATCTACGTAGGGACCGACGGACGTAGCACGAGTGAAACACAGGCCTTTGTCATCATAAGCCATGAGATCTTAGGGCTCATTTGCTAGCACAGCATGGCTTAGCCTGAGCTGACAGATAAAATTTACTACAATGAACTCACAATACTTGCATTTTAGACACTTCCTTCCAAACTATTTATAGTGCTTTACATTCTCTCCCTAATTCTCTTAAAAGCATTAAGTGATTTTTTTGTTTTGTTTTGAAATTATCTTTTAACAAATACAGTTACTATTATGTTGCCTCTGTCCCCTAACACCAAGTACTCTTTTCACCAGACTACAAGACACACTACTTAATACACCTGAAAAGTGCTTTGAGAATTCGGAGAAAGTTAAACTTTAAAAGCTTGTTTTATTTTAAGAGTTTTTTTGAGGCACCAATTTCCAGTTTCCAGTCTGGAATGTAATGTTCTTAGAAGTTTCCACTCTGTCCTAACAAGTTAAAAGCTGAACAAACAGAGAAATCAATAATTAGTCTTACATCCTTCAGAAAAGAGAGGCCACAGAACAAACTGCTACCCCAGAAATCATAAAGATAGACAGGCAGAACTGAGAATCACATCTTGCTGAAGCAGAACCTAGCTATAGAAACCTCCCTGGGAAAAACCCCTGAGAGTAGATGCAATTTTTTATTTCCAACATCCTGACAGTGTGTCCTCTTTGCTCTCGCTTCTCTTTCTCGTGAACACTGAAGCTTAATGACAAATTATGCACGTCATCATTTCCTCCTTTATGAGTATACTGAAGAAAAAAGGCATTAACGTCATTTCACATTAATTTAGCAAAGCTATTTTATGCCTACATTATCACAACATACAATAGACATTTCAGTATTCCATGAACAATTACATGATTTCACAACTATTATTCCATTCAACAAAATATTTCTTTATAAAAATATGTTCAAAAGGTTACATTCATCTAATATCTTAAGGTTGTAGCTATGGTCATAGACTCAAAGACAGAAAATTACTTACCTTAAACATCTGTATTCTCCAAAAGTATGTACTCCACTTCGATTACTCAAGCTTCAGGCTTCCTGGAACAACTCAGGAGTTTTGGAGCTACTGAACTTAGTGTATCTAAGAAATAGCCAAACTCCCCGCCAAGTCTCATGATTTTGCTAATCAAAGGGCCCTTAATGAAACCAAAAGATGCCACAGGATTGGCCAGTGAACACAGAGCCTCCTGGGGAGATAAATTAAGATGAAGCTGCTCCACAGATTCTTATTTGGGGAACTCAGGGACCAGGTAGGTCACCTCTAGCTCTCCAGAGAATTATCCAAATGACACAGCTCCAGGATTTCTGAGTGGGCACAGTAATAGCTCAGTTTCAGCTTCACGATCTGGCTAGAATCAGACTTGGAGAGATGGCTGCAGCATAGGGGTGGACTTCTCGTCTTTGACAAAAAGCAAAAGGAGTGGGAAGAAAGAGGATGACAGAGTGGTGCTGCCCGTGAGTTGTTACAAAAATCTTCACAGGGGCGATATTCCTATCAGCTGCCCTAAATGCTACCAAACAGGTGTTTGGAGTGTCTGAGCTACAGCACAGCACAGGCAGAAGCAGTTCCAAAGGTCCCTAGTTCTGAGTTTAGCTTGAGATCCTCAGCGAGACAGCATCTATGCCTTCTATTCTCACCTACAGGTTTGACCAAGATTTTAAACCGTAGGAGACAGACCAGGTATGTCCCTCATTAACAATTCATTCCAGCTGATTTAAAACTGTCAATGTTTGGCACCACAATGACATCAAATTCAGTTGATTGGATTTTGGTGTCTCGGCATTATACGGACGTAACTCCCCAGGTAGTAGTAATAGGTATTCAGGGTCGAGAACCACTGACAAAAAGGTTCGAGTTGGGTAGAATACCTGGGCCTCTTCAATATATAAGGTTAAGGCTGGAAGTTGGCATTTGGCACTCTTTGGGGGATTCCAAATCTCTTCACTTGTCATTAAATGAATCTTTCAGGAATATGAGACAAAGATGCCACTATTACTCCTGTCAAAGCTGTAAAATGGTAAAAAAAGAGACCCCAACCAGGGTATCACCTGTATCAGCTGTGTGGCTTAACCCCCTCAGTAGGGACAACTTGTATTCAGTTCCCCATTACACTGTTAACTTGGGCTAAGGAAAGGAGTATCCGCTGGTAATAGCTAAGATGTGTCCTGACCACATTCCAATGAGAATTCAGGAGAGAGGGGAAGAGAGGAGAAATAAGTGGAGAGTACAGGAGGGAAGGAGTGTAGAAAGACAGAAACAGGGGTATAACACTGGGCATAAGAATGTCAGAGCAATTTCTGATAGTACTATCTCCAGAAAACTAATCACTAACTTTTTGTCAATAAGGAGATGAATAACATTTTGGAAGCACATGTGTCCCTGATGGTCAATTTCGCATTAACTTCCTGTTCAGCGATGCCCTGATGGGCCTTAGAACACTACCTCTTCAAAAGAGAGAGCTGAAAGCCTACATTCTAGCTACAGCTCTGCCAATAAGCTATATATAACTGATTGTAGAGACTTTTCATTAGTCTCAAAGTCAAAGCATGTTGTTAACTTTTCCAACAACACGCAGTAGAGAGACTGCCACTGGGTACACGCTGAGGGATATTTTCCAAGTGTCATAGTCACGAGAAGAAAGATTCTGAGGTAGTCAAACCTTGCTGATCTATACCACAACTTCATAAAAGGGTAATTAATATTTGATTTTATAATGTATTTTGTTGTTTGCCTTTGACTGGGTCTTACTTTATATTAAAATAACTTTAAAAAAACGATTCCATTTCTCCTTATGTCTCTTGCTATGAGTTTTCTTGTCATTTATAAAAATTTAGGGCTGGATTTAATGTTGTAAATTTAATCCAATTGCCTCATAATAGATTAAAAAAAAACAGAAATGACTTAACTATATCACACAGATTTTTAATGGCAGGACAAAGCACTAAAGATGGATGGTCTCACCTACCTAATCTGAGTGCCTTCATTCTCTAGAGGTTTGATTCAAGGTATTTGGCAAAATAGGCAATCAGGAGACAAGCCCAAACACAGGGGGGAAAAAACAAAAAACAATTTTTACTCTCAGGATGAAGAGGCAGCAAAAGACAGGAAAACAATGTAAACCTATTTCTCAGATACATCTACAGACCTCCTGTAAGAAACAATGCCAGGCTAATATGTTATTCTAACACAGCTGACCAACGCAGATGGGACCATAAAGGTGGGGCTGAGTATTTGGTTTTTAAAAATTCTTTTGGGCTTGTCAATCTTAGAAATAAATGATGCTTTCACTGCTCTGCTGTCCTCCTTCTAATAGGTACAAGGGAAAAATATCTATTTAATTAGGTAGAGAGGTGTCCCGGGTAGGTGGGGAATGATGGGAATGCAGTCATGATCTACCAAGGATCGTTATTTAATTCTGAAACTCATTAGGTAACTATTATAAGCTGAGATTGTTTCCTTAACTATAAAATGGGATTGTAATTTCAGATTCTCAGCATCTCAAATGAAATACTGCAGAGGTATAGAGCAATACTGTATGGCACAAAGCAAAAAGTGCTCTGCAAATGAAGAGAGGGTACTAAATATTAGGGAATTTCTGAATATCAGAAATTTTAATTTTTTACTGTACCATGTCAAGGTGTGTTTTGGAGAAACCATTTTTCCAGTATTAAAGTCTATATCAGAAGGGATTTAGTGAACAAATATCAGGAAAACATTAGGTTAAAAAAAATTAACCAACTGTTTTAACTTCAAATTTTCTCAGAGCTTTGAATATAATGTACACCATGAACTCCCAAGATGGAAAGACAAGTTGGCAGCACTTACCAAGATTATACAACCGAACCCTTTCCACATGGGGGCAATTGTCCATAGAATATTCTCAGTGAGCAATGTTCCACAGAACACACTTTAGGGAAAAATACTATTACTACATAGTCTCTCATGATTCCTACTGTTTGCTTGAATACAAAATCATATGACACTTTTGCTATAAAAGGAATTTTTCCCACAAAGATAAATGTTTGTTAACTTTTTAAAGGTTGTCTATTCCTGGTCTAAAATAACACGATTCCAAACCACTAACATATCCTCCTTCCAAAAAGCTATTATGAATGCTTCATCATCAGGACAGAGAGTAAGTCCTTCAAGTTTTGTAGACATCATTTGACTCCTGTCTCAGGTAAGGATAACATGTTACAACTGACTGAAGATCTTCCCTGATGGTCCAGCAACACAGTTTTCTTGTTCTCTGGGCCAGCCGGAATGAAAGGAAAACATCTGCCATGCATAATTTTATTGTTTCTCTAACACTGAATCCCAAACAAAATTTTGCACCTGATTAACACAAAATTTTGAAATAAGAGACAACAACCCGAGATGGAAATGGTATTAGAAAAACATGGACACCTGAAACTAATATAATGTTCTATGTCAATTATACCTCAATTTGAAAAACAAAAGAAAAAAAACATGGCAACGTTCTTAAATATTAACATCAGCTAAAAGACTAAGTGGAAAATGGTTGAAGGATTTAAATCTAATACTGCCTATTTTTATAGTGCTTACACGAATGTTATAAAGAATCTGGTAGAAACTGGTGGCAATGACATCAAGTCCTACACCAGTTCCTGAATCTTGTCTTACAGCTGGTAGGATTACAAGGTTTGACAATAGACTGCATGAACCAAGACTGGTCCAGTTTTCTGAGCAGTGAGTAATAAATCCGTCTACAGATTACACCTAAGAGTTCATTTTACAACTCTTTACTAGTTGATAAAAGCTGCAGACATGCATTTGTAAGTTGTGGGCATGCGTGATGGTTTTCATGCTCTCAGAGTTTCCCCTCTGACCAGTTAAACGGGATTAAAATGCTCAAAGTTTATGCTACATCATAGACACTCTCTTCTAGGGAGAGAACAGAAACGTCCTATGCAAGGCTGTGGGGGCTGGCAATGTAAGGTGGGGGAATAAAGCTCCTCACTAATGAAAAGGCTGATAGTAAGCAACCTGACATCTATGTGGAACATGATTTGAAAACATTTAAAACCAAGACCATCCATAGTTTCTCCCCGGCTGTATCATAAAACCCCCGAGTACTTCAATCAACTCCTGGTGCTTCCCATTTTAAGGAAGCTTACATATTATAGCGCCAGGTATTGCAACAGTGGCTGGAACACCTATACCTTCACCTGAAATGTTCATCTCTTCCCCCAACCTTTGGAAGAATAAGGTTAATTACTGGGAGACTCAGATTCTCCAAAAGGTATTCATACTAAGTCACGCTGGTAAATAATAGGTATTTTCTAACAGCTCTTAGAAACTGGCAAGGGAACAGAAGCGCATTCCTACCCACAAACTCAGCCACCTTCATACATCTTCATCGACAGAGACATCAATAGCAACAGTGATTATAGACATAAAGAACAAGTGAGGCAAAGGCAAAAGCAGTGTCAATCTGTCTGAGAGGAGGCAATGACGCTTTCATTATACTTGTACCAACGCTTCAGTCCCTTTTAGTTATCCCCAACTCAGCCCTCGGGCCATGATTTTTGCTGTAGAGAACTCAGATGTGATGTAGCTGCTCCGTCAATACTGGGAATGGTTTCTAATCAATTTAAACTGCACACAGTACTTTAATAGAACAAGAAGTTTATTACTCCCACTCAGTAGTTCCTGGGGGCTTTGATGTTAAGTCATACATAATTCGAGAAATACCAGGAATCTTCTTAATCTCAGTGACCATCTTTAACACCACCTGTTATAAGACAAAGATTTTAATTAGGAGAGCCAGGATCCACTGTAGTCCAACAGATCTAGAGGGCTTGCATTTACAATTTGAAATTTAAATGTGATCTCTTTTTTATTATGGTCCTAGATGTTTATGGGATGGTCTCTAATTAATTTTATGTAGTGAACCTACTTCCCTCTATATTTAAGTGACAAACTGAGTACTATTCAAAGTACGGTCCACAAACAGGTGCCAGCCTGCAAGGCATGTTTGTTACTGGTCCATAACAAGTGTTTAGAAATCTTTATAGGAATCTGGCATTGCTATGGCATCTAAACATGATTTTATGTGTTTAAACGAACGCTTTACAAATTGTCTGTGGCTTAAACACAACAACTCTGAGGCTACCAAGATGGCATAGAATGCACTGTAATAAACAACTACTGCCAACTGTATAGGAGAGGAAGGCCTGGTCACTTGACTGAACAGAGATTTGGCAAATTTCAGCTGAAGGGAAAACAAACTCTAAGACACATTTCCCAGCCCAGTTATCCAGCTATAACCAGAGCCTTGCATTAGAGCAGCAGTCCAACTAATCAAGACTCACTGTAATTTTCATTTACTATTAAGCAAATATCTCCTTTGGAACACTGATGGAGAGATAATAGGAGAGGAAGATGGTGAACAAAAATGGAATTGCTAGTAGGCAGAGCACTAAGCAATTCATGGGTTTCTGGCTATAATTCCATCAATTCTCATCTTTATTTCTAATAAACTTTTCTTCATTCCTAGGTTTTCTTCTTTAAGAACACTATTTATAGTAGAGATTGGTTAGTGAAATTAAGGTAAAATTATAGATTAGAGTTGGTTACTCTACACATAGTAATCAGACATCTAGAGGGATATAATAAATTGAAGGCACTTTTCTACTACAGTGTATTAAATAATCACGTGGAGATTTAAAAAAAAAAGAGCCTATCTTATGAACTGGAAACCAACCCCCAAAATATCAACGTTGTCATAGCCTATTCCATTCACCATATTATAAAATGTATGAGGTACTGAAAGTGTGCATCAGGAAAAAATACATAAGTTACCTCTACTGGGATCTCATTGCCAGGTGTTGCAGGTATACCAGTCATGAAATCACTAGTAATAAAGGTTCGAATAACCACAGATCTCTGGCATGATGGCTGCTTCTGAAGTGGGTCCCGATCAAAATGCAATGGTGTCAAAATCACTGGCATCTGACTGATTTTCCCAGAATATCCTAGAGAAAGGAAGTTAACATGTAGAACCAGTCGCTACCCATGGAAAAGGACTCTCACCCAGCTCAATGAAATCCTCCCAGACAATTCCTAAAATCACATACACACACACGCCAGTTAGGACAGTCATCGTGTATTGTTTCCAGCTACTCTATTTTCAGTAAACTCAATCACAAACACAAGTCACAGAATCTGATGACTGCAATGTATGTTACAATGATGTTTTTGATTTATATTGATAAATACAAACATATATTTATTTATAAATATAAATATTTAAATTTATAAACATTTATAGATATTTAGATTTACAAATATTTAAATTTATAAAATCTATAAATATATATATACGCATTTATATATATAAAGTCTATTCTGGTTATTCATGGTAGTTATGGTCTATACTGCAAACAGTGAATTAGCAAATACTGAACCACTGCCCCTAGAGGAAATACAGAGTTAGGTTCTTGCAAGCCTCTAATCACAATTTTTCAACAACTAATCAGTACATAACCTTGTTTTATGTATTTTTAAAGACACCTTATTTAATATTTATTGTAGATTCACTAACATTGAACTCACGGCCAACAGCACTATAATCCAGGCCTGAATGAAATCTATCTAACCCACGTATCTTCTCTGTAAGACAGATCACACAGCCTTCCAGTGTTTAGAAACATGGACGGCACCTCAGCGCTACGCTTGAGGGACATTTTAAACAGTGAAACCACCAACATAAGCAGAAAACTGCAAGAAATATGGCACTAGATAGACTATAAAAAGAACATTTGTTTACAGTAAGAGAACTGAAACAAGAAGGCTGAGTACTGTCTTACTGAACCTCAGCTGGGAACACGCAAGTTAGGCAACTCAAATATTTTGCAGCTCTGCACATGTCCACAAATGTCCAAAGGGTGAATAAATTTTATATGGAAGGCAATATCCTAGAACTATCCACAGAAATGAATAAAAATGAAAGCATCTAAAAATTAAAAGTTGCATCCTCCTGAGAAATAATACTGGGTGTGATAAAAAAAATATAGTGAATAGTTAAATTTAAAAATAAATATTACAGTAAAAGACACGTTGCCATTAACCCCCCTCAAAATACTCCCCCTCTCTTCAAACACATCCCATCGTTCTTGCCCCTTTCTGAAGCAGTTCTGTAAGTCCCCTTTCTTTAGTTGCGCTGTCATGGCTGTCTCAATGTCCTGAATCGATTCAAAACGTTTACCTTTCACGGTCATTTTGACTTTGAGGAAGAGCCAGAAGTTGCACGGTGCCAGATCCGCTGAATAAGGTGGATGAGGACACACCATAATGTTTTTGACAGAAACTGCCATACCAGAATCAACGTGTGACATAGAGTATTGTCATGATGGAGGATGAAACCATCTGCCCACTTCGTGTTAATGCATTGTTCGTGATCCATGATTTATGGCACACTTTAAAACACACGTCCTCTCAACATCAGCTCACACCCAACTGACTGCCCGGAACAAGTTGAAACTTGTCACACACTGTTACTAAGGTTCAATGTCCTGCTTCCCGTATTGAAGATCCCTGCCTTTCCAAGTTGGATGGCGCCTGGCAGCAGCATATTTGCTGATCACAACGGAAAGGATCTGTGTCATACATGGTTTCTTGGGGAACAGTGTGTACTTCAAGGACTTTTTTCCAAGTCAAGTTGTTGTCCTTTCAATCTTAGGTGTGGAGGGCGCAGCTCAGCTCCAGGAACAGTTGCCATTGCTAGGTACAGGAGGCGGAGCCCACCATCCCTTGCGGGACTCGAGGAAGCAAACCAGCAACCCTGTGGTTGAGAGCCCACTGGCCCATGTGGGAATCGAACTGGCAGCCTTTGGTGTTAGGAACACGGAGCTCCAACCGCCTGAGCCACCAGGCCGGCAATTTCTATTAAATAAAAACATTATAGTGTGTCCTCATCCACCTTATTCACTGGATCTGACACCGTGCGACTTCTGGCTCTTCCTCAAGGTCAAAATGACCATGAAAGGTAAATGTCTTGAATCAATTCAAGACATCAAGGCAGCCACGACAGAGCAACTAGAGACTCACGAAAAAGGACTTACAGAACTGCTTCGGAAAGTGGTAAGAATGATGGGGTATGTTCAAAGAGAGGGGGTTTAATGGCAATGTGTCTTTTACTGTAATAAATTTTTTTTATTTAAACATTCACCCTATTGTTTGATCAAACCCCATAAAACCAAGCTTCCAAATTCTAGTTATAGTATGCAGTGATAAACAAAATGAACAACTTACCAGACTCTCTGAGAATGTTCTGGGCTTCAAAATCAGCTTGGCGTAAAGTACTGAGCACCCCTGTTGTCAAGAAAGTGGGAGTAACATCTGTAGGAGGCTCTTTAACTGGTGGGCCAAATATATAGACAACTCTAGAAGGGGAGAGGTAAAAATGATAGGGAAATTAACTTTAGTATGAGAAGCAAGGAACATAGAATAACATTCTTTCCATTTACTCTTAGATACCTGTCCTATCCACTTCAAATCTCCAAATGGGTAGGTTAACATATAAAATTATAAATGGTCTATGTTCTATGTACTTTCCTTAAAGTGTAGTCTCTGGAATACTAGTATCTCATAAAGTGCAAAAACATGGGATTATCACAATCCTCTTTTCATATAATGTACTGGGTTGAAGAGTATCCCCAAAACTTCGTATCCATCTGGAATCTCTGGGTGAAAATAGGATCTTTGCAGACTGAATCAAGTTAAGATATAGTCATAATGGATGAGGGTGGGAGTTAATCCAATGACTAGGTGTCTTTCTAAGAGAGAAATTTGGGGACAAAAACACAGAGGGAAGACGGTCATGTGAAAATGAAGACAGACATTGGAGTTATATTTCCACAAGCCAAGGACCGCCAGCAAACACCAGAAAGTAGGAAGAGGCAAGAAACAATCTTCCTTAGAGCCTTCATAGAGAGCATGGCCCTGCTAACACCTTGATTTCAGACTTCTAGACTCCAGAACTGTACAGCTCTGCTATTTTAACCCTCCCAGTGGTTTGTGGTAACTTGTCATGGTAGCCCTAGGATATTAATACATGTAAGCCTGAGGAAACACTGGGTTGAACAAATAAGTAGGTTGTTGTTATGACAAAACTTCAGAAAGTGTAATGTGCTAATATGCACTAGAAACCTCCAAAATGAGACTACACTGAATTTCCCAAAGTTATTTGCCCACTCAATCTTTTTTTCACTTTGGAAAACATTGATCCCAAAGATTCTCATTCCCACTGTATTAAAAATGTCACCAAACTTTGGTGTCCTACTATTACTATTTCCTTCCAAAAGGAATAACTCACTATTGCTTTAAGTAAATATGTTTGAAAGATGTGAAGATATAGTACAGCAGGTGTTAATAAAAGTAGGGTCTGGAACTTAGCTTGAGGATATTCAGATCAAACAACTCAAGAGGAATCTTACCACTGGTTTGGAGGATCCATTCCCCCACCTTAACCCAGAAAACAAGAGGCATCAGGGTCGAGATATGAGCACCACCCAGCTCTCCCCACTCCACTCCAGCCAGCAGGCAAGTGTCCCTTTCCCTTAGCCCTATCTGTCTTTAACAAAGAAGATAAATCTCCCTGGGCAACTACCATGGTGAAGTCTAATGTTTTTCCTTTCTCCTTAATGTATACTTGGAATAAAACATACAGAAGAAAACAGCATCAAATCAAAACTACCACTACTTCACTGCCTCCTTCCAAACATACTGCATTGGGAAGGAGGTTTTTGTCCCACAGAAAGCAAGCCACACTTTACTACACGTCATAGTTCCTAGAGCTCAAAAAAGATCCTCAGAGGAAAAAGCAACCAGGCAAGAAAATGCCATGAACTTGTTTGTGTCTTATTTCTTACACACAAGACTGTTCATAAAATGTACAAGGATAGGCAGTCTTCCACACGGAACAGAAAAACTGGACCAGTCCCACTCTGCACAAAGATTTCATCATGCAAATTAGGGGGGGGGAAATGGCAAAAATGGAAAACAATTTTTAAATTTATTTCCAATTCCCAAAAAGGAGCTTGGCAAAGAAATTTAAAATTCACCAAGACTCTTTTAAGGATTTGCTAGGTTCATATTTTAAAATGTAGTTTTCTGTTGCTTAGTTAGACTTTTTTTCCCTTTGGGGGAAGGGAGGAAGAACTGGGAAATAAGGGAGAGAAAAACAGATAGACAAGAAAAGACAGGCAGAGATAACAGAACATAAAAAAACAGAGATAAACTTTAAACAAGGGTAAGTGCCCTTTGGCAAAAGAAAAATACAGTGAGAGAGAGATGAAACTGTAAGAATGTTGTAAAATAAAAAAGATACTAATTATATAGTAAAAACAGTGGAGTCAAACTTAGGGAAAGGGAATATTCTGTATGACGTGAAAGGTTTATTTAAGTATTAGCATTATTCAGAAGATAACTTATGAACCATAATTTATTTTAAGGAAAACAATGATCTCCATTACAAATTTACCATTAGTTATTAATAATTCACTTTGTTCAATGTATTAAAGATGCTTCTGTTTTTGTGGGCCTCCAGTTCATCTGAGTAATAAGCCTTTTAATGGGCATATTCCCATTAGCAAAAACATGGCTTCCCTGTGACTCCTTATCTTGAAAGTCACACCAGGAGGCAGTCAGAGAACTATACCCACCTTGCCAGGTGAGCACAAGTGGGTAGGTTTCTAATTTCTGCAGCAAATTGAAGTAAATAAACGTCAAATAATTATTTTGGTTGTTCACTACCTAATATCTACACACAAAAAAAAACTAGAAAAGATGAACAACTGTGAAATAAGAATATTAATGAGCAATTAAGTTGAGATTTTTGAACTGTATATAGCATAATGCAAATGAACATTACACATAGATTATAAATCAGCTGTTGATAGAGCCAACCTAAGAAATTAATGTGCAAATTAAAGGAAAGGTGAATTTGAAAAACTAAATTCAAAATAAATTATACATGTAATAATTTTACTGATATCTTGCATATGCCTTTCTTTATTTTGATTTCCCCTGGGATTATTGTTAAATTAACCAAGTCCCTATTGGTAATTCTCTAACTTTTAGATATTTTTTTCAATTCTTTTGAAATAAAACATGTTACCATAAAGTTAGTGTAAACTGCCAATTTGGAAGACACATTTTAAAACTACATTTAGTATTTTATACTAAAATAAAAATCCTTCCATTTTTCCTTTAAACAAAAACAATTTAAACTAAGCAGATGATTACAAAACTGTGACCTAAGTGCATACCTATATCTATACTTGCACCGTTTGGTCTTTCAACAGTGGAAAGACCTTTAAAAACACATCCTTCCATTACACCTCACCCCCTGCAGCCACTGCAGAACACACCTGTTAATGTTGTGACACATGCGAGGTATAAGCCTCGCCAGGAAAATAAGGGATTCCCAGTCAGGCTCATCTTTACTGGAGATTCCACACACGTAACTGTAGGAACGACAGTCACCCTGGAAATAAAAATACAATCAATAATTTGTAATAGTTTTATAGAAGTCAAAGATGGAATGGAAAACATTACATGCATGGTGACACCATTAGTAGTATATTTTTAACAAAAACTTGTTCAAATAAAAGTATATATCAGTATTTCTCTGATATAAATAAATCCTAAATTTAAATCTCATATTAAATTCTACCTATATCAGTTCAGGCATAAAAAAGGCGTCATGGTAATTTCAAGAATTTATTCAACACATGCCAGAGGCCCATTGGGATTTCTTTCCAAGTATCTGCGTAACTGAGGATAGCCCGCACACTTCATTTGGCAGATAAGATCTGCCCATATTCATTAGGCGAATGAAAGATGCTTAAGTCGGAGATGAAAAAGTGATTTCATAAATATTCACTTATCAATTTGTTTAAAAATGAGCTTAGAAAGTAAATAAAACTGGTAATACTATTATTGATTCCCTTTTCCTTTGTCCTGTTTAATCCAAGTAATCTGCTTTTTTAAAAATATCAAATTAAACTAAAAAGCGATTTTAAAACATTCATTAGATAAATACTTAATAACCAGTAACTGGGAAAACAAGAATGCTAATTTGATAATATCTATCAAAGTTCATAATGTACAGGATTTCCATCCAGGAAATGATCTTACAGAAGCACATGAATAACTGCTTAAAGAAATAAAACATTACTTGCTGAAATGCCTATAGTAGTGAAATACTGAAAAAAGTTTAAATGTCCATATGTAGGGGACAGATTAATTGAAGCATGGTACGACAATGTATGAAACGTAAGGCAGCAGTTAAGAGTAATCTACTTGTAATAGTGTAAAAAGATAAGTTAACGATGTACTGTTTAAAAAAGGTGACCGTGCAACTAATTCCCTTTTCTTTTTAAAATAAAGGACATACAATGCAACCGGAGAGCAAGACGAGGGGAAATTATTTTTAAATGTACTGCATTTTTATTATTTTTTTTACAAGTATGGTTTATTTTGGTATTTAGAAAATAAACTTTATTGCTATACTAACTGTGAATTATGATTTTACTTGGGCTTCAAAAACTCTCCAAAGGCCTCAAACACTAGAAGAAAGTTAAACATCTAACAAAAGAAACTTTAATTTTGATGGAAAGAGTAGTGGAACCTGAATAAGCTTCATTTTTTATTTTTTAAAAAAGTCACTATCCAACAAATTTAGGAAAAGAATACATTTATTAAGTTTCAGATAAATAACATCTAAAATAGTTCATTTCTTTCCACACATAATTCTACTCTAAGAGGCAATTATAAACACATTAACCAAATAACTGGCACTCATGCCATTTTGAGCTAAATTACTGACACCTTTTCTAGTTTTCATTTAACTACAAACTCGAAATAACGGACAAGAAACCTTCCTCTTACCTACTCTCCCAAGCTATTTTTCCCCAGAAACTCACTGGTGAACCATATAAAGGAGAACTTAATATAATCTAATTATAAATAGTGTTTGAAAAGTGAGAACTGTATTATCCTCACATGCTTTTACAATTAGAAAGACACAATAAAGAAATACAACATGTTAGTTGTACATTATCACAGCTAAAAGAAAGAGGACACGTTGAAGAAACAGAGCACTAGTTTAAGAAATACACAAGCTAAGAAGACCCACATGATATAACATGTTCAGCTGGGGGCCATCTTGCAATTACACTTCTAAAGCCGCCGTATATTTCACACCGAGAAGGATAAATGAGGACATGATCTCTTGGTACCTACCCTTCAAGGCAGAAGCCGGCCAGCCAACCCCATAGCAAATCATTCTTTGAATTTTTACTTTTGATTAGAGATGACAGATGTTCCAAAACTACAAAATCTCAGCCTGAGTATTTAGTCCCTAAAATCGAATTCACTCCATAAACATTCTATAAAACTCTTTCTTTTTACATTTCTAAAATTGGTGTATATGCTTTCATATTTCATTTTCCTAAGCCATTCCTATTTCAATATTAGTGGATAGAACAAACTGCAGAAAATGTTGTCTCAGGTCAATGATTCCACACAACTCACCTGCACACCTACAGTTTTAATTGGCAGCAAGAAGGCATTCAGTGAATGCAGACTTGTAATTTGCATCAGCTTCTCCTGATCCTCTTCTGTCGTACAGGCTTTGACTCTTTGTAATAGTGTATGCGGCTAAGAAAAACCAGAGATACTTCTTAGGATTTCAAGAAATAAGGTACTCACTTTTTTGGTATCTATTACTATCTTACATATGTATTCTTACTGTTTTATAGCAACAGATCCTATTTGGTATTTCTCTTTGACTTGTGTGTGCTATGCAGTGTATCAGAATTTTATTCCTGAGAGCTAGGGCTATGAGAAGTTAAACATCAAGATAACATATAGAGATTAGATGTAATCCTCTGTCATAAGCATGGGGCATACCTCACACTAGTCAAACCTTCTCCTTATCTCTAATAAAACTTTTTGCCATAAAGTCAATTTTGTCTGAAAACAATCCACCTACTTCTTTTGGTTTATTTGACTGGTATATATTTTTCCATTCGTTTACCTCTTCTATCCCTAGGTAAAGAGACTATAGTTAGTTTTACTTTTCAATCTAGTTTGACAGTTTATGTTTTCATTAGTCCTTTTAAGTAAATGTGGGTTAACGATATGGTTGGATTTTATTCTACCATTTCATTCAGTAGTTTCCTTTTGTCCCACTTTTTATGTTTCTTTCTCCTTTCTTACACTCTTCTGAACTGATTTCTCTCAGCTCATTTATTTCCCCCTTGCTGATTTTAAAGTTAAACGCTCTACTTTTATTCTGTTAAGAATTCCCCTGGGGCCGGCCCGGTGGCTCAGGCAGTTAGAGCTCCACGCTTCTAACTCCGAAGGCTGCCGGTTCAATTCCCACATGGGCCGGTGGGCTCTCACCCACAAGGTTGGTTGCCAGTTCAATTCCTCAAGTCCCTCAAGGGATGGTGGGCAGTGCCCCCTGCAACTAAGATTGAACACGGCACCTTGAGCTGAGCTGCCGCTGAGCTCCCAGATGGCTCAGTTGGCTGGAGTGTGTCCTCTCAATCACAAGGTTGCCACTTCGACTCCCGCAGGGGATGGTGGTCTGTGCCCCCTGCAACTAGCAACTGGACCTGGAGCTGAGCTGCGCCCTCCACAACTAACACTGAAAGAACAACAACTTGAAGCTGAACGGCACCCTCCACAACTAAGACTGAAAGGACAACAACTTGACTTGGAAAAAAAATAAAAAATAAAAAAAAAAAAAAAGAATTCCCCTGTGTTAACGTGGATACTTAAGAAAAGAGAATCAATCTCTCTGATCTCCTGGCAAACAATATTTTAGCTATACAGCATAATATTTCTTAAATAAACACCAAAAATTATACATTATTTTTATTAAATAATCTATGTTTGCTTCAATTTTATTTAATCATTTAATATTTTTTTAGTTTACCATTCTTTCTTCCATCTCAGACCTTTCTCCAGGGATCCTTCTGCTTCTCCTAAAGTCAGCGGTTCTCAAGCCTAGCTGTATACTCAAATTTCTTGGTATGTTCAGGTTCCATCACAGATTAAATAAAAAATTCTAGGGAGAAATACCCAAGCATAGTATACTTCAAAAGCTTCCCCAGGTGACTCTAATACACAACCAGGTTTGAGAAACACTGAATTACTTAGTTCCTTAAGTAGTGGAGTGCTAACAGTAAATTCTGTTTATCTGAAAATGTCTCTGAGAGTATTTTGCCCTAATTCTTAGAAGACAAGTTATCTGTTCACTATTGTTCACAATTATTTTTCTTGGCACTCTGAAGTCTTTCCTTCTAGGTAATCAACCTTTTCTCTGCAGCTGCGTTGTGTTTGGCAGTCTGCAGTTCTGCTAGGTATGCCAACCAGGTGTCCAATTCCTTCCTTTATCCTGATAGAGATGTGTTAAGTTTCCTAAATCTTAGGTGTGGTGTCTTTAACCAGTGTGGAGGAATTCAAGCACTTTTTTCTATCATCTGCTTCTAGACATATGTTAAAGTCGACTTTCTCATTCTATCTTAATCTCTTCTATCCGTATTTTCTCTTTGATGCTTTGTTCAGATTTCTGGATAATTTAACATCTGTTTTTGAGTTCACAAATTCTTTTTTTAGCTGATTTTAATTTCAGTTATTTTTATTTCTAGAACTTTATTTATCTTCAAAGTTGCCCAGCTATTTTGATAGTCTCTTATCTATACTTTATTCTTACTGTCAATTGCTTTTACTGTCAATTGCTTTTTAATTCTATGTACTTTATATTGTCAATCTGCTAATCTCAGTATTTGAAGTGTTTGAGGGTTATGTTCTGGTAGTTTCCACTAGCTCTCATTCATGCATATTTTGTAATTTTTCACTGTGAGCTCGTATTAGTTGGAATTGTATCTGTGGGAATCCTTTGGCGCCTGTCTGAAAATACTCCAAAGAGAATTTACACTGCTTCTTTCCTGACACCTGGCAGCACTACCAACCAAGCGCCACATTAAATCTCAGAATTCTTAGCTTGTGGTTTTTCAGACCACACAGATTATGAATTTAGGCATCAAATCTACAGAAGGACTGGAAGACTTTTCCATTCATCCTCAATTTGGAGCTAGAACACCCTCTCATATTTAGCATTTTTAAGGATTTAGGTATCTAATCTACTGTATGTCTGGAAAGAGAAGTCCACATTTAAGTGTCTCTGTAGAATATTTTCTTCATAGTCATTGCAAAGGTTAATTACTCTGAATTTTCAATGAAACCCTAATATGAATAGGGTTTCCAATGAAACCCTAATTATAAATACTGGAGTACAACAAGAATCCATTTAATTTCTTGTACTGATTAGCTGTGTCTGTTTAAAGCTCTCATAATATACAAATTCAGTGTAAATTATTACCTTTTTAACACTTGCAGAAAAATCAGCTACTATTTTTAAAATATTGTTGGTTTCAGGAAAGTCTTTACAAATATAAGGTTCTTCAGCACATATTACTCTGATTGCCAGGCCAGGACCTAAAGAGAAGAGTAACAATGGTATTTAGTATAAATTTACATTTAATATAAAAATTTAATATACAATTTTTGCTATTTCCAAATATAAAGTCCTTCCAAAAATTAAAATCCATTTGCCATTTTAAGTTTTTTTCCCAGTTTTATTGAGATATAATTGACATATCACCATTGCAAGTTTTGTAAATTGTTTAATTTCAAATGTAGCTATTAGTTTCCCATCCATTTTTTAGACTGTTTTAATTCCCTTTACGTATCAGTGATTTCTATTTCATTTTTGATTAAGTGTCACAAATTTCCAATATATTTTAACTCACAATATATGTGCCAATCTATTTAAAATTTTTTAATAAGGAAATTTTAAAACATACACAGAAGTAAAGAGGACAGTACAATAAATCACCTTATCATTGATAACCCAGGTTCAACTACCAATCTAATTTTAGAAAGAAGAGTATGTTGTTTTAAAAAAAAGTCAAACGTACAACAAGAGTGTTTAATTCAAAAAGATGTGAACTGGTGTTTCTATTTCACTAAATACTTAAAAGGATAAAAACACAAGATATGCATGGATCTAAGAAAAATGGATTCTGCTGCTTTACTATACAAAAACAGAAAAGGCATCCCTTCAGATGCCTGCTTATAGACAAAACCTTAGCCATGTCCATTAACTTCTCAGTTTCATGCCTCACCTTTAGAATGAACAGCTATTTAAGTAGCATGCCTAATTGTTTTTAAAAGCAGCAAAATCCTTTTTGTCAATGAAATCTTACATAATAAAAAATCCAACATATAAAATAGACTTTTAAAACAGTCAAGTGAATCCAGCTAAAAAGATGACCAAGGATACTGGACCCCTTGGCCTCCCTCCATTGCATTCATACACAATCCTTTGATTAATCTAATCCTTAGATTAAGGACTGATCATCTTAAATTACAAGATTTGAAGTTTATTGATAAAAACAGTGCTAATCACCACATACGTTATACCTCTGTAGAACTGTTTTTAGGAAGCAATATCGTAGTTAAGAGCACAAACTCTGAGGCAAGATTATTGGGGCTAGAATCCTGGCTCCAAACCTAATCTGCATAACTATTGGCATATTAGTCTCTGTCCCTGAATTTCCTCATCTGTAAAACAGAATAATAGTAGTTTTTATTGTGATACACATATTGTCTATCAAATAAGACAATATGTGTAAAATATTTAGAAGAGCGCTTATTAACACATACTAGTAACTCAAAAAATGTGAACTATTACTGTATTTTTAATTTAATTGGACCATTGTCTCATCACCTACCTAACGATGAGAGCTAGAAACTGAGGCACAAGACTTGCCCAAACTGAAGAACTCATAATAAAAACAGGTTAAGACTCTCAGTCCTAACTTTAAACAAATATCACCTCTAATTAATTATTCTTCTATATGACAGCAAATGACTAAACTGAGTAGTCTTTGTCCATGAATTAGTTGCACACCACTTTGTGCAAAGAAAATGAATGGTGCATCCATTCAGACAAGTCAGCCATGGGGTAAGGATTTCAGAGAACCAAGTTTTAACCCCGTCTTCCATGGAATACAACATGGTATCATAGAAAGAACATACAAATCTCAGCTCTGACACTAAGAATTGTGTGGCAATGTAATTAAAATATCTTTAAGCCTTGGTTTTCTCATCCGATGGCAACATTATCTGCCAGACTCATAAAAATAGTATAATATAAATACAATGGAAAATGAGTAATAAAGAATATACAGTAAGTAGTACAAAGAATTTTCTCATGCCCTACTCACCTTTTCCTTTCTCTCAAGTTACGTGTTCCCTGAGATAAATTATTTTTAAATTGTCTGAATTGATATTTCTTCAACATGAAGATCTAATGACAAATCAAACAGAATTCAATTCTAATTTTACCTGGAAATGGATGCCTGGAAACTAACTCTTCTGGAAGTCCAAGTTCTCTGCCTAAAATTCTTACTTCATCTTTATGAAAATCTTTCAGAGGTTCTATCACTTTTCCCTACAGGGGGAAAAAGCCAATTAATACAAATCAGTAACCAAAATGACACGGAAAACAAAGAGTAACAAATGATTGGCTTTTCCTGCTGTCTTTACCTTAGAGTTAAAAATCATTTTTTAAAACTTCATCTTTTCAAGTATTTCCTTCTATGTGCTTATAAGGAATTAGATGAAAAATATAGTGATCTTATTTCTTTTGAAACATATTTTAAATATAATATTTTAAATATAAATATATCAGAACGAACCTACCCTCCATCTCTGACATAGTTCTCATTACAATACAAGACAATTTAAAAATATACTAGTGTTTCAAAATTAAAGCTCTCCAAATGATACCATCAAGAATGTGAAAAGACAATCCACAGAAGGCAAATCATATATCTTATAAAGGACTAGTAATTAGAATATACAAAGAACACTTAAAATTCAATAAAAAATTAAACAAATTAAAAAATGAGAAGATCTGAATTGCTATTTCTCCAAAGTAGATATACAAATGGCCAATAAGCAAATGAAAGAATGTTCAATATCATTAGCTATTAGGAAAACGCAAATCAAAAACCACAATAAGATACCACAGCACATCCACTAAGATGCCCAAAATATGGAGACAGATAATTCACACCCATTACAATTGCTATTATGAAAGCAACAGAAAATATCAAATGTTGCCAAGGTGCAGAAAAATTGAAACCCTTGTCTATTTATTGTTGGTAAAAAGGTACTATGGTGTAACCGCTATGGAAACATTAAGACAGTCCCTCAAAAAAATTAAAAATAGAACTACCATATGATCCGATCCAGCAATCCCACTTCTTGGTATATATCCACAAGAATGGAAAGCAGGGTCTCCAAGAGATATTTGCAAACCCATGTTCATAGCAGCACAATTCGCAACAGCCAAAAGTGGAAGCAACCAAAATGTCCATCGACAGATAAGTGGGTAAACAAAATGTGTATATACATACAATAGAATATTATTCGGCCTTAGAAAGGAAGGAAATCCTGTCACAAGCCAACATGGAGGAACCTCAAGGACTTACGCTAAGTGAACAAAGCTAGTCATTAATATAAGGCATCTAAAGTAGTCAAATTCATAGAAACAGAAAGTAGAATGGTGGTTACCAGGGGTTGGGGAGAGGGAGAAAAGGGCAGCTGTTATTCAGTGGGTACAGAGAGTGTCAGTTTCACAAGATGAAAAGTTATGGAAACCTGTTTCACAACAATGCAAACACACTTAACACTACTCAACTGTGCACACTTACAAATGGTTAAGGGAGGGAGGGAAAGAGCTTTATGGGAAAGTTCACAGAGTTTTTACCTCTTCTCTCAACTTTCTGATGAGCTCTGTATCATTGTGATGCGTTTTGATGAGTTCAGCTTTGCCACTTGCAACAAGGGATGCACTTTCAATTAGATCAGGCCGTAAAGTTCCTTGGGCAAGGAAAACTTCCTCGGGTTTCAGGTTCATTTCTCCAATTACTTCATTGGCAATCTATAACCAACAGAGTAAAACAGCCTTTTTAAAAGATAAATCTTTTTTAAAAAACAGCAAAATTTTATACTTTCAGCTAAATTTCTCAAAGTCCTTATGCAAAACTGACCAGATGAAATCCACCAACGCCCAAAATAAACTCCTTTAAGAACGTGTGTTCTTTAAAGAACAAGTTTTAATATAATTCAAAAAGGTATCCAAACATTCCCTTCAAGAGCCTGAAAATTAGCCATTGAAATACCCAAAGAACTAAAGTCTAATATCAACTTAAAATACCTATTCTTAAATAGTTACAAAAGCCTGAAAACATAAGTACACATTATTTTTTCTAAAAATGTAAAACAGTTCCTACAAGTCAGCATAATTGAAAAATAGAATAAAACTCTTGGCCAAAAAAAAAAAAAGATCAAAATTAGTCAGGAAATTTGGTTATTTGATATAATGACAAGGAAAAAACAAATATTAAAATTCACATAAAAATTTCTACACACTGAGGATATTTAAAAGGTACCTTAACGAAAGTATCTCCAATAATTTTTCTTTTCTCCTCAGGACTTGTAGTCATATTTAACGTTTTGCTAATTCTTTTTCGTGGAGTTCTGTCTTCATCTGATATTGGTAGAGTTGTTGTTCCATTGTAGAAAGAATGAGCGGCATTTATCACTGGGGAACAGGGGAGAAACATGTTTTAAATAGAAGATAGTTTTTAAATTGTACAAACAAATCAAACTACAGGAAGAAAATCTAGATGAATCCTTTGATCACTCATTAATTTGCCTATATATTCCAGAACTACCAATAAACCATGATTAACAGAGTCCAGAAATAGGCACTCAACAGTGTCCTTTGGTGAATCCTGTGACATTTAATGATCTAGGCTCATGATCTCATAAATTAGGCTGGTTGCTTTCCCTCTATTTAGTGCTCCACCAGAGCAACAAGCAAAAGCCACAGCAAGAAGCATGGCCCCAAGGGAACTGAAAGCAGTGGTTCATATACAGGGATCAAAGTTCTCAGAACTGTCCATTGACTAATTTCTTAAAAACTGACATTTATTAACATGTATCTACTAGTCCATGACTGTCCCTTTACATTTAAGAGCAAGGTATTCCAAAAACCGACTAAGATCTGTATTTGGTAATACGGCTGAAAAACCAGTGGGCTTCACTATAAGATGACAAGGCAGCTGGTATTTCATTGGGGGACTACTAGTAAAAACTGTAGGCCTTTCTCTTAAGCTCTTCAGTTACTCCAGAGAAGATATCTCCAATCTCCTGCCTATCAGCATTCAGGTAAATTGAACAAAAGAAGTGTCAGGGGGAGGAAGTCACCATTCAGTACACATATTTTTACTTAATCCTATTGTTTTTAATGTAAAATCTTACTTCCACCCTCAACTATGCCTGGTATTGATATGCCCAAATCCAAATGTTTCCTGTTTAGCCTCATTAGAGGATAAATCCAGTCTTCTGATAGGCAGAGATAGCAGCAGATTGTTCCTGTGTTAAGGAAAAGGAGCTGCTTCCAAATTTTCAACCAGTCCACTTTAGGCTCACCGAGAGAACCACATCCAACAGGAAAGCCAAGGCTTCCAATCCCCGAGCCTCCCCAGAAGTCTTGCTTTTTGTTGGCTTCCTCCCCTAAGCCCACACCCCGAGGTTTTACTGTCCCCCATTCTACTATGTCAGTTACCAGGGACAGATGCAGGTTTCCAATTACAAACCACATATATACAGGCATACCTCATTTTATTACATCTCACTTTGTTATGCTTCACAAATGTTGCGTTGTTTACAAATTGAAGACAAGACCCTCCACCAGTGAAAAGACTCCTTTATTGAGGAGGTCTGGAACTGAACCCACAATATCTCCAAGGTATGCCTGTACCACTAAAACCCAAACTAAATGTATACCTAACAACTTTTTCTTAGCCTAATCCCAAAATGCCCACAGCCACAACACTACCCAACAGAGAGCAAGTTAGAGTAGAAAAACCCAGTGAACTTAATTAACTACAAATTATTAAAATGTCTTACAAATTTCATAGAAATGTATGACCATGTGAAGATACTACTAGGGTCCCTCCTAGTATTTCAGAAAAGGGTTGGCTATTGAGGGTTCATGAAACTTCAACTTCATTAGTTTATCAGATATAATCCACATTTTCCATCTGCTTCCCACATTCTAACATTTTGTTGAAATCATTAGACTGCTGTCACCTCCTCTATTCTTTGTCCTTGTGATACTACACTTGGTTTAGGCCTGTATTGTTATTTTGGTGAAGTTTCAAAAGGAGAAAGAAATAGACTCACCTTCACTGCATATTCAACATTTTGGCATCAATTAAATTAGTTCACTGATATATATCGCCCGCATCATTAAACTACTGACTTAATTTCACTATAACTATTACACCCAGTTTTTAAAAAACTATAAAAGATTTCCACAAATGTAAATGTAGTTAAGCCCCCAAAAGTTTATTAGTGGCCTTAAAAGAAAAAAAGTGGCTATAGGCTCTTTATTCCTCTTCTCTGTATAGCCTTTGTTTGTAAAATAATCTGTATATCAGTACCTATTGTAAAAAGGCTTTCGATAGTCTCATGCTTAAATATTATGTGTAAGAAAAAATTTAAAAAGAGAATGAGTAGAATAGAATGGTAGCTGGAATATGGTAACTTATTAATCTATATACAATATTAGAAATAATCAACAGTTTTAAAATTTATACTGGGGCCCCTCCTGAACCAGAAGTAATTATAATATTTAAAAATAAAAAAATATTTTCAACCATGAACTTACTGTGAAAACTACACTTTCAGGCTAGATTTGATTAAACAAGTCCTGCCATGCAAATTAACTTTTCTGGGGCTCATCAATACCTTTGACCTGAATTCCAAGCTTTTTGAGGGCCTCTTCTACTGACTGGCTTTCTCGTTTTCGCATAAAGCCATTATCAATGTGCACAGCTATGACCTGATCTTGGTTCAAAGCACGATTCAGCAACGCTGTACAAACCGTTGAATCCACTCCACCACTGAGCAAAACCTACAGGATGAAAAGGAAAATCAAATAGAGTACAATAAGCAAAAAGGAAACAAAAACTATCAACTTAAATTGTTACCCAAGAACACTGTATCAAAGGAAGTATGGTAACTGAAAGAGCAGTCTCAGTGCAACTCACAAAGCACATGCTCACCCATTCCACACTGAAGGGCTGTGTTGAGGAAGCCAGCTCTAGTATTACTGACATAAATTTGTAGCCTTTCAGATGTGAACTGCTTACCAAAACTTTTGACGTGCCCACTCTCTCTTTGATCTCTCGAATACACTCAAGTTCTCTGTTCTGCACAGTAAAGCTCCCACTGCACCCTGCTATATCATAGAGGAAGTTCTTCAGTATTACTTTCCCATTTTCCGTAAGGCCAACTTCAGGGTGGAACTGTGCTCCGTATAATTTTTTAGATTCATTTGCTATACCTTTATAGAGAAAATAATCACAAATTAAAATTTTTTCATGTTGAAAAGACTCAATTAGTACCCACAGTAATTCCTCACAATTTTTTCCTCCGAAAATGTGAAAACAAATACAAATTAGTTGGATTTTTAGCAACAGGAAAAATAAAAATAAAAACTATACAGCCATGATCTTTTTTAAAGGTCTTATGTAACAATTAATAAACTACCGTGTTTCCCAGAAAATAAGAGCTAGCTGGACAATCAGCTCTAATGCATCTTTTGGAGCAAAAATTAACATAAGACCCGGTCTGATTTTACTATAAGACTGGGTGTGATGTGATGTGATGTAATACCAGGTATAACATAACATGATATGATATGATATGATATGATATGATATGATATGATATGATATAATATAATATAATATGATATGATATAATACTGGGTCTTATATTAATTTTTGCTCCAAAAGACGCATTAGAGCTGATTGTCCAGCTAGGTCTTACTTTAGGGGAAACACGGCACATGACAGTGAAATAAGTCATACAGAGATTATTTCACAGTACCCTCACTTCTCCACCCAGATTACCTCAATTGTCTTGTCTATTTAATGTAATGATAACTCAGTTTTGATTCTCAGACCCAAATGGCTTTCACATGCAATGTGCAGCTACCAATTTTCTGTATGAGAAGAACCTCGTATATCAGACCAGTTACAGTATTCTAAGTGTTTCTTTCTTGGCTACTATTAACCACAAATATAACATCACTGACTTGACTAAATGTGTTTCTGACAATTACTGATTATCTACTAAGCAGTACACGTTAGACTGATGTTTTACATGTGCATGTATTACCCTTGTTTATGGTTCTGAACTCAGAGTTAGGTAAGTAAGGCAGGCCTGGGGGGCTCCCAAACTCTTACTGGCCGTACTGTATCAGGGAACCTCACACTTACTTTACTTGGCTTCTAGGACACCATTCTCTCCGTTCATTTATTTCACTGCTCCTTCTGAATATTCTTTGTTGCTCTTCCTCATCTTATCCATCTCTATGCATGAAAGTTACTCAGTTCTCAGCCTTTAAATCTCTTCTCTATACATTCTAAGTGATCTCAAAGTATCATGACCTTAAATTCTACCCATATGTTGCTACTCTCCCTAATTTGTACCTCTAGCCCAGTTTCCTCCTCTCCAGCTCATAGCTACAACTGCCTACTCATACCTCCAGTTTAATGTTTTTTTTTTGTTTTGTTTTTAAAGCACCCAACTGGTCAGTTTTTTTGCATTTTGTGTTTTTATTAGGAGGGGTGAGCGTTTTGTATTTTTTTAAAATATGTATATATATATATACATATTTTAACTTTTATTTATTTAAGTGTGTTTTTCCAGGACCCATCAGCTCCAAATCAAGTAGTTGTTCCAATCTAGTTGTGGAGGGCGCAGCTCACAGTGGCCCATGTGGGAATCCAACAGGCAATGTTGTTAAGAGCACCGCCCTCTAACAAACTGAGCTAACAGTCCGCCCCAGTTTAATGTTTAATAAGACATCTTGAATTTAATATGCAAACCCAAACTCCTGCTTTGTTTCCCATCAGATAAATAGAAACTTCATCCTTCTGGTTGCTCAGATCAAAAGCCTTGGGAGTTTAAACTTCAATTCTATCCTCTCATCCCCACTCCACATGCAACACAACTTTATCTCTCCCTTCAAATCCTATCAGAATCCGATCTAACTTCCGGTTTCCACTTCAGCATGTAAGTAGCTGGAAGACACCACTCTGTCCTAACAAGAAGTAAAAAGGTGACTACTGCCCTTGGAGAGACTAACAGGTAAATGCAGAGAATCACAACTTACCAGAGGAGAAACCCATGAATGCAAACCTCTACAGGAACCACTGCCAAAATGGGGAAACCTGAACTACAATTCATGAATTGCTGGAGGCTCAGCATGTGCAAAACTAAGAGATAAAAACTCCAGAAGGACCCAGTCATGGGGACCTCACACACGAATTTTACATCCAGGAGCTTGACCAAGTTCTCACAGAGAATATCAGAGCAAAATCCCCTTATGCTTCCAGCAGGGAGAGGGGGTAAAGGAACCATTTTGAAATACACCAGACCATTCTGTCCTTCTTAACAAGGTCTAGTCTCAGGAAAAACTATATAATTAGCTTAGCTTCCTACGGTTTTAACAGAGCCTAAGTTCCCAGGGGAAGGGACATACCTAACTCCAGCCCACTCAAGTCATTCTGTCCCGTATAACAAGGGGAAGAAGTGACAGGGACTTGTGAAGTTCATAACCAAGGACCATGGGCTCCTGAAGAGACTGAGACCTACTCATAAGACTACAGAATGTACTCCCCGTCCCCAATACCTTACCATCACAAACCAGGCCTGTTCACAGCAATTCCTTTTACCTAGTGCATCACGTCTAGCTACCAAGAAAAATATCACAAGGCACACTAAAAGACGAAAGAGTTTGAAAAGCTAGAGCAAGCACCAAAATTAGCCTCAGACATCACAGGGATATTGAAATTATCTGGTTGAGAATTTAAAACAACTATGATTAAGAAGATAAAAACTCTAATGGATAAAGTACAGAATGCAAGAACAGATGGGCAATGTAAGCAGAGCAATGGAAATTCTAAAAAGGTACCAAAAAGAAATGCTAAGATCAAAAACACTATAAAAATGAAGAATGACTTTGATGAGCTTATAAGTAGACTGGACACAGATAGGAAAATAATCTATTAGTGAGCTAGAGGATGTCTCAATAAAAATGGCCAAAACTGAAAACCAAAGAGAAAAAAACCACTGAAAATAAAACTAGAACAGAATATCCAAGTACAAAAGGTGTAAAATACACAGAAAGGGAATTCCAGAAGAAGAGAGAAAGGAAAAAAGGAAATATTTGAAACAACAATAGATGAGAATTTCCCCAAATTAATTTCAGACACCATGCCACAGATCCAGGAACTCAGAAAACACTGAGCAGGATATATACCAAAAATACTACACTGAGGCTTATCATTTTCAAACTACAGAAAAACAAAGATAAAGGAAAAATCTTGAAAGAAGCCAGAGGGAAAAAAAACTTACTTATAGAGGAGTGAAAATAAGAATTACATCCGACTTCCCCTCAGAAAAATTGGAAGCAGAAGAGAGTGGAGTGAAATATTTAAAATGTTGAGAGGAAATACACATTCTTCTCAAGTGCACATGGAACACTCTCCAAGATAATCATATGTAAGGACAGAAAACAAGTCACAATAAATTAGATTAAAATCATATCAAGTATCTTTTCCGACCACAATGATAAACTAGGAATCACTTACAAGAAGAAAACTAGAAAATTCACAAATACATGGAGATTAAACAACGTGGTCCTGAAAAACCAATGGGTCAAAGAAATCAAAAGAGAAATTTTAAAAATTTTGAGACAAATACAAAAAAAAAAAAAAAAAAAAAAAAACTTATGGGATGAAGCAAAAGCAATTCTAAGAAAGAAGTTTACAGCAAGTAACATCTACATCAAGAAAAACTAAAGATCTCAAGTAAACAACCTAACTTTACACTTCAAGGAACTAGAAAAAGAACAAACCAAGCCTGAAGTTACTAAAAGGATGGAAATTACAAGATCAGAGGGGAAAAACATGAAATAGACTAAAAAAAAAAATAGAAAAAGGTCAATTAAACTAAGAATTGATCTTTGAAAAGATAAATAAAATAGACAAACCTTTAGCCAGACGTAACCAAGAAAAAAAGAGAGTACTCAAATAAAATTAGAAACGAAAAAGGAGACATAACAAACATAACAACTGATAACAAAGAAATATAAAGGATCATAGAGACTACTACCGTGTCTCAGCGAAAATAAGACCTAGCTGGACCATCAGCTCTAATGTATCTTTTGGAGCAAAAATTAATAAAGACCGGGTCTTATATAATATATTCTATTACATATATTATTATATGTATTAATATATGTATTATATGTAATACAATAACATATGATATAAGACCCAGTCTTATATTACATTATACCCAGTCTTACATTAAGACCCAATCTTACACTAAAAGAAAAGCCAGGTCTTATATTAATTTTTGCTCCAAAAGACGCATTAGAGCTGATGGTCCAGCTAGGTCTTATTTTCTGGGAAATACAGTATAAACAATTATACACCAACAAATTGGACAACCTAGAATGGATAAATTTATATTAATAGAATCATAAAACCTACCAGTGCTGCACCAAGAAGGGAAATTTTGAAAAGACCAATTATTAGTAAAGGGATCAAATCAATAATCAGAACCTCCCACAACGAAAAGTATACGACCAGATGGCTTCACTAGTGAAATCTACCAAAAAGTTAAAGAAAAATATTAATCCTTATCTAACTATTTCAAAAAATGTAAGATGAAGGAACACTTCCAAATTCATTCCACCAGGTCATTACTCTGATATCTAAGTCAGACAAGGACACTACAAGAAAATTATAGGCCAATATATACCTGATAAACATAGATGCAAAAATCCTCAACAAAATATTAACAAACTGTATTCAACAATACATTAAAATGATCATACACTGTGATCAAGTGTGATTTATTCCAGGGATGCAAGGATGGATCAACATCTGCAAATCAATGAATGAGACACACCACATTAACAAAATGAAGAATAAAGAATCATATGTTCATCTCAAAAAATATAGAAAAAGCATTAGATAAAATTCAACATCCATTCATGATAAAAACTCTCAACAAACTGGGTACAGAGGGAACATATGTCAACATAATAAAGGCTATATATGACAAGATTACAGGTAGCATATTCAATGGTGAAAAGCTGAAAGCTTTCCTTTTCAGATCAGGAAGACAACAAGGACGTCTATTCTGGTCACTTTTATTCAGCATTGGACTGACTGGAAGTATTGGCCATAGCAATCAGACAGGAAAAAGAAGTAAACTTTTCCAAATTGGAAAAGAAGTAAGATTTACTTGCAGATGACATGATATTATATACAGAAAACCATAGACTCCACCAAAAAACTGTTACAATTAATAAACCGTTTTAGTAAGATTGGATAGAAAAATCAACATACAGAAATCAGTTGTGTTTCTATACACAAAAAAATTAAGAAAACATTCCCATTTATAATAACATCAAAATAATGAAATACTTAGGAATAAATTTAAACAAAGGAGATGAAAGATCTGTACTCTGAAAACTGTAAGACTGATGAAAGAAACCGAAGAAGGCACAAATAAATGGAAAGATATCCCATGTTCATGGTTTAGAACAGGAGTGTCCAAACTGCGGCCCGCATCCATTTTTAATTGGCCTGCAGCAAATTCCAAAAATATATTTAGTTTACTTAAATAAACCAGGTGAGGCAATACGTACTTTACCTTTAGTGAGTGGCCTGGCTGTTTTGTGTATTTTACCGCATATGGCCCTTGGTGAAAACCGTTGAAAAAAGTTTGGACACCCCTGGTTTAGAAGAACTAATATTGTTAACATGTCCATTCTACACATAGCAATCTATAGATCCAATTCAATCTCTATCAAAATCCTAATGGCGTTTTTCACAAAAATAGCAAAAACAATCCTAAAATTTGTATGGAACCACAAAAATTTCCAAAGAACCAAAGCAATCTTGAGAAAGAACAAAGCTAGAGACATCACACTTCTTGATTTCAAACTATATTACAGCACTGTAGTAATCAAACACAGTATGACACTCACATAAAAACAGGCACACAAACCAAATGGACAGAACAGACAGCCCCAAAATAAACTCATGCATGTAGGGTCAATTAATTTACGGCAAAGCCAAGAATATACAATGGGGAAAGAATAGTCTTTTCAATAACTGGTGTTGGGAAAACTGGACGGCCACATGCAAAAAAAAAAAAGGAATTGCATCCCTATCTTAGACCATACATATAATTTAGCTCAAAATGGATTAAAGACTTGAATGTAAAATCTGAAATCATAGAACTTCTAGAAGAAAACATACAAAAAAAAACTCCATGACATTGGTCTCAGCAATAATTTTTTTGGATTTGATACCGAAAGCAAAGACAACAAAAACAAACAAGAGGGACTAACTACATAAAATTAAAAAGCTTCTGCAGAGCAAAGGAAACCAACAAAATGAAAAGGCAACCTATGGAATGGGATAAAATGTTTGCAAACCATATATCCAACAGGAGGTTAATATCCAAAACATATAAGGAACTCACACAACTCAAAGACAAAAAAACAACCCAATTAAAAAATGGGCAAAGGACCTGAATAGACATTTTTCCAAAGAAGACTTACAAGTGGCCAACAGGTAGATAAAAAAGTGCTCAACATCACTAATCATCAGGGAAATGCAAATCAAACCCACAATGACATATCGCCTCTTACTGATTAGGGTATCTATTATCAAAAAGACAAGATAACAAAGGCTGGAAAAGATGTGGAGAAAAGGGAATCTTGTACACTGTTCAGGGGAATATAAACTGGTATAGCCACTATGGAAAACAGTATGGAGGTTTCACAAAAAAATTAAAAATAGAACTACCATATAATTCAGCAATCCCACTTTTGGGTATACATCCAAAAGAAATGAAACCATTATCTCAAAGAGATATCTATATGTTCACTGCAACATTATTCACAGTAGCCATGACCTAGAAACAAACTAAGTGTCCACTGATGGATTAATGGATAAAGAAAATGTGGTGTACACCTGTCTACACACACACACACACACACACACACACACACACACACACACAAATATCATTCAGCCTTAAATAAAAGAAGGAAATCCTGTCATATTCAACAATATGGACAAACCTGGAGGGCATTAAGCTAAGCAAAACAAGCCAAATACTGCATGGTATCGCTTACATGTGCAATCCTTAAAAAAAGAAAAAAATGTCGATCTCAGAAACAGAGGGCAAAGAAAGTGATTGTCAGGGGTTGCAGGGGAGGGTAAGGAACAGGTTGGTTAAAGGGTACAAACTTTCAGTTGTAAGACAAATAAAGTCTGAGAATCTAACGTATAATACAGTGAACATAGTTGATAGCGCTGTATTGGATAATTGAAATTTGCTAAGAGAACGGAACTTAAATCTGCAATATTGTGATTTATAGTTAATATATATTTGGTTTTTGTCCACAATTTCTGACTCACAGCTTCCAAAACCCTTGGCATTTCCTAAGTTGATGAAAGCTTAACGGTGTCTGTAATGTTTGGAATGCACCTAAGGATGTGAGTTGGCTGACAAGAGGAGCCAACCACGTGATTAAAGAGTTGAAACTCTCAGTCCCAGCCCCCTGACCTCCAGGAAGGAGAGTGGGGCTGGAGGTTGAATCAATCACAATGAGCAATGATTTACTTAATCATGCCTATGTAATGAAGCCTCCATAAACCCAAAAGGACAGGGTTCAGAAGGCTTCCAAGTTGGTGAACACAGGGAGATCAAGGCGACAGTGGTGTGCCTGGAGAGGGCATGAAAGCTCCGGTCCTTTCCCCACACATTGCCCTATGCATCTCTTCCATCTGGCTCTTCCTGAGTTATATATCCTTTTATAAGAAACTGGTGATCTAGTAAATAAAATGGTTCTGAGTTCTGTGATTTGTTCTAGCAAATCAATGGAGCTCCAAGAGGAGGTTATAGGAACCTCTGATTTACAGGTCAGTCAGTCAGAAGTACTGGTAACAACCTGGAATTATTATACAACTGGCATCTAAAATCCTAGGAGGGATCACTGGAACCTCCAATCCTCAGCCAATCGGTCAAACTAGGCTTGCAACTAGTAAGTCGTGTGGGACTGAGCCCTCATGCTGTAGAACCTGAGGTTATGTCCAGGTAGATAGCATTAGAATCGAGTTGAATTCTTGGACACCCTGCTGGTGTGGGAAACATCCCCCCCCACACACACACTCCCACACACATTGGAAATTGGTCTGAAAACACCAAAAGACAGCAAAAACAGAACTTAGAGGGAAATTTATAGCTCAATGCACATATTAGAACAGAAGATTTAAAAATCAATCATCTAAGCATCCACCTCAGGAAACAAGAAAAAGTGGAGAAAATTAAATCCAAAGTAAGCAGACAAAAAGAAACAACAAAAATTATATCAGAAATCAATGGAATTTAAAACAGGAAATGAATGGGGGAAATAAAACACCAACAAAACTAAACCCCAGTTCTTTGAAAAGAGCAATAAAATTGATAAGTCTCTAGTCAGGCTAACTAAAAGAAAAAAGGACACAAATTACTAATATCAGAAATGAAAGAAGGAACATCATTACAGATTCCATGAACATTAAAGGAATAATAAAGGAATACTAAAGGGCCGGCCTGGTGGCTCAGGCGGTTGGAGCTCTGTGCTCCTAACTCAGAAGGCTGCTGGACCACAACCACAAGGTTGCCAGTTCGACTCCCACCAGGGATGGTGGGCTGGCGCCCCCTGCAACTAGCAACAGCAACAGCAACAGCAACTGGACCTGGAGCTGAGCTGCGCCCTCCCCAACTAAGATTGAAAGGACAACAACTTGACTTGGAAAAAAGTCCTGGAAGTACACACTGTTCCCCAATAAAGTCCTGTTCCCCTTCCCCAATACAATCTTAAAAATATATAAAAAATAAAAAAGTGAAGGAATACTATGAACAACTCTGTCCCAAATTTTATTACCTAGATAATGTGGACTAATTCTTTGAAAGACATATTTATCAAAACTCACACAAGAAATTGATAATCTGAATAGGCCTAGATCTATAAAAGAAATGACACGATTCTATCAATACATGCAGAAAAAGTCCAACACGCATTCAGGCTAAAAACTCAGTAAACTAAGAACAGAGTGCGAGTTCTTCACTTGATAAAGACTATCTTCTAAAACCCTTCAGCTAACATCATACTTAACAGTGAGAAACTCGAGTTTCCCACTAAGATCGGGATCTAGAGGAGGGTGCTCCCTCTCTCCGTAGCTTTTGAACATTGTACTAAAAGTCCTAGCTAATACAAAAAGACAAGAAAATCAATAGTATACAAACTGGGAGAGAGAAATAAAACTGTCTTTATTCACAGATGACATGATCGCCTGTACAAAAAAAACCTGAAAAACTCAACAACAAAAACCTCCTGGAACTAATTAAGTGATTAGAGCAGAATCACTGCTTGAGTTGCACACTACAGGTTAATACCAAAAGGTCATTGCTTTCCTGTATACCACTGATAAACAAGTGGAATTTGATATTTAAAACACAATACATCAACATTAGCACCCCCAAAAAACTGAAATACTTAGTATAAATGTAACAAAACACGTCTGTCCGAACCTCTCCGAGAAAGCAGTCACTCCACCACTCTCAGCACTGAGCCCACTGCCCAGACCATTCTCCCTCTTCCTTCCTGATCACTGCCACGGTCGCCTAGCTGGTCTCCTGCTTCAACAGCTGACTCTGTCTTTTCTCCTCACTGCAGCCAGGTGAATCATGAAATTAGATCATGTCTCTCCTTGGCTCAAAACCCCACCTCACTAAGAGCAAAGAATGTTTTCATAATGGCCTCAAAGATCCTGGGTTCTGTTGGGTTCAACAACCTTGCTGGCCCAACTTCTCCCACTCTTCCCCACGTTTACTCCAAGCAAAACCAAGTAGTCTGTTTTCTGTTCCTCAAACATGGTCCCATCCTAGAAGCTTTGTACTGCTCTTTCTTTTTCCCTCGAATATCCAGAAGGGTCAGCACTTACTTCCTTCATGTCCAATATCATCTTGTAGAAATACCTTCCCTGAATATCTGATATAAAACATTAACAATCCTAATCACACATATTCTGCAACACTCCTCTCTTCTCCTGTTATTTCAATGTACTTAACAAACACTGACACCTGATATATTCTGTATTTGTATATTGTCAGTGCCATATCTTCCCCCAACTAAAATGTTCAAAATTTTGCCCATTTTGTTCATTACTGTATCCTTGGCACCTAGCATTGTTCCTGGCACATAGTAAGTGCTCAAATATTTGTTGAATGAATAAAAATACATAAGCCAACCACGACTGTTGATCTTTTATGTGAAGTAAAAACACTTCAATATGAAAACCATTCTTGGATCATTCGTATGCTAATATATTAGTCTGTTAAGTAACTGGGGCAGATTATACAGTCAATTAAGTTTATCCAGGACAAATCTTTTCCTCAACTTATTATTAAGATATGGCATTTCAAACAAAACGAACTTTATTGATAAACCCACTTTTCTCTTCTACTGATTTCCAGGATTACTGATGGTTATTTACATTATAATTATTCAAATAAGCAAGTAAATACCAGCAGCCCGAAATCAATTTCTCTTCCTCAAAAAAGTAGACGACAAAAATGGTTTTAGAGCATGGGCGGGCTAACTTCCTACAGAGAGCTAGACAGTAAAAAATCTTAGGCTTTGAAAAACACACATATATAGACAGTCTCTTTTATTATAATCCTTTAATGTAAAAATCATTCTTAGTTCCTGGACATACAAACACAGGTTACTACTGCATTTGACCATAGGTAATAGTTTGCCAACCCTGTTTCAGAGAAATGTCCTGAGTGCTGAGCCTGGTGTTTTACAGATGTCCAAGATACGTGCCTATGCATACCTACGAAAGGCATTTAAAAAGGCAATTATGAATATAGCATGTTAGAAAGAGGGAGAGTTCTCAAATTTTTCCTGAGCTATAAAATTATAACTACTGTGTTTTATATCTGAAAAACTTGTGTTAGTATAAACATTTTTTAAAATATTTCAGAGCAAACCAGTAGGTGACTTCTCTTCTAGATAATCTTCCTAATATTTCATTTCTTTCATAAATTAATAGTTGATTCTATGACATTTACAGTACCTTTAAAAAAATAAAAAAAATAAAAAACAGTACCTTATACAGAAACATAGTCTTAGACTCTTCAGATAAATTTTTAAAAATGAAATCTGCAAAAGTTTTAGAATTTTCACCTGCCACAATGTTCCCAGAACGTGCCACAACCTTGAATCCATCGGCTACTTTGTCTACACTATCTCCATGGGTAAGTAAAACAATTTCTTCCTTCTGAAGGCCCCTAAACATAGAGAAAGTAAAATACAACACATCAATATCTTAATTATAGACATGATTAATGGGTCCTTTTGCTTTGCTTTTTTCCAGCTGAGATATAACTGACATCTAACATTGTGTAAGTTTAAGCTGCACATGACAATAATATATATATATTTTTAAATGATCAGCACAATGAGGTTAGTTAACACATCCATCACTTCACATAGTTACAGTTCTTTGTGTGTGGTGAGAACATTTAAGATCTACTTTCTTAGCAACTTTCAAGTATACAATACAGTGTTGTTAACTATAGTCACCATCCTGTACGTTAGAGCCCCAGAACTTATTCATCTTATAAGTGAAAGTTTATACTTTTGCTTTAGAAACACTAGTTTGCCATATGTGTAGATCAAGAAAACAGAAATAAGCATATGACAGTGCAACACTGCTAGAATTTAAATTTATTCTATCCATTATAAATAAAGCCAATTAAAAAATATTAAATCTCAGAAAAAGACAATCTTTAAAAACTGAAAACTGAGACAAATAACTACAAAAAAATAATTTCAAGAGGTTATAACAATTTCAACATTTTATCTCTATTGGGATTTATCTTGAGAACAAAAGGTATTTCAAAGATCCTAACACTTTATTCAGTAGTCATATTAGCAGTCATTGTACTAATATTGTTATTTGGCAGCTATATGTGTAATATATATATATATATGTGTGTGTGTGTGTATATTGTAAGTTAAAACAAATAGTAAATAATATAATTAGGAATTCAGATTTTCGGCTTCAGAGCATGGAAATAAAAATAAAATCAAAGGAGTTAAGTAAAAACCTAATTGGAAATAATAGTATACATTAATGATTGCTTTCTCTTTCTGGAAGAATATATACACTTAACTGTTCACTGAAAAGGCCTAGAAACAATGACACCCAGTAGCAACGTAGACCTCTATCTCTCGTGCCACACCAATTAATAGTATGGATTAAAAGAGATATAAGTAATATTAATCAAATGCAATGTGTGGACCTTCTCTGGACCCTGATTTAAATAAACATCAATCATAAAAAGATATTTTGTACATTATGGGGAAATCTTAAATATTAAGAAATAAAAAACTAAATTAAAAATAAAGCAAGATGACATAGTACATTCAAGCCAAAGGATGTTTGGGATTGTTATTGCTGTCATCACTGTTATTTAGGATTAGTATAGGCTGTAATAAGTTTCAGAATTTTAGAACTAGGAAGACAGAAAAACTCTAAATCTTAACCAGATCTTTACGTTTGAAGCCTCTGATGTTGTAACACACTACCAGGACTCCTAAAGCAGATCTCAAGTAACTCGTCTTGAGAGCTGCTTTAGGAGTCCTGGTGCTATGTTATTTTGTAAGTAAATATAGACAACTCCTCTTCATTGTGAAGTGGAACTAGCACTGGATTTCTAACATATTTTAGTAATGAGTAGCTTCAGTGTATAAAATTATTTTGAGCAATCTTGGCATTTTAATTAATCTTCCTTTGAAAACTAGAATCTTTGAACACAGATTTACTTATTTTTGCTCTTCCTCAATATTAAAGAGGAGCTAGTTACAGCCAGTTTTATGTAAAAACTAGAATTGTATCTACATTTCATATAAACATAAATTCATAACACGGATCTTAAAATTTCTGTTGACATATGAGTTAATATCCAAAATATATAAAGAACTTAGCTAACTCAAAAACAGAAACAAAAAAAATCTGATTTAAAAAATGGGTAGAAAAACTAAACAGACATTTCTTCAAAGGGGACATCAAAATGACCTACAAACACATGAAACGATGCTCAACATCATTAATTATCAGGGAAATTCAAATCAAACCACCATGAGAGATCACCTCACACCTGTCAGAATGGCTATCATCAAGAAGACGAGATAACCAGCGCTGGGAAGAATGTGGTGAAAGGGACCACTTCCACATTGGTGGGGGATCTGTAAACTGGTTCAACCACTATGGAAAACAATATGGAGCTTCTTCAAAAAAAATAAAATTAGATCTACCATAGGATCCAGCAATTCTACTTATTACAGCATCACTCAAAATAGCAAAGACAGGGAAACAACCCGCATGCCCATAAATGAATGAATGGATAAAGAATGATGGGGTACATAGAGTGTGGAATATTATTTGGAATATTATTCAGTCATGAGAAAGGGAGATATCCTCCTACTTGCAACATAGATGAACCCTGAGCACAGTAAGCTAAGCAAGACAGAGCTAAGTCAGACAAAGGAAGTAATGTGTAATATCCCTTATACGTATATAATGTGATAAACTATTACTACATTAGCAATCATATTACAATATATAAATTTATCGAAGTAATACACTGTACGTCTTAAACTTACACAATATCACACATCAAATATACTCAATTAAAAAAATTCTGATCTGTCCAATTTGGAGAAAACCATGCATTAAGAATTAACTTAGGCACAAATGAATGGAGGCTTTAAGGATATATATTAGTAAAACAAACCTATAATTAAAAATAATTAGCACAGTGAAAAGAAATGATAATAAAAAGTAACTACATGTGCTCATTAATTGACACCAGCCTGCATTTTACAGATTTAATGCAGTTAGAGGAAAATGTGGTTTTAAAATAAAAATGAACTTCAGGTCAAAAAGAAGCAAGTAAGTAACTAATAGTCCATCAAAATGGGCTTTACCCAAAACAGAAAAACCCCAAAAAGGAAGCAAGTGACTAAAACATAAGTTTTCTGGTCTTTCAGAAAACTGAATGAAAACTCAGTGACTTTTTTTTTTTTTAAGTAAAGCAGAAGATAAATAATTCTAGGAAACTAGTCAACAGCTCATTCGTCATTTTTATATAGATTAAAGCTATAGCACCTAATCTATTATCACGCAGCAATAAAATCAATTAATACATTCACCATATTAAAAACCTAATACACCAGGTACTGTTATGCTCAATGTAGAGAAAGTGAGGAGGGAAACACAACACATGTTAAGTCATGAGTCCAATAAATAGGTAGCTTGCTAAACCCCCAGCAAGAATGTGGTAGGGAAAGATATACAAATGCATCTGGTAGATGCAGGACAGTTTAAAACTGTATCCATTTATCACATCAAATGTTTAGAATCACATTCTACCAAAGAGTACAAAGGGAAAACCACAAACGCTGGCATCACAATATGCAATCCCAAATAGGTGTCCACGGCCGGCCGCAGAGGTGCTTTTAAATTATGTAGTAAGTATCACCACCACCCTCTGCTGTCTTGACACTCAACCGGAAGACAAATACTGTAATTACACCTTTGGCCACTACTGTGGCCTTAACTTTGTCTAAGAATTATAGAATCTCCAATTTTGAAGCATACAATCCAAACTTTAAATTAGTTAATCTACCATTCTTAGTCATCTAAAAATATCTACAATACCTGAATAATGAGCATGTGTTATCCACACTAATACTGAAGACTCCATCTTCTCGAACACTTTTTTTGTGCACAGTACCTCCAAATACTTTATTCATCATCTGTTCAAAGAGAAAATAAATAGATGTTAATATAAATCAAAAGAAAATTACCCATTTTCTTATGCCAATTTAATTTCTATTCCTTATTTTCAGGGTATGTTATGTTTGTGCCCACAAAAAAAGGAAGTCTGAAAAATGGAGCTAACTTGGTATTGTTATATATAATTGCACAATTACTAAGAGACGTAGTTATAAAACAAAACTAGATTAGAAATTTGATCTGAGGTTAATTTCTGTTAAACACTGGCAGATTTTCCATTTAGTGTACTTTAATTCATCTATTAAAAATAGAGATTTAATAGTTTCACCAGAGTACAATTTAAAAACACTGTAAAAGATAATATGAACTTTTAAAAAAGCTAGAGTAGTCAACAAGAGCTATGGTATTAAAATTAGACAGGTATAAATTCCTCCAAGCTAGGTATTCAATCTCTAGTCCCAAAGGAAGTCTGAAAGCCAACAGAAGGCTGTGCTATGGAGATGGATGGGATAAGCAAAAAAAATCTGGTCTTTCAATTAAACTCATTTGTTCCAATCCCAAATACCTACATACTCTTATTTCAAATGGTCTCTTCATTCTGCCCCTCCTTTTGTCAATCAATCTTCTATTCTTATTTACATTTACATATGCCCAAACCCCCAACACCAAATAAACGCCAGATTTTTACAAAGATTAAGTCTGCATTGATATAATCACTATAATTCATCTTGATGTGTCTGTTCCACAAGTGTCATAAAAAGATATCTGGCATAGTAACACATGATGCAGGCTGACCCAGACACCAACAGAAAAGCAAGAAGCTAAATAAACGTTCATTCATATAATGCACAGTGTCATATTATTTAAAACCATCACCAAATGCTGCCCTGTACAATTTTCCTTAGACATTCACAGCAAACCTTCCTAAATAAAGGTTTCAGTTAAGTCCAGCAGGAAAGAAACTTGCTAACCCTTATCTAAACCAGTACAGGCATACCTCGTTTTATCACGCTCCACCGTTCCACTTAACTGCGCTTCACAGATGTTGCCTGTTTTGTGTGTTTTTTGTTTAACAAACTGAAGGCAAGACCCTCCACCAGCAAAAAGGTTACAGTTCGTTTTACTGTAGTGGTCTAGAACCAAACCTACAGCATCTCCGAGGTATGCCTATACAGATGTTAGCTACTAAAATTGTGTTATCCATGATTAAATTATTCAATGGCTCTTTAGCATATCCATCAGGGATTGGTCGTTTTTTCCTGTAAAGGGTCAGAAAGTATTTTGGCTTTTGCAGGCCCTTCTGTCTCTGTAGTAACTATTCAACTCTTGTCACTGTAGCACAAAAGCATCCATAGATAATACTTAAATGGATGTGGCTGTGTTCCAATAAAACTTTATTTATGAACACAGAAATTTGAGTTTCATTTAATTTTCACATATCACAAAATACAATTCTTTTAAAAAAAATTTTTTCCAACCATTTCAAAATACAAAAACCATTATTAGCTTGCAGGTCATTAAAAAACAGGCAGTGGGCCAGATGCGGCAGGAGGCCATAGTTTCCTGACCCTTTGTCGATAGGAGAAAGTCCAAGTCCCTTACATTGAACAAAGACTTTTCATTGAATGGCCACTGTCTAATTAACTTCATCTTCCCCTTCATTCTCTACTCTAGCCGTTCAAGCTAGCATGATTACCAAAATAGACCATGTCCTCGCCCCCCATGTCTTCAGGTCTCTTCAGAGTCCCGGGGGCCTAACATGCATGTGACCCAGAGCAGTCATTCAAATTTGCTGAATGAAATTTGCTTCTGTAATCAATGAACCTTGTGCACCTCTTCCTCCCCTCATTTGCAGTTCTTAGAGGACAGTTGAATGATCAAGGTAACCAAAGCTGTTGGAACCCTACAGAATTTAAAAGTCCATATAAAGCTTAAGTCTTTTTAGAAAACCAATGGCTTGCAGTAAAGTTTAAAGCTTTCACCTGTTCACAAGGCTTTCATAGTTATTTTTAGTTCTTAACTATGCTACTTAAGTTTGCAAGTGCAAGGAGGTGAACCATCAGCTGTGAGTCTGTGGAAGGAGGGGATAACCTTCTGTATAATAAAACAATTTCCTTATTAAATTTTTGTTTTAATATTCTATTTTGGCTTAAGGAAATGGTTTTCAGTATGGATTCCTGATAACTTCCAAGTCCTAAATGCCTCAAAGAAAGCCATGTAGTACTTCAGGTCTACCACCCTAACCATATCAGCCTCTACTGCCTGTCAGATATGCCAAAGTTTTACAATACGGTTTAGATTTGGGAGGAAGACAGAGAAAGAAATTCTGCCAATAAAAAGAATTTGAGAAAAGCTTGTGGGATTGTATAAAGAAACCAAATGCTTGTAAAATAGATGTTCTTACAACATTTAAAAAAAAAAAAGACCATATGAAATGATAAAGAATGAAAAGTCACAGTCTAGAAGGTATCTGCAATATAGCTAATTGACAAAAGTTTACTATCCAGCATAAATGCAATTTTTTTTTTTTTTTAAACAGGACTTTATTGGGGAACAGTGTGTACTTCCAGGACTTTTCTCCAGTCAAGTTGTTGTCCTTTCAGTCTTAGTTGGGGAGAGCGCAGCTCAGCTCCAGGTCCAGTTGCTGTTGCTAGTTGCAAGGGGCGCTGTCCACCATCCCTTGCGGCAACCTTGTGGTTGACAGCCCACTGGCCCATGTGGGAATCGAACCGGCAGCCTTTGGAGTTAGGAGCATGGAGCTCTAACCGCCTGAGCCACCGGGCCGGCCCCATAAATGCAATTTTTAAAAAAAGACAAGTCAATTGAAAAAATGGGCAAAAATCATGAACAAGGTTTTATAATAAAGTAGACACTAATAGCAAATAAACATACGAATCTTACAATAATAAGGAAAATGAACATTAAGACTACAATGTGATCCTTTTGACACCTCTTCAAATAGGAAAATACAAAAGAAAAAGAAATCTCACCATGTCAAGGCTTGGCAGGGATACAGAGGGGAGGAATTTTTATAGAATGTGAACTGGGAAGAAATATCATTACCCAATGAATCTGAGACTCAGCATTTCAATTTATGGTTACTCTAGAGAAAAGTTTGTGTATGTACAAGACAAACGCAAAAGACAAATATAGCAAACAAATACAAAAATATTTATGGCAGTTTGGCAATAGCAAAAACTGGGAAAAGACCAGCAATACTAACCAGTGAAATGTACAATTAATTTGTGCTATATTAGAACACTAAATTCAATAGTAAAAATGAGCCCGGTGGCTCAGGCGGTTAGAGCTCCATGATCCTAACTCCGAAGGCTGCCAGTTCGATTCCCACATGGGCCAGTGGGCTCTCAACCACAAGGTTACCAGTTCAATTCCTCGAGTCCCGCAAGGGATGGTGGGCTGTGCCCCCTGCAACTAGCAACAACTTGAAGCTGAACGGCACCCTCCACAACTAAGATTGAAAGTTGAACAACAACTTGACTTGGAAAAAAAAAGTCCTGGAAGTACACACTGTTCCCCAATAAAGTCCTGTTCCCCTTCCCCAATTAAAAAAAAAAATAGTTAAAATGAATAACTTGAATGAATCTCAAAACCAAAGTCGAAAATAGTACATGAAGTACGATTTTAATTATATAAAGATGGGTGGGCAAAACTAAGTCAGGTCAGTTCTACTATACTAGTGTAGCAATTCATAGAGTTGCAATATGAAAATGATCTCATATAACTAAATATCCTAAATACTCTCAAGACAGAAAATACTAATAAAATAGGAGTTACAAGCAGAATAAAATTAACTCTGAAGGCAAATTCACAGATGTACCTGCATGCCGTAGCAAATTCCAAGAACAGGCTTGCCAATAGTGAATATTGCTGGGTCAAACCAGGGAGCATCTTCTGCATACACAGAATTAGGTCCTCCAGAGATGATAATAGCACTGTGGATTTAAGGAAGAAGAGTCAGTGAAGAATCTCTCACTGCTGATTTTTAAACAAAGTCTACAGATTCAGAGATTTATGTTTTCAGTATATTGTAGGATATCCAGATTCTGTAACAGCTAATTAAAATCATCTCACACAGCTTAATTATATTTATGCTACTTTATTGCAATGTGTGGAAGTCTATCAATTCAACCTTCACTTGTTAATAAGCACAAACTTCCAAATATATAAATACCAATGTTTCTATCTATGAAGGTTAGCATGAATGTTTTTATTGTTTCCTCACCAATGGAGGAAGTAAATGAAAATGCTAAAGGGAAATGGAAAACACATCGGTCCTTCTGGGAGGCAAGGAGTAAAAAGGCAAGGCAGGGTACAAAAGGACAACTGAAGGTATTCTAAAGGCCCTTAATGACTCAGAATAAATACTCTACAACAGATGGCAGAGTGTGAAGAATTACCTAGCTTTGCCTGTTTAAAACCTATCCAACATTCCCAACAGTTTTACCTGAGACCCAGGAAAGGGAGCCGACATCACTTTTGCCCCATATGCCCTGTTCCCAGAACACAAGTCGATATTATAACATGGCTACAATTTACAGAGCATTCTGTGGGTTAACTTGGGAGTCCAGCTGTTAGTATAAAGGAAGCTGCAAAATGAGACCTATGTTCCTCATCTGGCCACCGATACATCAAATTTGGCCTCAGCATTCATTCAAAAAAAAATTGGACATCTTAATACTATTATGAATTTACAGAAAAATTCAGATGGCAGGATTTTCTGTAGGAAAAAAGGGAAAAAATCTGGCCACACTGGGCCTTCACTGTAGCATGGCTACAAATAAATGGAATCACAGAGACGTGCTTGCACCATATCACACTACCCTCTCTCGTTTGCTGCATGCCCACCTACATAATACAGGCACACTTGAGCCCTATACTCAATTTAAGATACCCTTGGCCTCATTTTAGGTTTCAGTTTGCAGGAATCCTGATTTATCCATAGTTCTAAAGGAAAATGTATTCCAAGTCTAATCAAAATCTACTTACAAACAAACTTGGGTTACAATTCACTTTATAATTAGCAGCTCTCCGCCATGTAAAACCATATAAACTAAAATGCTAAGCTTATAATACATCCAAAAGAATAACGTAACAAAGGTCAAATTCATAAAAATTACTTGCCAAGCTAGGGCATTTTTAAAAAATGTAATAATGGGGTGGCCAGTTAGCTTAGTTAGTTAGAGTGTGGCACTAATGACACCAAGGTTGCTGGTTCAATCCCTGCATGGGTCACTATGAGTTGCACCCTCCTTAAAAAAAAAAAAAAAAAAAAAAAAAATATATATATATATATATATATATATATATATGTATATATACATATATATACATATATATATATATACACACACATACACACACACACACACACAAATAAAATAATCATTTAAGTGATCTCAAAAGCTTCACTCTTTGAACTTTGTATTGGAAACATGAATTATGGTATATGCTTGCTAGCCTATCTTATGCAAAAAGAAACTGAAGACAATGTAAACAGGTGATAAATGTGACATCTTTAAGATAATTCTAAAGGGATGTGGGGTTACTCCTAAGAGGAGATACGTAACCTAGCTTCCTAAAATTGCAAATGATAAAATTCTATAAAACATAATAATCACAACCTCTAGAATTTCAGTATGTTTTATATAATTTTATAAAGGATAATAACCACCATGGGACTGCCCAGCACCTCTCATTAATCTGATAAACAACTCAAGGCTCTAAGATTCTTAATACTTGAAAAGGCAATGGTCTTAATCAGGGATAAAACTCAAGCAGTATTTAAACCAATTATGAAAATTCTTATCTCAGTAAGTCTTGAGAAGAGCTAATCACTCATTTTCAGTCTTCTATTTCTATCCTGCTATTATTTTGAAACTAACTTGCAAGTCAAAGCCTAAGGCATTCCTGATACATATTTTATGTTATCAGGCAGATCAAGGTTCTAAAACCAGGGAGAGGTTAAGATGTCTCTCATGTCATAAAACTAACATTTACTCGAGAAAAAGAGTGCTCAAATAGGTATCTCGGCAGGAAGGACTAACTTAATAAAAGCCACAGTGCCATAGTTCCCATTGTCCTACACGGGCACAAGCATGATCTAGGAACTATTTAGGATCAGGTGATGAGAAAAACAAGTAGACTTTTATTGCCAAGTATCTGTCCACCCTATGCTAAAACAATTATCTCGATTAGTTTGCTGGGAATTTTTTGTTGGTTTGTTTTGGGTAAGGGGAATGAAGAACTTTGGATGTGACAGAGACCCATTCAGATTTCTCACAAAGTTTTTTGATTGTGCCAACACTGGTTCTCACTGGCAATGAAGGCAGGTGAATTAGATAAACTCAAGAGTCCCATCTTACTCTAAAATTCGACAGTTTAAAAAATATAGCTGTTTTAATCTGTATCCTAAGACTAGGACAGAGTTAAATTAAATATGCATTTTGACTTCCAATTCACTTTCAGAAACAAGAATCACAGGATCTTGTATACCTGTCTATGAAGTCTAAAGTTAAAAGTTAACTTTTTCCATTAGAAAAATAGTTATTAATGTTTCTAAGAAAAACAATGTTTTGGAAGAAACATAGCATTAACATTTAAGAGCCAAATGAGGATATAAACTGCAGTTGCTTACTTCGGAATACGAACAGTAATTCCATGAGAAAAGGCATAGCATTAACCAGAAATAGTTGTTAAACAAGAAACTATATGCAAGTTGGCTATCTTTTTGACTATTCTAAGAGTAAAGCTGCGGAATTAGCCCCATATTAGACTTAAGAAATTTTATTTTACAAATTCTTTCTTGGGATAGGAAGCAAAAGAGACTCACTGTACACAGAATTCTCATTTAGGTACTCTAGTCACTGTATATATTCATTTGATCAAATGTTCTTGGATCAAATGAATGAATAACCATAATACAGACTTAGTCATATCTAAGTCTGATCCAGAAATTCCATGAAATTCCATTCCATAAAATGTTCAAATGGTAAGTTCTTACAACTGTGCAATTAAAATTAAGGTAATCTTTTTAACTGGAAACTTAAATTTTTCCTTTAATCAGAACCATTCCATTGTCTTATATTCATTTAAAAAAAAAAAAAGCAGTGCCCAAAGCAAATTTAATAATGAAATATCCCACAATCTAAGCTCAATCTCCTCAGAAAAAACCGAAGTGAAAAGTCTACCGGAATCCATGCTCTTTGATAGCAAATGCTGGTGTTTCCAAGGGGAAGATTTCAGACTGCACGAACAGTTCCCTCACTCTTCGGTCTATGACTTTCCCGTACTGAGCACCAGCATCCAGAATGACAACAGCTCCTTCATAGTGGTGGCAGCCATCTTTAAGGTCTCCTCCAGCATTCTCCAGCTGCAAATATTAATACAAATATCTTAATTATGAAAATTAGATCTACTTTAAAAAAAACAGCGGTCACACTGTCAGCTCCAAAAACACAAAGAAACAAAAACGGTTAAATTAGGGCTTTCTGAGTTGCCAAACTCAAAACACTTGTTTTAAAGTGGAGATTTTTTTTATCCATATCCATATACTGGCATACATAAACAAACACTTTAATAAAAGCTACCATTCATTGACTACATGATGCAGTCACTTTATGTATAATGCATCTCATGTTCTTTAATAATATGGTGAGCATACAACACAGCTGTGCCAAAATATACTCCTGCTTTATGCGTTATACTGTCATTATAATTAATAGTGCCTCCTTCAAACCTCAAAAGCATCCCATTTGGACAATAAATTAAACGGTTACCCATCAAACACTTACAGCCATTGCAAGGAGGGAGATACTGATGAGAAACTGTAAAGTTTGCTGCCACAGTAGGAGCTTGTTCAAATTCACTTTATTAGGATTCCGCATATTAACTGAGGAAAATGATATACATGCATCTCACCCATAACACCAAAAATTTTTAAAGGTTTTGTAATCCTATTTCTGTCAGGTATACACCGGTGACAGTTTTCTAAAAAGCAATTCGGCAAAACGTAAAATTTTTAACTATGTGTGCTGAAATATTTACCTGGTACTGGCTTCAAAATAATGCAAGAGTAGGTGAATGAATAAAACATTGAATAAAACAACATTGCTTTTGTACTAAAATCATTCAAGTTGGCTGAGAGGTACACTCTGTTCATTTTTGTCTAGTCTCTATGCTGCTTTGGATACTTAAGAAAAACCTTTCAAAATGTGTATGTACCCTGAAAATCCTTGAAGGAAGCATATACGGTATGGTCCCATTTTAAAATATTTGGTGTAAAACTGCAGTGTTTCTGTGCACGTATAAAAACTAAAGTATGGACATATATACACCAAAATATTAACAGAGGTTGTATTTGAGTGCTGGAATTACAGGTGATCTTAAGTTTTGTTTCTTTATGCTCTTCAGTATGTTGTAAATGTTTACAATAAACATATTTTTGGAGTTTTCTCCCCTCCAGTTGTAAAATTTGCATGTGAAAAAGCTTAATTCAGTCCTTCAGACACTTGTAACCCTTTCCATCCCTCCTCCCTTTGTATTTATGTGAAAAAATAAATGTAGACCTCACAAACACTTCTGCTGCAGTAATAAAAAAAGCACCAGTCACAACCACTACAGAGGAGGATTTGCAAGAGGGACCAACCACAGGCCAGAAAGAAGTACTCATCACAAATATGAAGATTTTAATCATATGAATATTGAACAATGAAGAAAAATCAAATCACAGAAAGAAGCAGTTTATAGAATATATTAGTGCAAGAAATACTAAAACTTTCTCCTTTTAGACCTTTGTCCTCAGTCCTAAGGTACTCTTCCCTTCAAGGAATATATCTAAAAATCCCTTAATCTTAATCTACTTTTTTCCTAAAGAACACTTAAAGTATTTTTGAAAGACCACTGTTATCGTGTAAATTTCTCAGATTCAGTCCCATTATCACCTTCACAATTTTTACCAAATCCAAGTACAACCTGTTTTTTAATATTATAGGCAGAGTTCTCACTTTGCATGATGCTGATACGCACGAATTTCAGTTACCATGGTTTATACCAAGGCCAGTCCCCAACATGGCTCAAATTTCAGTTACTACAAATTAACTGTGAGTACATGAAGTAACAAACTTTGCCAGTTCTTCAGTCCATAAATCATCATATAAATAACAGATGAGCATCACGATTAGTGACCAATCATGTCACTTCTTTCAAAGTATGTTGTCAACTGATTATTGCACAACAGACAAGAGTGCAGTGCTGCCTCCCAGTGATAAATCCACAGGGCATTTTGCACATATGGATAATCCAAACAAGCAATTTACCAACAAAGAGGAAAGTGCAGCAAAAAAATGAAAAGTGATACGCTGGAAATGAAATTCGATTCCAGTGTAAGTGAAGTTACAGAATAAAGAGCCGACTGTGGCAAGGTTAACACTGCTGTGGGGGGCGGGCAGGTGGATCAGGTGGTTACAGCGCAAGCTGTGGGCAACAGGGCTGCCAGATCGATTCCCACATGGGCCGGTGAGCTGTGCCCTCCAACAAGAATGAAGTCACTGAGCTGCCGCTGAGCTCCAGGATGGCCAGATGGCTCGGTTGGTCGGAGCGCGCGGGCTCTCAACCACAAGGTTGCTGGTTCGACTCCCGCAAGGGATGGTGGGCAGCGCCCCCTGCAACTAGCAACTGCAACTGGACCTGGAGCTGAGCTGTACCCTCCACAACTAAGACTGAAAGGACAACAACTTGACTTGGAAAAAAAGGCCTAGAAGTACACACCGTTCCCCAATAAAGTCCTGTTTCCCTTCCCCCCCACAAAAAAAAAAAAAGGGAAAAAAACCCACTGCTGTGGTTTGAACGCCTCTAGAGGTGCAACCAGAGTAACTTAGCAAAGGAGAACTTATCAACATCAGTGAGGAAAGTCACAGTGAGAAGGCTGTCCAGAGGAAGTAACTCCAGGAAAATACTTCAAATTAAAGAAACTATTGGAGATATTTCATGATATTCAAAAGTGCAAAGGATAAAATGTTGAAAGTCATCAAGGCATAGAAAAGATAAGGGAAGCACAGTTTAAAATACTCAATAAGTTTTTTACAAAGAAATAAAACAAGTTTCAATGCTTCTAATGTTTTAAGTTATAGTATACTAAATAGTGGTTTTACTGTTTTTATTTCCCTATACTTTTATAATTAACTGTAAGAGTTAATGTTTTAACAAAAAATTTTAAATGTCATGAAACCGTCATAATTTTCCCATTGATTAAAATTATTTTGTATAGTTTCAGCTTACATGATCATTTTTATGGTTGTTTTACTATTGTGAAGTAAGACTGGTCGGTATTTCTTTAAATTTTTACTTAAATAAATGTATTTTAAAAGAAAATTTTATACTGTTAGTAATTTTTAAAAATGGTCAATCACATTATACCGTGTTATTGAGAAAACAATGAATCTTTGTCTCCCTTCTTTCTACCTCACCTATCAACTTGCCTATTCGGCACAAAGCTTCAACAACTCAGAGGAAAGCAAAAAAGGCCACCAATGATAAAAGCAAAAGTTCCTTTCCCTCAAAACTTTGAATCTACCTACTCCTACTTTGCATTGAGTTGTAAAGTTTAATAATTAGACTTTAAAACCTGTGGCAGATTAGAAAAAGTACCCTAGTGAGAAAAGGCGCTATTAGTCACATCAATAGTAGAGACAAATGAAATTCAACATCACAGGACAGAAAAATCTATTCTTCTAATAAAATCTATTGAAAAGTAAAGACAAAAGCCTAAAGGTTTAAGGCTAACATCCATCTCAACTGACCTGAGGTCATCATAATAAAGTAAATGATGTTCATAGATATCTTTTAAGGTATCAAGACAACAATACTAGGGGAAAGGCTAAACCATATTCAGCATCCTATTTAAGAATTATTAAGGCAAAGAAATCTGGCAGATTCTGGGAAGACGGAGACACCATCATTTTTGGATCTTCCTGAATCCCCACACATATCACTGAACAACCAGACAGCAAAACCAAAAACCCAAGACATTTACCAAATAACTAAATGACAAGTTATTCCCCGCAAGAAATTCAAAATACTAGCTGGTGGGAACAAACTACCACAGTCACAAACCCGGTATTACCGCGTCTGTGTAGGAAGCAATCTGGACTCATTAGGAACTTGAGAACAGGAGAATTCCAAAACTGCCAATGGGTACTAGCTACAAACAAAGTGCAGGGCCAACTGGAGAACAGCCGCTGCACAGGGAGGATGGCTGCCTACTTCAGTGGTGCACAGATGGCAAGAGACTTGAGGTAAGACCTAAGGGGAGAAGGGGTTTAATCCCCATGAACCTTCCAAGCTAACAGGCCAGGGCTCCCTTCCAGGACAGGGTTCTCAAAGAGGTACAAGTTCTGGGAACAGAATCAAAATTAAGTAGGACAAGGGAGAAGGAAAACAGAAGAGCCAGACTACAGAGAGGGAGGGGAAGCATCAGAACTAGGAATCCTTAGAAAACAAGCTGCCCTAATGCTGACAGAAGTGGGAACGCTATAAAGTTATATATGATATGAACAAAGATTCCTTCCTAAAATTCAGGAAAATTAAATTCACATAAAAGAGAAACAAAAAGTACAGAAGTTAAATCCCATACAAAGTAACTAAAAGTAAAAATGAGGGAACAAGGAATAGAGTAACATCTCTACAAGAAAGCAAGACAGAAAGGCATATTCAGCAGATCAAAACTGGAATGCACTATTTCTAAATGAGCTAAAAGATATTAAGAAAATTATACAAGGCATGAAAGAATACGGATCAAATTAGACTTTGAACCCAGAATATCCAATCCCAAGACTACTCTTAACAAAATCACTGGGCTTTAAAGAAAAAAAAACCTTTGAGTATTTTGAATAAAACGTACATATGACTTATAATTCACTCAACTATATATTTTTGGAAACCTACCTTCGAAGTTATTTTATTTTTTAATATTTTGGTACTAAAAAGGTGTATGCTTTATTACTTTAGAAAGTTTGCTCATGTAAGTGAAATGATGCTCTGATGATGCCTGAGCAAAGCACCATTATACGATATAAACGATTTTGGAAATTGAATTTCATCATTAAACAATTTTGGAAATTGAATTTCATCATATTAAACTTATTCAAGTAGTTCCCCTTTAAAAAGACCTTTCACATTAGAAGCCTTCAATTGTCAAAATATAATTAAAATTTTTAGGGTTAAAAGAGATTTTTAAAACACACACACACACAAATTTTAGTGATACGAGATACTCAACGACCCAAAATAACCCTTTCATTACCAAAAGGCTACCAGTGGATGTTTGACCATTTTTACTTATCTAATCTCACCACACCTATAACTCTGGAAAAACAGTACCTTTTCTTCACAAAATTATTCAATACTTCAGGTACATTAGAAATGTCAACTTCACAGTTTTTTTGTAAGAGACCATCTGACGTACAACGTTGAATGAAATTTGAGAGTTAAGATTCTCTAGTTCTTGTCCTTATCATATGCTTGGTCTACCCTTCTCTTTTTTTCATTTTGAAAAATTTTAAATCTACAGAAAAGCTGAAAGTATTATACAACAAATACTGTCTTCCACCCAAATACAACAATTAGTAATATTTTTGCTACATTTGCTTATTTTTATCTATATATACTTCTCCCCTCCCCAAATACTGGAAAGTAAATTATAGGTATTTCATTCCCCCCAAATGTTTTCAACATGCACCTCCTACAAACAGGAACATTCTCCTACATAACTACAATTCACTACTACACTCAAGAAACTTCACACTGATAGTATCTACAAGCAAATTCCCCAAAATGTTACATATAATGTCCTTGATGGCTTTTTAAAAAATTCCAGAACCATCATCTCCTTTACAACTATTTACCTCTTCACCTTTTTATGGTCTTTCATGACACTGACATTTTTTAAAGTTCAGACCACCTTTTTGTAGAATGTCCCAGGACCAGGATTTGTTTGTTGCCTCATGATTAGATTCCAGGTAAACATTTTTTGGCGACAATTTTACACTGGTGATGTTATCATATCTCCTCCGGATGTGATACAACGACAAGGACAAAATGTTAATTTCTTCCACTACCGGTAATACTGACTTTGATCACTTGGTTAACATGTCTGTGTGCTTAAAAGAAAAAAATCTGATTCAAGTCCTCTCCCTGCTTAAAACCCTACAGTGACTTCCCCATATAATAAAATTCAGTCAAGTCCAAGCCCAATAATGTCCAAGCCCTTACGAGGCCTAAACTGTTCTTTAAATCCTCCAGGGTCCCACAGAGTGGTACGCTGTCCTCTCTGGCTGAAAAATCCCAACATGGATGAATCAATCTCAAACACGCCAACTGAAAGAAGATGGTCATCTCTGACACCACACTGCATTCTAAATGTTCCATCAGCTCAGTAACACAACGGTCATTACCATGGTCATAGTTACGTACAATTTGACATAAAATCCCTTAAGGGAGAGAGATTCCCAGTCTCTCAGGAAATCTCCCTTAGAGCAGAAAGATGATCCAAGGGTTCAGGGAAAGAAATAAAGGCGAACCTGGCTGAAAGTCATCTAAAATAGACATGTTGGAGCTTTATGTGACTCACCATCTGTCATTCCTTATGTATTCTATGAGCAGTTCAATAAGATGCCTGGAAAATGCAGTGGCTTGTTTTTCCTAGTGGTATGATCAGACAAATGCAGCCCCTTCACATTTCAGTCAGCAAACATTTAAAAACCATTTGAAGAAGGACTGTGTTCTGGTTATTACCTGAAAAACTTCTATTGACCTCTTCTGGTAAGACCAAGGAAGTGCTAACATCAAAACTTGCAGAATGAGCTGTCACTGGCCTGGAAAAAAATCCCAGAAGTAACTGAGCATTCTCAAGAAATGCTGAATTACCAAACTTCTTGATGGCAAAGATGTATGGAAAAGCAAGACCCGACAGCTCAAGTCAAAAGGTAATTTAGAAGAGTAAGACTGGACACGAAAAAGGTTGAGAAATATCAAAACTAATTTATTTCATATAGATATATAGACATCCTTTATCTGTGAATAAGTGGTATATGATTCGAAAAACTGTCTCTAAATAATTCTCTTACTATATATATATATATATATATATATATGTGTGTGTGTGTGTGTAATTCAGGTGCAATTATTGAATACAAATGACAGTTATGCAGTTGTTCATTGTATGTAACAAATGTATAAAATGCCTTTAGTAAATGATGTTATACCTGAGAAATCTGTAAGTCATGATACAACACCCTCCCTGTCCACCCCCCTCCCCGCAATAATACACAATACTGGATATACATTTAGTTGTATAAGCAATGTTTACCAATCATCAACTGTTTCATGTTGCCTAAATTATGATGACTGACTTTTGTTCTATTTGTCTTATTTCAATACACTCGTAGATACTAAACATTGTAAACAAAAATTTTGATCACTCAATTCATCTGAGTTTACTTTTCTCTACCTCCTTCAATCTAAACGTGCACCCTAGTGGTTTCTATTGGAATTCCTTCAATAAATTACTATTTTTTTTCAGTTGTTCAATAGGTTTGGGAAATACAAGTCCCTGATGACATACAGTGTTTTCTTAGCCTTTTACTGCTCTTGGTTTGTTAATGACTTCATACATTGAGAAAACTTCCCTGAGATTTCAAGATACCCTGTTTCCCCGAAAATAAGACGTAGCTGGACCATCAGCTCTAATGCGTCTTTTGGAACAAAAATTCATATAAGACCCAGTTTATATTACACTGCATTATAATATTATACCTATTATATAATATTACATTACATTACATTAAAGACCCGGTCTTATAGTAAAATAAGACCGGGTCTTACATTAATTTTTGCTCCAAAGGACGCATTAGAGCTGATGGTCCGGCTAGGTCTTATTTTCGGGGAAACATGGTAGTAGGTGGGAATTCATTTGTTTGCGCATATTATATAGGACCAATCCACCACCATCTCCACATTGTTTCTAATTTCTTTTTCCTCCTTTACTGAACCAATCGATACTTATTAGAACTTTACCTTCTTTGGAATTGCCAACTGTGTGTCTTGATTTTTCCAAGTCATTCCAAATCCTCTTCTACCCTTTTCTATATATAAGGTGCCGATAGCTCGTTTCAAGTTTAAGTGGGTACCACTCCTGAGCATAATGAACAGTCTGAATGTACTATCTAAAATCAATTAATTAAAAAGCAGTTTAGCTTGGACTCAGATACTACTTCTAGCATTCATTCAAGATAGCCAGACTCCCATATACTAATTCTAAATCATGGAAATGTTTGAGAAATTCCATCTTCTCATATTAACTAGAGTTGTAATGGATCTAATTTTTTTAAATTTATTGGGGTGACAATTGTTAGTAAAATTACATAGATTTCAGGTGTACAATTCTGTATTACATCATCTATAAATCCCATTGTGTAATCACCACCCAGAGTCAGTTCTCCTTCCATCACCATAGACTTGATCCCCCTTACCCTCCTCTCCCACCCCCCACCCCCCTTCCCCTCTGGGTAACCACTAAACTAGTAATGGATCGAATTTATACATGTGAATGCTGGGTAAGATAAAACCACAAACTTTATATTATCTTTCTCTTCTAACTTGAGGGAAAATCAAAATTTAGTCCATGCCTCAGTTTGTAGTACCAATTACTCACCTTTGAAGGGAACAATTATTTTCCCCTTGGATTTAACAGGTTCAGCCAGAAATTTATGGCAATGTTATTTGGTTGACAAACTATACCTATGTAGCCAGTTCTAAATTGCGTAGCAGAAAATTTGACACTGTTGGCTAAAGTCAACTACTACTCCTTATCTCATGACTTTTAAATCCTTAAAAGTTTTCTTACAGTTGTTTTTCCATTCAATGGTGAGCATTAGCCAACTGAGGAACAAAGTCATCTCTAAACAAATCTAAACCACTATCAATCTGCCCAAATCAACCTGCATAAGTTGCCAGCGTACACACACACACACACACACACACACACACACACACACACACATTTAGTAACACTGGCTGTCATACTATTAAAACATGGGAAGAAAAAGTTCTGAGCTATGTTCAGTCTGATTTTCGCTATTAAGTTACCTCACAGGTTTCTTTTATGTTGACCTTTAGTTTTCCCAACTGACTCTGCATTCCTGTTATGACTGAGATCTATCATTTTAACAAAAAATATTTCTTTTGAAGATGACATCAAGTGTGCACATGTGTATAGTTTAACATGAAAAAGGAACAAATGTTCTTTGTAAAGAAGCAAACAAAGAAATAAAAACAGATTGATCCCCCAACTTCACGACCTCTCTTCAACTCCTGTCTCCATACTATCAGTATACAATAGATGACCTCAAGATGATTCGTCAGGCACAGATGAAAGATAATCAAAGAGATATCTCTTCCTAAATATACCACTGAGTTTGTCAACAGACTCAATTTTGCCTCATAACCACTACTCCTAAAATACTTTAAAGTAATTTTAGGTTAGAAGAGACCTATATTTTTTTCTTTCTTTTTCAAATATGGAACGCTTCACAAATTTGCATGTCATCCTTGCACAAGGGCCACGCTAATCTTCCCTGTAGCATTCCAATGTTAGTACATTGCCAAAGCGAGCACTATAGTTTTTTTCATGTAAAGTTTAAGCAGTAGAATGTAACAATTTCACATGTATTTAGTTCATGGTCCATTTTTTTCAAGATGCTATTATTATACTTCACAAAACCAGTCACCTTTCAACAAGTGGCCCTTTATACTGTAACAGCAACTACACTTTGTTGCAAATAATGAACTAATAAAACTTGAAAAAACTATTAACATAGTAAAACTAATGGAAAGGTATGCATTTTGCCTTCCAGTATAAACTCTACCACAAGTAAACATAGTTAATGAAAGTTCTTTATAAGAGAATTCAGAAAGAATATAATTAGAATATCAACATTTTGCAATCCCTAATAAAATAATGGATCTAAGCTAGTATGGTCCACAAAAGGACGAGTGCTGATCTGCAAACAGTTTGTTACTAGTTCATATTGAGAAAAAGTACATAAATTTTATATATACATTGTAAACTTGTATAACAAGTTGGCAGAGTAATGTTATTTCTGTTGAATCTACAATAAAAATTTGGAGCTTTTTTTGTTTGTTTATATTTTTAAATTTCACTTATCTAACAATTGATTGTATTTTACAAAAATAACAGTCTTCAGTGGATTGAATTTTTTTAAATTTTTTTAAAAAACCTTTTTTACTGCAAATCTATCTGTAAGAAGCACTGAACTAAAGCACCAGCTATTAAAATCATTAGGTGAAAGACTGATGAGAAACTTGATAATGGATGGACAAATTGGCAACACCTGAATCCACTGATTAATCTTAATGCACGAAAATAGAGACCGAGATTATGTTACCTCTTACTTTGAGGCACCAAGTAAACATATAAAGGAAGACTAAACCACGTGTTTATAACTGTTGAGCTGGATGATAGGGACTTTATATTCTTTGCTCTACTTGTGCATATGTTTTTAATTTTCCATATGTAACAGATTACATATGATTTGCCCCAATTCTTCATTATTCCCTATACCCATGCCTTTTGTCATGTGACTTTGCAGTTTGTCCTGGTATAGGCAGAATACATTTCTTCACTCCCAACATTTGGCTCTACCATAAAACTTGCTTTGGCCAATGTAATTAGGGCAGAAGTGACAGTGTGCCAAGCCTAAGCCATCTTAATGTTCCACTTGCCTCCTGTGCTTCTGCCATTATCATGAAAACAGCATGAGCCTACTACTATGTTTCCCTGAAAATAAAACCGGGTCTAATGTTAATTTTTGCTCCAAAAGACGCATTAGGGCATATGTTCAGGGGATGAAATCCTAAAAAATCATGCTAGGGCTTATTTTCCAGTTAGGTCTTATTTTCGGGGAAACAGAGGAGTCCCAGGGGAAGGATGAGCTTACCGAAGCTCAGCAACGCTGAACTCACCCCCAAACTCATGAGCAAGAAACTAGTATCACATGTTGTTCTGAACATGTTTCTAACACCACCTAAGGTGAAAGATTTTTAAAACTCGAACACCAAAGCATCCATGGCAGGTTCTGAATTAATAGCATGTCATGATTCATGCTTAGCTCTCTGTGATCTTCTTTTTAAGATACTTACATTGATTCTTTAGCTTTACAGATAAACGTATAAATGCATACTTACCCATTTTTAAGGGGTAACTAATGAAGGAAAGACATCAGGGAAGAAAAGCTAGAAGCACTATTAATTACCTCTAAAGAGCTAGGCCTGGTAAGCCCAAGATGTGCCACCCTACGTGGGATAAGACACCTCAAAAACTGACAGAACTTTTCTTATAAAATACCTAAAAATAACTTTAGATGAAAATACTGCACCAATACCAAGGCTGTATTTTCTAAAAACCCAACCTTGTTAAATCCAGAGCACTTCTAATTCTATTTATATTCATCAGCTTTAATGTCAAATTAATTTTGGATTTAAAATTTAGATTGCTATCAAATAAAGTGTTGCAATTCTACTGTACGTTTTTATGTCTATAAAGCCAATCTAAAATAATCTGTTTACCCACAAACCATACTATTTCCCTTAAAATAAAGCAGAACTTTTTAAAAGATCCGTATTATTATAAAATATTATAATGCAATTTTTTTAAGTTTGTTGTTCTATACCAAGGTTTATCTCTTGCAGGCATCAAGTACTCTATTACTACAGCCTAAATATTCCAAACCTAGGAAACAGAAAATACCAAAACCTAGTAGGGGCTATCCTCTGACCCAGCAATTCCATTCCTAGGCATTTATCCAAGAGAAAGGAAACCTATGTCCAAAAAACCTAGAAACAATCCAAATGGCCATCAACAGGTGAATGAATAAATAAGTTCTAGTGTATCCATATGATGGAATACTACGCAAAAATAAAAATGAACAAGCTACTGATGCAGGCAACAACATGCATAAATCTCAAAAACATTATGCTGAGACAAAGAAGACAGAATCGTTGTATAATTCCATTCACATAATTCAAAAACAGATTAAACTAATGTGTGGTTATAGAAAGCCGAACCGTGGTTGTTGTCGAAGGGATTGGCGGCCAAGGAGCACAAGGGAACTTCGAGAGGGATGGAAATGTCCTGTATCTTGATTGGTTACGTGGGTAAATACATTTGTCAAAACTCAAATTGTACACTTAAAGATTTGTGCACTTCACTACATGTACATTGTACCTCAATAAAAACAAAACACCTATTAGTGACCTATTTCCAAGTACCATTTCTCTCCACAGACTGAAGGACAATGCTACAATTAGCACCTGTTACCCTCCGCCTTCAGGGATACCGGATGATGATCAAGTTCTGCCATGGTGTCAATAACAAAGCCAACACTTACTCAAATCTAAGAGCCACTCTGTCACAAAACCAAAAATCTATCAGGTTAAATCCACTTAAGTGGATGAATTCACCAGCCATTAAAAGTTCACACCTGAAACCAAAACCAAAAATAAAAAAAAATGTTAAGTTTATACTTTTATCCTTAAAAATGTTCAGACTAACTCAAGCTATACCCAAAGTTTAACAATTTATCTTCAAAAGAGTTATCTTCTCTGTCTAATGCTCTATGTGTTATGCCTTATTTCACTCAATCAGATGTTGGAGTTGGAAGCAACATCTCATAGTTCATTACAATAATGCAACAGTATAAAAATAGTCCCCCATAATGTAACTTAGGGTGTCACACACACACATACAAAATCACACAAAGCAAGTATAGTAAAAAATGAATGGTATCCCAACTCATTCTATATCCATCCTTGTCCTGATACCAAAACCAAAAATATCACAAGAAAAGTACAAGGCATTATCTCTTATGAATATAGATGCAAAACTCCACACAAATTTTAAGAAATCAAATCCAGCAACATATAAAAAAGGATTATAGACCATGACCAAGTGAGATTTATCCCAGATATGCAAGTTTGATTTAACATGCAAAAACCAATCAATCTAATAATATACCATATGTCAATAAAGGACAAAAACCATGTGATCATCTGAGTATATGTATAAAAAGCATTTGTCAAAATCCAACAACTTTTCATAATAAAAACACTCAATAAACTAGGACTAGAAGTGAACTCCCTCAACTTGATGAAGGGCATCTACAAAAAAAAAAAAAAAAAAAAAAACACCCACAGCTACATTATACTTAATGGTAAAAGACTAAATGCTTTCTCTCTAAGATCAGGAACAAGGATTTCTGCCCTTGCCACTTCTATTCAAAATTGTAGTAGATATATTAGCGAGGACAATTAAGCAAGAAAATGAAATAGAAAGCATCCAGAGTAGAAAGGAAAAAAAAAACTATCTCTATTTGCAAATGACATGTTCTTGTATAAAGAAAATCCTAAGGGTTCCAATAAAACATTATTAGACAAATAGATAAGTTCAGTAAGGTTGCAGGATACAAGATAAATATACGAAAAATCAATTGTATCTCTATACACTTGCAATGAACAATCCAAAAATGTAATTAACATAATTCCATTTACAATAGCATCAGAAAGAATAAAACAATTTAAGAAAGTACAAAACTTATACTTGAAAAGCTATGTAACATTGGTGAAAAATTAAAAACTTAAATGGGGAAACATCCTATGTGGGTCAGAAAACTTAGTATTGTTAAGATAATACTACTGCCCACATTGATCCACAGATTCAACACAATCACTATCAAAATCGTAGCTGGCTTTTTTGCAGAAATTGATAAGCTTATTTTAAGAGTCACATTGAAATTCACAGGACTCAGAATAGCCAAAACCGACTTGAAAAAAGAAAAAAAAAAGAACAATGTTGAAGGATTCACACTTCCCAATTTCAAGACTTACTACCAAAGCTACAAAATGAAGACAATGTAATATTGACATAAGAATGGATGTATAGATAAATGGGACAGAATTAAGAGTACAAAAGTCAATTGTTAGCCTACAAGGGTGTCAATGACATTCAAAAAAGAAAGAATAGCCTTTTCAAAAAAAATGGTACCGGAACACCTGGATGGCCAAAAACAAAAGAATAATGTCAGTACCTTACCTTACAGCATATACAAAAATCAGCTCAAATGGATCAAAGACCTAAATATAGGAGCTAAAACTTTAAAACTATTAGAAGACAACAGGTAATTACACAGGTCTTCATGATCTTGAATTAGGAAGTGTTTCTTAGATATGATACCAAAAACACAAGTGACAAAAGAAAAATAAATTGAACTGCATTAAAAATTTTTGTGTATCACAAGACACCATTAAGTGAAAAAACCCACAGAATAGCAGAAAATATCTGTAAATCCTACCTCATTAGAGACTTATCACTAGAATAAAGAACTTTACAACTCAATAAAAAGACAACCCATTTTCAAAATGGGTCAAAGATCTGAATAGACATTTCTCCAAAGAAAATATACAAATGGCCAACAACACACGAAAAGATGCTCAACATCATCAGTAATTAGATAAATGCAAACCAAAACCACAAGATACCACTTCATATCTACTATGATGGCTATAATCAAAAAGACAAGTGTTGGCAACGATGTGGAGAATCTAGAACCTAACACACTGTGGGCTGACAGAAATGTAAAATACTGCAGCCACTTTGGAAAACAGACTGACAGTTCCTCAAAAGAATCACTATATGACCCAGCAAGTCCGCTCATAGGTATGTACCCAAGAAAAGTGAAAACATGGTTGCAAAAAAACTTACAGAGGAATATTCATAGCATTATCCATAATATCAAAAAAAAATGTAAAAAACTCAATGTCCATTAACTAATGAATGGATAAATAAAAGGTGGTATTATCTGTACAATGGAATATATTCAGCAATAAAAAGGAATAAGATACTTACACATGCTACAAGATGGATGAACTTTGAAAGCATTATACTAAGTAAAAGAAGCCGGTCACAAAAGACTACATATTTTAAGATTTTGTATTTAAATGTCCAAAACAGGCAAATCTAGAAACAGAAAACTGATTAGAAGTTGCCTAGGGTTGAGAGAGAAGACAGCTGGGGAAAAATGAGGACTGACTGCTAGAGGGTATGGGGTTTTTCTTTGTGAGGTGATGAAACTGTTTTAAAATTACTGTGTTGTACAAATCTGTGAATATCCTAGGATCCGATGAACCGTGCCCTTTAAATGGGCAAATGTTATGGTATGTGAATTGTATTTCAATAAAGCTGCTTTAACAATTGTTTTTGACAGGTGAATGGTAGAATCTAGATACAGATGTTGACTAAATTTTCTTTAACGTGTTTGAAATTTTCATAAAATGTGAGAAGGGGTGAAACAGATAAGAAAGTTCCACTATTACTAATAACATATCAAAACAATGTTATATCTACAAGTACTTTTATTCATTTAATGTTTCCCAAACTAATGAAAGATGGGTCATCCAAAATTCGTCCAAAGCAGAATTTCAGAATTCTGGAGTCCTAGATTTGCATTCATGAGACTCAGAGGATAAAAATTACCAAAACTAGTTCTCCAAATTACAGACAAATGAGGGTGATTTAAATGTACACAAATCTCCATGAGTTCTAAGAAATAAAAAAAAGTATTCTGTTCTCCCGGGGACAACCAGGAGTAACTAAGAGAATTTTATGTATCTAGGCAGTTTTAAAGATTTGGGAAATATCCTCTGAAAGTTTTATGGCACATTAGAGCATAAAAGATAGAACAAAAGCTAAAGAACATTATTCTGATAATCAATCCTGCCTTAAAAGAACTAGAAAAAAAGTTTTTATGTCTAATACTTGACATATCCTATTCATACACAATATTGAATAGACGTAAAAAATTTTTAAAGAATAGCTGATTACCTTTACTCTTGTTTTTATTAAATAAGATCTTAACTGAGTAACATTTATCAACTCATTAACTAAGGAAACAAAAATCTCTGCTTTGAATTGTTAACCAAAGGAGGACTGAAAAAAAAGAAAAACTAGGTTCTAATACAAGCTATGGTTTTTCAGTATAGAAAGCTGGAACACTTAAAGGTCCTTTCCAGCTCTAAAATGATACTCTGTGGATAAAACTAATGAAAAGAGCTGAAATACTTTTACAAATTTTAGGTATCTCCCAAATTTCTATCATGCACAAAAAAATGTTATTTTAGAAAATCCTAATAAAAACTGAAATGTACCAGAATAGGAATCAAAATCAGCTTGGATTTTGAGTCAGAGGCATAACAGATGGACAGAGCGAGCTTGAGTCCAGTAGTTGTATTTTACTCCAAAGGGAAAGGTGGTTCAGTAGTAAGCTATGGAAAACAGATGTCTACTCAGATTTCCAGGTGGAACTCCTAAAAATATCCTATTTCACCTACTTTATTATGCTTATTCCCCACATTTAAACTCCTCTTTACTTGAAATGTCCCTATAATCAATGACATATCATGGGTGAATTGTTTTTTTTCCCCTTTAGGAAGTAATTATAGTTTTGATGCAATAGTTATTCCCTTGTATTGCTCCTCTTGAAAATGCTTCCAATTCAGCCTCATTTAATTGTTAGTACAAAAAAAAAAATAAAAAAACAGAACATGACATTCTTGATTATGCTATAAAACATAAAGGACCTAGAAATAAAAATAAGGTAATCACCAATTCATCCGAGGCTCAAATATATCAAACTAATAATCAAGATCCTCTTTAAAATTCAAACTGAACGAAAACAAACAACACCAGTTAGGAAATAACAGTCATTTCCTCTATCAAGACAAAGATGAATTTTTCCAATGAGTTTTAGAGCTCAAAAAAGAAGAAAAAGACTCTGCAAGTTAACAGGAAAGAGCTGTACACTCAGGTTTACTTAATGAGATCAGAAATTAAAGGTTTGAGTGTCTTCATTCACCTATTATAATCCTGAGAAAGGGCTCCAAATAGTCTGACCATCAGCATGTTTGGTTTAAAAGAGTATATCGACTACCTTACAATCTTTACGCATTTGCTCAACAAATACTTTTTGAATGTCTGCTAGATACTAAGCAATCACTCATGGAGAGGACCCACTACGATCTGACACTTAGACACCACCTTGGTAAGAGAATACTGCCTGAATAAGACCTGACAACACCACCAATTCCCATCTGACGTTTAAAACTCCACACACCGGAATACAATGTAACGGAGTCATTTCTTAAAGCCAGGCCCTCAACAGCATAGAGGAGGTACACCTTGCCCAAGTAAATCGCGATTCAAAACTGCCGTTTCCTGCTGACCAAGCTGACTTTGTGAGGGTCTGCAAGAATTCCAGGCCCACGAAATTGTTAAGACAGAAATGGAAGCGCAGGTGCTCCATTCAGAAGCGAGCCGAAAGAAGGGCTAAAGAAAAAGTGAGCCGGGTGGGGGGGGGGGGGACGAGGAGTGCCGCAGCGGCCCCCCCGCGCCCTCCCGCCTCGGCACAGCAACTTAGCAACTTTTCCAGCGCCGGTGACTCCCGACTGCCCCAGCCGTCCGGCATGACGGCCGGGGCTAGAGTCAGGGCGCAGGATCCCCACGGCGGGAGCCGGTCCCACAGCAAACCCACGCGTAAAACAAGGAGCGAGCGGGATGGGGGCAGGGTTGGAAATGCTCCTTCCCTCGGAGAAGGGTGAGGGAACAGGAGCCGAGTGAGCGACCCTTGCTGGGGCCACCAGCTCCCACCCGGGAACCGGGAGTGCTAGAGTCTCGCGGTCTCGCCGAGGGCCGGGCTCGCAGCCGCGCGGGACCCCCAGGCCGGCGTGTGGGAACCCGGCGGGCCTCCCCGAAGGCAGGCGGGAAACGGGGTGGCGGGAAGACGACACGATGGCCCAGCTCGGTCCTCGCACGCGAGGCCACAACCCTGCCCTGCCTTCGGCGGGCCCCGGGAGCTCGCATGAAAGGCCCCCAGCTTCCTGAAGGGACGGGATGAGGGATGAGGAAGACCCTCTCCCCACGTACACACACCCCCGCTCGCCTCCCTACCCCACCCCCGGCCGCGCGCGGCCGGCTCTGCGCCCCACAGCGGCGCCGGGAGGCCAGGGCCAGCCGCGCGGCCGCCAGAAGCTGACGCCTTCCCCGACGCCCGGCGCCCGGCGGGCGCAGGAACCCCCGCACGCAGACAAAATCAACAAAGGCACCTGCCGCTCGCGAAAAGAAAACACGCCACAGGCCCCGACCCGTGGCTCTCTGACTCGCTGCTGCCGGGGCCGCAAAGCTGCGCTGACGGGTTGAGGAGAGGGGGCGGGGAAGGGCCACGAGCGGTGGCTCCCGGGCCACGGAGCCTAGCGTCCCTCCGGAGGCGCTGAAGCGGGGATCACCACGCCAGACACTGACCTTGGAGTCTCCGTTGCACAGAGCCATCGGGGCCCGGGCCGCGGCAGCCAGAGTATGAGACGGGACGGGAGAGGGCCGACGGGGTCGACGCCACGGGACGCGGCTCAAAAAAGGCCTGGTTGAGGAGCGGGCGAGCGCAGAGAGGAGCGGGCCTCCTGCAAAGCGCGAATCCCGCAGTAGCTGCCGTGCGCTGGCCCCAGCGCCGCGGGAGAGGAGACCAGCGGCGCACACGGTGCCCCCGCCTCCTGCTTCCGCCCTGGCCGGCCACTGGGAGGAGCCAGAGCCCGTGTGGCTAGGCAGCCCAGCCAAAGACACCCCCGACTTGCCGCCGCCCAATGAGCCCGCCTCAGGAGGCGGGCCCTTCGGCTCGAGGCCCCGCCTCCAGGCCTGTCCCGCCGCTCAGTCCTGCTCCCCGGAGAAGAAACCCGCCCAGTCTCCCGCCTGCTGGCCTACGGGAAGAGGAGCCGGCGGCTCCTGGCCTCGCCCCCGCTGCCAAGCCCCACCCCCGCCTCCGACCGGCCGGCCCCTGGGAGGAGGAGCCCGCGGCGCCCAGCCAGGTTCCGCCTGTGTCTCCCCCGCACCGGGCAGCCGGCCCTAACTGGAGGCGTTCGTGGCGCCCCGCCCCGTCCAACCGTTAAGGCCCGCCCTCGAGGAAAATCCAACCGCCGCCAACTTATTTACGGGCTCGCCTCTGAGCACTGTGAGAGGCTTGCGGTGCCGAGTTGGTGGCTTTACAGAGCTGGGTTTGTGGGGGTACTGAAGCCCGTGGGGCGGCCTCAAGTTTTGGGACTTGGAGGAGGCCAAAGCTGCTTTACAGTTTCGTAGTGACGTCTCCAGGGATGACGAAGTGAAATTTGATCTCTGGTCCCTCTAAAGTTCTACTGCGGATGCACAATTTCCAAAAGACAACGGTTTGGGAGCAGCAACCTGTTCATGAAGCTCAGTTTGCACAGCAAACTATGTTTCTATTGGGATTATGGAGAAGGGGCTGCAGTCCTTCGCACTACTCCTTGGCATCCGTCAGGATGAGGCATTACTTTGAATTTTGCCACCTGAGAGCCTAAATCGGGGCTGGGGACTAGATAAAAACACTTGGAATGGCTTCCAGTTAACAGCCTTTTGACAAGTATTCAGTTGTAATACAGTCAAATTTGGTGATCTCATGCTATGTGTCAGGCTGTACTCGAGGAGCTAAAGTGAGCAACCCTGACTTCCAAAAACTCATTTTATCCTAACCAATCCCATAAAAACAGTGAGGATTGATATTCTTTTTTATTATTATTATTCACATTTTTTTTTCCATTTTGTGGTTACCGACTTTTTCTAATCCCCTCACCTTTCGCCTTTTCCCCACCCCCCATCCATCTAACAACCCTCAGTTTTTCCTCTTTGTCCCCAGAACTGTTTCTGATTAGTTCATTAACTTATTCTTTTCTTTAGTTTCCACATACAAGTGAGATCATATGGTACTTGTCTTTCTCTTTCTGGCTTATTTCGCTTCACATAATGTTCTCTAGGTCCATCCATGTTGTTGCAAATGGTAAGATTTCTTTTTTTCTTTATGGCTGCGTAATACTCCATTGTATAAATGTACCACAGCTTCTTAATCCAGTCATCTACCAATGGGCATTTCGGTTGTTTCCATGTCTTGGCTATTGTGTAAAGTGCTGCAATAAACATAGGAATGCATATAGATTTTTGAATTGGAGTTTTGGATTTTTCCAGGTAGATGCCTAGGAGTGGAATTACTGGATCATAGGGTAGTTCCATTTTCAGATTTCTGAGATACCTCCATACTGTTTTCCATAGTAGCTGCACTAATCTGCAGTCCCACCAACAGTGCACAAGCATTTCCTTTTCTCTACATCCGCGCCAACACTTGTTGTTTGTTGATTTATTGATGATAGCCATTTTGACGGGGGTGAAGTGGTATCTCATTGTGGTTTTTATTTGCATTTCTCTGATGGTTAGTGAGGTTGAGCATTTCTTCATATGTCTGTTTGCCATCTGGATATCCTTTATAAAAAAATGTCTTTTCATGTCCTCTGCCCATGTTTTAATTGGGTTGTTTGTTTTTTTGGAGTTGAGTTGAGTGAGTTTTTTATAGATTTGTGATATTAACCCCCTATCAGATATATCATTGGCAAATATCTTTGCCCATTCAGTAGGATCCCTTTTTGTTTTACTGATGGTTTCCTGTGCTGTGAAAAAACTTTTTAGTTTGATGTAATCCCACGTGTTTATTTTTTCTCTTACTTCCCTCGCGCTAGGGGATATATCAGTAAAAATCTTACTCCGGGTAATGTCTGTGAAGTTTCTTCCTATATTTTCTTCTAGATATTTTATGGTTTCAGATCTTACATTTAAATCTTTAAACCGTTTTGAATTTATTTTTGTATATGGTGTAAGGAGGTGGTCCAGCTTCATTTTCTTGCATGTTTCTGTCCAGGTTTCCCAGCACCATTTATTGAATAGACTGTCTTTACCCCATCGTACATTCTTGCTTCCATTGTCGTAGATTAAATGGGCATATAGGCATGGATTTATTTCTGGACTCTCTATTCTGTTCCATTGATCTATGTGTCTATTTTTATGCCAGTACCATGCTGTTTTGATTACTGTAGCCTTGTAGTATAATTTGAAGTCAGGTATCATTATACCTCCCACTTTGTTCTTATTTCTCAAGATTGCTGAGGCTACCTGGGATCTTTTATGGTCCCATATAAATTTTAGGATTATATGTTCTATTTCTGTGAAAAACGCCATAGGTAGTTTGGTAGGAATTGCATTGAATATGTATATTACCTTAGGCAGTATGGACATTTTAACTATATTAATTCTTCCTATCCATGAACATGGAATGCGTTTCCATCTATTTATGTCTTCCTTCATTTCTTTCTTTAGTGTCTTATAATTTTCTAAGTACAGATCTTTTACTTCTTTGGTTAAATTTATTCCCAGGTATTTTATAGTCTTTGGAGCAATTGTAAATGGAATTGTCTTCTTAATTTCTCCTTCTGATATTTTATCATTGGTATATACAAATGCAACTGATTTCTGAATATTAATTTTGTATCCTGCTACTTTACTAAATTCATCTATCAGTTCTAATAGTTTCTTGGTGGAGTCTTTAGGGTTCTGTATATATAGTATCACATCATCTGCATATAATGATAATTTTACTTCCTCCTTACGAATTCGGATGCCTTTTATTTTATTTTTTTTTTTAAAGATTTTATTGGGGAAGGGAAACAGGACTTTATTGGGGAACAGTGTGTACTTCCAGGCCTTTTTTCCAAGTCAAGTTGTTGTCCTTTCAGTCTTAGTTGTGGAGGGCGCACAGCTCAGCTCCAGGTCCAGTTGCCGTTTTCTAGTTGCAAGGGGCACAGCCCACCATCCCTTACGGGAATCCGACTGGCAATATTGTGGTTGAGTGGACGCCCTCCAACCAACTGAGCCATCCGGGAGCTCAGGGGCAGCTCAGCTCAAGGTGCCATGTTCAATCTTAGTTGCAGGGGGCGCAGCCCACCATCCCTTGCGGGACTCGAGGAATTGAACCGGCAACCTTGTGGTTGAGAGCCCACTGGCCCATGTGGGAATCGAACCGGCAGCCTTCGGAGCTAGGAGCATGGAGCTCTAACCGCCTGAGCCACCGGGCCGGCCCCTGGATGCCTTTTATTTCTTTCTCTTGTCTGATTGCTGTGGCTAGAACTTCCAGTACTATGTTGAATAGAAGTGGAGATAGTGGGCTGTTGCGACCTGCACAACACAAGCCATGGGAAGGTGAGGGAGGCGGCGAGGGTTAAACTATAATAAAGAGACAGAGACTCAAATACAATTAAATCACAGATGACCAAGGGACTCACAGCCTCAAGGGACTGGAGCCCTGAATTGGGTCACCGTGGGTATTTATTGATTTTTTACAATAGGAATCACATGATTAGGGGCAGGGTCTGCGAAACTGTTACACCACACAATAATCATTCATTCCAAATCCCATAATTGTCCCAAAACAACCGATGCATACCATCCCCCAAATGACCAAGGTGTGGTGCATACAATCCCTGGAGGAACAAGTCTCACAAGATAAGACTATCCCATGAGCCAAACAGGAGGAGCGAGATGTTATCGCTCTAATGGGTCCATTACACCTGAGGGTATAGGACAATAGTTGAGGCATGCGTCAGCAGCTTCTCAGAAGAAGAGGGGCACAGCTACCTCCTAACTTTACATTAGCTCATGGGGGTCCTAGGGGGGTCCCGTCTGGTTTAAGTCGTTCCTCCTATGAGGAAACTTACTCATCTTTGACTGCAGACCCTGCTTACAAGGACCAAACATGGAGACTTAGGGTAGCATAAACTAAACCCCAATAAGGGACGATCCCGCAGGGTCACTTCTCCCTACGGAAAGATTGGAGGGGACAGACTGCTAGGCTACTGTGTGACTACAGTGGGCAACCTTGCCTTGTTCCAGATCTTAGGGGGAATGGTTTTAGCTTTTCCCCATTGAGTATGATATTAGCTGTGGGTTTGTCATATATGGCCTTTATTATGTTGAGATATGATTCCTCTATTCCCACTTTCTTAAGGGTTTTTATCATAAATGATTGCTGGATTTTATCAAATGCTTTTTCTGCATCTATTGATATGATCATGTGATTTTTATTTTTCATTTTGTTAATGTGGTGTATCACATTAATTGATTTGCGGATGTTGAACCACCCTTGCATACCAGGGATGAATCCCACTTGATCATGGTGAATGATCTTTTTAATGTATTGCTGAATTCTGTTCGCTAGTATTTTGTTGAGGATTTTTGCATCTATGTTCATTAGAGATATCGGCCTGTGGTTTTCTTTTTTTGTGGTGTCTTTGTCTGATTTTGGGATCAGGGTGATAGTGGCTTCGTAAAAAGTGTTTGAGAGTCTTCCCTCCTTCTGGATTTTTTGGAAGAGCTTGAGGAGAATAGGTGATAATTCTTTTTTGAACGTTTTGAAAAATTCACCTGTAAAGCCATCTGTTCCAGGGCTTTTGTTTGTTGGGAGATTGTTGATTACTGATTCAATTTACCTGATGGTAATCAGTCTATTCAGGTTCTCTGTTTCTTCTTGAGTTAGCCTTGGAAGGTTGTACACCTCTAGAAAATTGTCCATTTCCTCCAGATTGTCAAATTTGTTGTCATATAGTTGCTCATAGTAGTTTCTTAAAATTTTTTGTATTTGTGCGGTGTCTGTTGTCACTTCTCCACTTTCATTTCTGATTTTATTAATTTGGGTCCTCTCTCTCCTTTTTTTTAATGAGTCTGGCTAAAGGTTTGTCAATTTTGTTTATCTTCTCTAAGAACCAACTCTTGGATTCATTGATCTTCTGTATTGTTTTTCTGGTTTCTATTTCATTTATTTCTGCTCTGATCTTTATTATCTCCTTCCTTGTGCTCCCTTTGGGCTTATTCTGCTCTTCTTTTGCCAGATCCCTTAAGTGTGAAGATAAACTGTCAATTAGTGATGTTTCTTGTTTCTTTAGGTAGGCCTGCAGTGCTATGAATTTCCCTCTTAGGGCTGCTTTCACGGCATCCCATAGATTTTGGGTCGTCGTGTTCTCATTCTCATTTGTCTCGAGATATCTTTTGATTTCTTCCTTGATCTCCTGCTTGACACATTCATTATTTAGTAATAAGTTATTCAGCCTCCATGAATTGGTGTGTCTTCCAGTTTTCTTCCTGTAGTTCATTTCTAATTTCATAGCACTGTGGTCAGAGAAGACAATTGGTATGATTTCAATTTTCTTAAATTTATCAAGACTTGTTTTGTGGCCTAACATATGATCTATCTTGGAAAATGTTCCATGTGCACTTGAGAAGAACGTGTATTCAGCAGCATTTGGGTGAAATGCTCTGAAAATATCGATTAAATCCAAATGGTCCAATGTATCATTTAAGGCTGTTGTTTCCATATTGATTTTCTGTCTGGAGGACCTGTCCCTTGTTGTCAGAGGTGTGTTGAAGTCCCCTACTATGATAGTGTTACTGTTGATCTCTGTCTTTATGTCAGTCAGTACCTGTTTTATATATTTAGGAGCTCCTATATTAGGTGCATAGATGTTTATTAGGGTTATGTCCTCTTGTCAGATTGATCCCTTTATTATTATATAGTGCCCATCTTTGTCTTTTAATATGTTCTTCATTTTAAAGTCTATTTTGTCAGATATAAGTATTGCAACTCCAGCTTTTTTTCACTTCCATTTGCATGAAATATTTTACTCCAACCCTTCACTTTCAACCTGTGTGTGTCTTTTGATCTGAGGTGAGTCTCTTGTATACAGCATATACAAGGGTCTTGCTTCCTTATCCACTCAGCCACCCTATGTCTCTTAATTGGAGCATTTAATTCATTTACATTTAAAGTGATTATTGATAGGTACATAGTTATTGCCATTTTTAAAATTTGTAGTTAGATTGTTTTCATCTTTCTTCTATTTACATACGTCCTTTTAGTATTTCTTGCAATGCTGGCTTGGTGCTAATAAATTCCTTTAGCTTATTCTTTTCTGGGAAGCTCTTTATCTCTCCATCAACTTTAAATGATAGCCTTGCTGGATAAAGCAATCTAGTTTGTAGGCCTTTGTTTTCCATCACTTTGAGTATCACCTGCCACTCCCTCCTGGCCCTCAATGGTTCTGTAGAAAAGTCATTTGGTAGTCTTATGGGAGTTCCCTTGTATGTAACCCTCTGTCTTTCTCTTGCTGCTTTTAGCATTCTCTCTTTGTCTTTAAGCTTTGCCATCTTAACTATAATGTGTCTTGGTGTGGACCTGTTTGGGTTTATCCTGGTTGGAACTCTCTGCGCTTCCTGGAGTTGTATGTTGGTTTCCTTCATCAGGTTAGGGAAGTTTTCAGACATTATTACTTCAAATATGTTCTCAATCCCTTGCTTCGTCTCTTCGCCTTCTGGTATTCCTATGATGCACATGTTGTTGCACTTGATGTTATCCCAGAGGTCTCTTAAACCATCTTCATTGTTTTTTATTCTTTTTTCTTTCTGTTCTTCTGTTTGGGTGATCTCTGCTAACTTGTCTTCTAAGTCGCTGATTCGATCCTCTGCTTTATCTAACCTGCTGTTAATTCCTTCAAGTGAGTTCTTAATTTCGGTAATTGTGTTCTTTACTTCTAACTGGTTGTTCATTATGATTTCTACCTCCTTCTTTAGTTCTAACTGGTTGTTCTTTATGATTTCTACATCCTTCTTTATGTCTTCTCTAAGTTCCTTAAACATTCTTATCACCAGTGTTCTGAACTCTGTCTCTGATAGGTTGGTTACCTCTGCTTCATTTGGTTCCAGTTGGGGAGGTTTCTTCTGTTCTTTTATTTGGGACATGTTTCTTTGTCTCCCCATTCTGACTGACTTTCTCTGTTTGCTTTGATGTACTAGGTAGATCCCCTAGAGTTCTTAGTTCTTGCTGGATTATCTTATATAGTATGTGTCCTTTATATTTGACTTGCACTACTTCGTTCTTCTCCTCTGCCTGTGCTCTAAAGGTGACTCTTGTGTTGTGAATATTGTCCTGTTCAAGAAGAACTTTAATTGCTTTTTGCTTGTGAGTAGGTGGGTTTAACTCCTAAGCTGACTAGTTGTGAGACTTGGCTCTGCCCACCGCAGGGTGTTCTGCTGGGTGAGGGTTGACCACTTGAATGAGGTTTGACCTCTATGGGCTCTTGTGTCTGCAGAGAATTCCCTCTGGGTGTGTGACTTATAGGTCAAACCCGGTAATACTCTGGTTTGGTCTGGAGTTGGCTTCTGGATATGTTGAATCTTGTGCCTCTTAAAGTGGGCCCTGGTAGGGCAGTTTCAGAACAAAGCAAATTATCAAGCACAACAACAATAACAAAGAAAAAAAAATCAAGTACATTCACATGTAAAAACGACCGACAACCCCTGCTCAACATAGGCAAATATATCGAAGAAATAAAGACAAAGCAAAGCAAAACAAAGAAACAATAAAACGAAAACAAAGAAACAAACAAACAAAAACACAACAAAAAACAAAACAAAAGAAAACAAAAGAAAAAGGGGGAAAAGAAAAACAAAACAAAAAACAAAAAAAAACAAACCAAACAAGGAGCAGCACCAGTCCTGGCTTAAGCCCACCAATTAATCTCCAGGTTGTCTTCTGATGTGCCAAAGAGTCCCCTGCCTATTGCGCAGGCAGCGCTGGTCACCTGGTACCCAGAGTGAATTTGGGACTGTAGATTTAAATGCGAGGGGCTGAGGAGTCTGGATGACAGTTTTTAGAGAGTCAGTGCTGTTTCTGCCCTTGCTTGCACAAATGCACGCTGACAGTAGCACCACCAGCCCTATGTCCAGTACTCCTGAGACTTAGAACACTTCGCCCGTGTGTGTGGGGGGGCGGGGGGTGGGTACGAGATTTTTGAGCTGCTGAGAGCCAGAAGCTGCCTCTGCGGCTTCTCCCTGCTGATCTCAGGGAGTGCCTCTGCAGTTGGCCTTGCCCCGCCCCAGGCCAGCCAGAAAGGGTGGGGGCTGGGGAAGGAGGGGTCTTCTCTCTCCCAGATCAGCTGCATCACACTCCTCCCGCAGGCCCGAAATGGTGGTGGCTGGGGGTGGAGGAGTCTTCTCTCCTAGCCCAGCAAAAATCACACTCTTCCCAGCCTCTTCCGTGGGTCAGAGCTGGCTGCCAATCTTCCCAGAGCCTGAGCACTAAGGCTCCTCTGTAATCTGACACCACTCCTTAGTTCAGGGGTCAGTTTAAGTCTCTGGAAGGGCGGGGGTAGGATTGGAAGCGCAGGGGGGAGCGGCCCAGGTGTTGAATCTGTGTTCTTTGTCTGCCCTAGGGCCCAATAGCTGCCCACCCCTGCGGGCGAGATCATCAAGGGACAGGGACGCAGGGAAAGAGCCCACTTCCTGGCTTTTGTGTTCACTGTTCCGCCCTGGGCTCGCGCAGCAGTGCGCCTACATCGTGGCTCTACCATGGGGCGGGGGGTGCGCAGCGCGCTTCCTCTCGCCCTCCTCTCTCCTCCCCCGCTAGCCCACTTAGCGCACCCCAAGCAAACCTTCCACGAATCTCTTAGCCGTTCTCCTGGCTTCTGTGCTCTCCTTTCCACCCTGGACTCCCATGTGTCGTTGGAGCTGCGGAGGTTGCTGCTGCACTGCTGCTGTTTTCGGCGTGCGCTGCCTTCGGCAACTTTACTGGGGGAGTGCGCGTCTCCACTTCGCGCCCCTCTCTCCTCCCCCGGTTGCCCAACTAGCATACCCCTAAGCAAACCTTCCATGAGTCTCTTAGCTGTTCTCCTGGCTCTTGTGTTCTCCGTTCAGCCCTGGGACCCGGCGTCCCTGGGGCTTTGGGCACCGCGGCAGAGGCTCCGCTGTGGTGGGGGGGTGGCGTGTTTCCACTTCGCTGTCCTGTCACTTCCCCCGTTTGCAATCAGCGCGCACCTTCAAGTAATTCTTCCAAGAGCCTCCCAGCTGTTCTGCATGAGGAGCAAAGAACTCCTCGATGGGTTATATTTGTCGCTTGCACCAAGATCCCCAGGAGGACTGAGGACTCAAGAAGAGCGCCCAGCTGCCGCCATTCCTATGACGTCATCCTATTCTTCACATTTGATGACAATGTTCCTACAGGCTCTTACTTCCTGGAATCCGCCATGATACTCAGGATTGATATTCTTATCCACTGTTTACTAATGAGGAAACTGAGACTCAGTGAGATCATGTGCCTCTGCTCTCTGCATAGGAGGTAAGTGGTACCTGATCTGAGAAATGATAGACAGTTTAATAGTAGAATATTTATGGTAACAAATGGTCCAAGGCTCTGGTGAGCCTCTGACTCAAGGAAAATATTTCGCTTACCCTATGTTGAGCTGAAAAGTGGATACTTGAACTTTTTAAAGCCATGGATACTGGGTTCTCTTGGTATGAACAATCCAAAGACTATCCTGTAGTAACCAATAGGAGAGCTTCAACTGGCATCACCATCCACCCAAAATAGAATGGGATGTAGTATGCTGGCAGTTAGGATTGGCTAAGTCCCATCTATATTAGATAGTACCTAATTTAAATATATCCTAGTGGTCACTTATGTTGCTGGCTAAGAATATCAGAATGTACCAGGATCCTTACATCTTATGTTCTTCTTCTGCAACTTTTGACTATTGACCCTTTCCTCTTTCTTTTTTTTAAACTATTTTTTATTAGTTTAAGGTGTACAAAACAACATAATTAGACATTTACACACCTCACAAAGTGATAACCCCAACAAGTCTACTACCTATCTGACACTGTACATAGCTGTTACAATACCATTGACTATATTCCCTATGTTGTACTGTGTTTCCCCGAAAATAAGACCTAGCCAGACCATCAGCTCTAATGCATCTTTTGGAGCAAAAATTAATATAAGACTCAGTATTATATCATATTATATTATATTATATATATTATATTATATTTTACCTGGTCTTATGTTATTTTATTATATTATACTCAGTCTTATATTAAAATATGACCAGGTCTCATATTAATTTTTGCTCCAAAAGATGCATTAGAGCTGATGGTCTGGCTAGGTCTTATTTTTGGGGAAACACGGTATTGAGATTATCATATGGTTTTTATTTTTTCAGTTTGTTAATGCTGTAAATTACACTGATTTTGGAATGTTAAACCAACTCTGCATTCTTGGGATAAACTTAAAGTAATCATGATGCATTTTCCTTTGTATATATTGGATTGGATTTGCTAAAATTTTGGTTTCGAATTTTTGTATCTGTATTCATTAGGAATATCAGTTTGTAGTTCTCTTGTAATGTCTTTGGCTGCTTTTGGTATCAGGGTAATGCTGGCCTCAAAAAATTAAGTTGAGAATTTATGTAGAATTATTATTTCTAGAATAGTTGGTATAGAATTAGTTTTATTTCTTCCTTAAATGTTTGGTAGAATTCACCAATGAGGCCATGTGAACCCGAAGTTTTTGTTGTAATAAGGTTTTTAATTACAAAATCCATATTAAAAAATAGATACAGTGTTCTTCAGATTATCTATTTTTTTCTTGCGTGGGCTTTGGCAAATTTTGTCTTTCAAGGAATTTGTCAGTTTCATCTAAGTGTGACATTCATATGCATAATATTATTCAATAATATTCTCTTACTATGCTTTTAATACCTAGAATCTACAGTGATGTCAACTATCTCATTCCTGATGTTGGTATTTGTGTTTTCTCTGTTTTCGCTCATGAGACTGGCCAGAAGTTTACTGATTTTATTGATCCTCTGGAAAAGAAAAAAACAGCTCTTAGTTTTATTTATTTTCTCTATTATTTTTCTCCTTTCTATTACATCGATTTCCACTTTGATCTTTATTTTATCCCTTTTTCTTCTTGCTTTGTGTTTGATTTGGTCTTTTTCCAGTTTTTTAAATTGGAATCGGAGGTCATTGATTTTAGACGTTTCTTCTTGTCCAAAATAGGAATTTATCTTCATAAATTTGCCCCTAAGTATTGCTTTAGGAATATTCCACAAATTCATATATATATGTAATTTTCATTTTCATTCAATTATCAATAGTGTCTAATTTTCCCTTTGAATTTTTCTTTGACCTATGGGTTAGCTAAAAGTGTGTAATTTAGTTTCCAAATATTTGAGGATTTTCCAGAGGTCTTTCTGTTATTGGTTTCCAATTTAATTCCATTGTGGTCATAGAATATATTTTTTATTACTTGAATCTTTTTAAATTTCTTGAGATTTGTTTTATAGTTTAGAATATAGTTTATCTTGGTGAATGTTCGGCTGTTGTGTGAGTTTTCTATAAATGGGAAATAGGTTAAGTTGGTTGATAGCATTGTTCAAGACTATTATATTCCTGCTGATTTTCTGTTCATTTATTCTATCAGGTATTGAGAGAGGGGTACTAAAATCTCCAACTATAATTATGATTTTATCAATTTCTGCTGATAGTTCTATCAGTTTTTGCTTCACGTATTTTGAAGCTTTGTTAATAGGATCATAAATGTTTAGAATTGTTGTGGATCACTTTATCATTATGAAAATGACATTCTTTATCCCTGGTAATATTTTTTACTCTTACAATTTCTTTGTCCAATATTAAAATAGCATGCCTGATTTCTTGACAGGTTCTTGGTATGATATATCTTTTGCGACCTGTTAACCTGTTTTTGTCTTTATGTTTAAAGTGTTTATTTTAGGCAGCAAATAATTAGGTGTTGCTTTTTTTCCCTGATCTGCCAATTTCTGTCTTTTAATTAGAGTGCTTAGACCAATTATATTCAATGTGATTATTGATACGGTTAGGTTTATGTATATAATTTAGAGATTCTCAAGGCAGTAGACTGGGGCAATTAAAGGGCCATCCCTTTTGTTTCCTGTCTCTCAGGGTCACTAAGATGCTTGATATCCAGTATTTTGAAGCCACGGTTTTATTTATTTTGTCTGAGATTTTTTTGGGATGTTTAAGACAGGAGGGTAAATTCAGTTCCTGTTATTCCATCTTTGACAGAAGTGGAAGTCTGGAAACTTCCTTTAATGATTAGTTGAAGCATCTTAAACCTATAAGGTTTTCCTTTATCTGTCATAAACATTTTTGTTAAGGGTGAAGATTGCCCTGAATTCAGAACAACTTAGGCAAAATAGAATAGTGATTCTGATTTTTATAAATGTAAATGTGTGACTTCAGAAACTAACACATTTTTCAAAAAAAAATAGCATTTGATAAAATCCACAGATAGATATTTGCAGATTTGGTGTGTATTGTATCACGAGATATTAATTTCAGGTATAATCCATTTTTCATCCTTATTTCATCTTCCAAAATGTTTACTCTTAAATTTCCCATTTACAACAACAACAAAATTAAATTTTAAACTTACGAAAAATATTAGATGCCAATTAAAGTATGAAAGAAGTACATAGTTTTTTCAAAATCCTTTTAGGATGGTATGTGAGTTCTTAAAAAATTGAAAACAGCTGCTCTAAAATAAAATTTAATCATTTATCCCTTCTTAATGGCTTCCCATTTCTCTCAGGATAAACTCCAAACTTCCAAGGTTGCTCACTTAGTACTTGGCGATTTGGCCTGTCCCTGTTTACCTTGTAGCCGGTTCTCTTATCACTGCCCCCTCGCTCTGCTCCCTAGCCATATTAAATTGCTTTAGTTCCTTAAACATGACACAGAGTTCTCTCTTGTCTTGGGTATTTAGCACCTAAATATCTTCTGTCTAGAATAGTTCTGTTCCCTTCCCCACAACTTTAAAGTCTTGGGATAGATGTCTCTTCCTCTTTTGTGCTTCCATAAGTTCTCAGCACCCTCCATTGTATTTACCTGTTCACTTGTCTCAGTCCACTGAAAGCCCTGGAAGTAATATCATCCCATCAGCAATGAGCAAACATAACAGTCAGACACTGGTTTCTAAATACCATTCTCCAGCAAGAGGAACCAAGTCTTCTTGGGGAAATGGCTGATTTTAAAACTGAGGCAAGGACAAGATAACCAGGAACATCTTTTTGTGCCAGAAAGTAAGGAAGTGCACAGAGAACAATGGGGACATGTCAGAGGGACACAGGATTCAGTTTGAGAGGACTTTCACTGGCCAAATCTGGGACAATATATCAAAATAAATAGCAACGGTAAACAGATTATATCTACTGATTAAATTAGGAGTCCATCAGTCTATGACTATACAAATAAATGAATGATTAAATGGAGGAAAAACTCCTTCCTTAAAGTAGAATGTCCACTAATAAAAGTCAAAGAAATAATTGAATTAAAAAATCATCACTTTGCGACCATCACAGAAATAATAAATTCAGACAAGAAACATCAATGGATGGTAAAATTCATGGATGAAAGTTGCATCAAGAACAGGTTTTATTTACGTTGTCTCAAAGTCTCTCCCTATAAAATAATTATTAATTATTCCAGGAAAAAGAGTAACTTTACAGTGGAGAAAACTGAAGTCACCTCCTTACTCAAGTAATGGAAGCCAACATCAACAGTAATGGAACAAATCAACATCATCTGTCATTGATGGATACAGTGAGCTGAGCACAGTGTTACTTAGGGTTGTCTTGCCTAAAATGTATAACCTAATCATGAGTAAATATCAGGCAAACCCACATGGAGGCACATTCCACAAAAAAACAAGTCTTTAATTGTTCCAGTTATCTATTGCTTTGTAACAAACACCCTGAAACTTAGTGGCTTAAAAGAACACTTCTTATTTTACTGTGATTTGGACAAGGCTCAGCAGGGATAGTTCATCTCTGCTCTAATGTGTCATCTACTGTAGGCTAGAGCCTGTCTCCTGTAAACCTCAGCTGGAGTGGCTCAAAGGCTGGGAGCTAGAATCATTCGAAGGCTTTCCTACTCATATCTCTAACACCTGAGCTCGGAGACTGAACTAGCTGAGGGCTGGAATGGCTGTGGCCTATCTGGCATCTCTAACTCAATGTGGTCTCTTTCTTTATTACTGTGACTTCAGGATAACAGTATTTCCTACATGTCAGCAAGAGAGAGAGAGAGAGAGAGAGAGAGAGAGAGAGAGAGAGAGAGAGAGAGAGAGAGAGAGAGAGAGAGAGAGAGAGAGCGCTGAGCACTGTATGGACCTCTATAATCTACCCTTGGAAGTCATACAGGTATACTTCTCTTCATTCTATTCATAGAATGAGTCATGGGCCTGTCCAGATTTAAGGAGAGGGTTCTAGAAGAGCATGTGGAACTGGAAATGTGGTGCAATGCTTGGAAAATACAATTAGCCACAGTAATCTTAAAAAATGAAAGTCAAGGGGTGATGGAGGAACTGTTCTAGATTGAAGGACAATCGAGAGACATGACAATTGAGTGGAATACAGGCTCCTGGATTGAAACCTTTTGCTATAAGGATTGGATTGGAGCTCTTTGTACTGTTATTGCAACATTGCTCTAAGTTTGAAATCACTTCAAAATTTTAAAAACTCAAATGTGCCATAAAAGCTCACAATTTAAAAATCTTACAATTAATCTTTTCATTAAGCAATAGATACCATGTAATAAAAATAACCACCCATGTTCCATATACGATACATTCATATTTTTAATATGATGTTTTATTATTAAAGCAGACCATGGAATTATTATATTTTTATTGATTACCCTTCTATGATCTTTGTCCCAACTATAGTCTCAAATTTGGGTCACCTTCTCTTAGAGTCAAACTGACATCCTCCTGGTGAGAACTGATTCAGCCAAATCCTGTGCCTTCATTTCTAGGAAAAAGAAGGATATAACTTTTGGTATCTTAACCTTTGAAAGGTTTCTAAAACTGGTGACCAAAATAGCACTTTATGTGTCAAAGCAAATTCTAAATTCTTTATATAAACTCATTTTCTCAGAGCAGTCCTATGAGATGTGTGCTACTATTATCCCCTTGCCACTCTTCTATGATTGAGAAAACTGGAAGATAAATTAACTAGCATAAGGTGATACAGTCTGAACACCACAGACTGAGATTCACAACAGGCCAACGAGCTCGAGCCTTTTTATTGTTTATTAAACATTCAAAATATACTTTGCCAAGCAATCTTTGAATCCACAAGTATCAGCAGGAACAATTCAAAGCAGAGCAATGGCCCTGTTATCACTGTTTTTTCCATCTGTTTGCAGTGCTATGATTTTGATGCATTTTTGAAATGGTTATTGTGGGGACAAAGCCCCAAAAAGCAGTTTCCAGGCTCTCGGCCTCACATAGAAAGGTGATGGCTCTGGTAGTAAATGGCCATCAACTGTGATCAGATGGCCATCAGCTGTGGCTAGTTGGCCGTCAGCTGTAACCAGTGAGCCGTTGGCCACTAATATAACTGCTGTGGCTATGCTAGTGGAAAAAATGGGGGCTAGCAACAGGATGGTGGCTGAGCTAGAGAGCGCGGACTGCTGTTAGGATGGCGGGTTGCAGATTATGTAGATCCTGCTTCATGTGTCTCCAGCCCAGCCGCCAGCGAGAATATATTGGTTTGACCCCCTATCTATGGTTCCGTGTGTGTTCCTTTTTGGCTTTACCGTGTCCTGCGTTCTTGGGCGGGGAGTCGGAGCTGAGACCCCGCCGGACGCCCCACATGATAAATGGCGCAGCGAGCAGGGTCCCCTGCATGACAGTTATCCTTGACAAACTTCATGGCATAAATTCACTGGAAATTACACACACACACACTCAAGAGGTCTGAACTTAAGTTCGTCAACTTGTTGCAATGATGTTGCTAACCTTTTTTGATATCAGAGGGATTATTCATTATGATTTTATACCAACTGGACAATTCACCAAGTTTACTATTTGGAAGTGCAGAAAAGGCTGTGTGAAAAAGTTAGACGAAAACAACCCGAACTTTTCACCAACAATTCATGGCTCTTACATCACGACAATGCACCAGCTCACACAGCACTGTCTGGGAGGGAGTTTTTAGCCAGTAAACAAATAACTGTATTGGAACACCCTCCCTATTCACCTGATCTAGCAATGACTTCTTTCTTTACCCAAAGATAAAGGAAATATTGAAAGGCAGACATTTGGATGACATTCAGAACATCAAGGGTAATATGACAAAGCTCTGATGGCCATTCCAGAAAAAGAGTTCCAAAATTGCTTTGAAGGGTGGACTAGGCACTGGCATCAGTGCATAGCTTCCCAAGGGGAGCACTTCGAAGGTGACCATAGTGATATTCAGCAATGAGGTGTATAGCACTTTTTCCCTCTCCTCCCAGCCTCTGGAAACGAGCATTATATTTTATGTTTTTATGAATGTGACTAGTTTAGACACCTCATGTAAGTGAAATCATACAGTATTTGTCTTTTTCTGACTGGCTTATTTCACTTAGCGTCTTAGCATAATGTGCTCAAAGTTCATTCACGTTGTCACATGTGACAGGATTTCCTTCCTTTTTAAGGCTGAATAATGTTCTATTTATATAAATATAAACTAGAATATTATTATTATGTATGATATGTGTTTATTTTTTCATATATATGTATATATATCACATTTGTTTTTCCATTGAAATGTCAATGGACATTTGGGTTACTTTCACCCCTTGGCTATTGTGAATAATGCTGCCGTTGGAGTGTTTGTGTATTAAAAACAGAAAATATAAGAATGAAACTTGGTAAGTCATAAAATAGCTTATAATGATAGTGAAAAAATAAAACTCTGCAGGTTTTGAAATGTAGTATGCTTTCTGTTCTTCTATAAATAATGATAACAACATGTTACACAGAATTTTTCAACTTAGGAATTTAAGCTGTTTTCATATATTAGAAATCACTTATCTTCACATAATGTCAGTATTCTGGCCATAGACATCATAATACTTATATAAGTATAGGGCTCAATTTGTCACTGTAGGGGAGGAAGAAACGTTCCTCTACCCACAAGGTTCTTTTGGTCTAATAATCAAATAGATCTGAGACAGATTAATAAGAGAAAACAACCAAGTTTAATACATACATATGTATAGGAGCCCCACATACATGAAACAGAGACCCACATGCATGAGAATGTTCAGAGTCAGAAAGAGCAAATGGGTCGTAAGACATTGTGGGCTAGGGATGAGGTTAATGTATCTTGGGGCGTCAGAAGGTAATGACAGGGACAGCACACGTTCAATAATTATTAGTTTGCCCTACCATGTACATAAGTAAAAAGTCCATTCTCGTGGGCCAGGCTCCTAATTTAAATTCTTCTAGACAGCAGAAGTTTCTCTTGAGCCTGCAAGGTCTCCATTCCCTTTAGCTCGAAAGAACTCACTCGGCACTGAGGCACATCTTTGGGTGGCTTATTTTGAACCCCTACATAACCAATAGCTTGATGTTTTTAAATTTCAACATCTTCCTACTAATCAGCTCTACTTTCAGAGCCTCAATAGTACCAAAAAAACTACAAACCTGAAGTGGGTTGGACAAGAAGTATGGCCCGATGTTACTTACAGACTGTTACAAAACTAGATGCTTTTCCTGAAAGGAGAGACTTCATAAAAGTTGCCTTTCCAAACCTCCTCCTGTTTTATCTAAGATTTATTTCTCTAGTAGTGGTGTTAGTCACTCAAAGTAAAATTCCTTCTCTGGAAACAACAACTTCTTAGAAAAAATAGGTAACCAGTCAATCACTATCTCAAAAGACTATTTAAAAATGTGAGGTTGGAAATAATCCAAATTGTAAAGATACCCAAGGAAATTTCAAGGTGAGACCAATATGTGTTAAAGAGACAACCACAGTCCCAAAATGGCGTCTAGCCTATTGCCCTGTAGGAGAGGAAAAATAATTTCCCCTCTACCCTTGTGGGTTCTTGGCTGCAAAATTTGAAAAAGACAAATTAACAAGAAAAAAATGAAAGTGTAATAACATGGTTACCTCCTGTATACATGGGAGAAACCCAGGAAAACTGAGTTTAACTCATGAAGCCAGCCACCACCTTAAAAACCACCATCAGCTGAAGACAGAAGAGGAGCTAAGAAGGGGAGGGAGTCAGTTATGAGAGGTTACCAAAAAAAAAGCACAGTAAACAAGGGTAAGATTGTTAGGCAGATTTAAGTCATTGCCTTTTGCACTGGTAAGAGTTTCTAGAGATTAGGTCTCCCCCGTTTCCTGGTACAACAAGGGAGATACCCTTACAACTGGAGATTTACCTTATAAATGTGTCTTTTACAAAGGGTAACTTGGTTTTTAGAGCTTCTGCCATGTCCTGTTTTTTTAAAATTAACCAGCATAAAATAATCATTATGCCAAAGAGACATATTTTGAGTGACCGATTCTGTCCCCCTACAACTAAGAGCTGCAAACCTGTACAGCAAGTCGCTGTACTGAATACCACAGGCAGTTTGTCGTGTAGGGTCTCAGCTCCCACTCCCCGCCCAAGAACGCAAGACACGGTAAGGCCAAACAGGAACACCCACGGAGCCATAGATAGGGGAGTCAAACCAATATATTCTCGCTGGCGGCTGGGCTGGAGACACAGGAAGCAGGATCTACATAATCTGCCTAACAGCAGTCCGCGCTTGCCAGCCACCATCTTCTTGCTAGCCCCCATTCCTTTCCTGCTAGCGTAGCCACAGCCGTTATATTAGTGGCCAATGGCCTACGGGTTACAGCTGACGGCCAACTAGCCACAGCTGCTGGCATCTGATCACAGTTGATGGCCATTTACTACCCGAGCCAGCACCTTTCTATGTGAGGCCGAGAGCCTGGAAACTGTTTTTTGGGGTTTTGTCCCCACACAGTTACAACACAATGGTAAGTATTTGTGCAATGCATTGTGTTACCACTGCTACAATGTCACTAGGTGAGAGGAATTTTTCAGTTCCATTATAATCTTATGCGACCACTGTCATTCATATATGCAGTCCATCATTGACCGAAATGTCGTTATGTGGTGTGTGCCGGTATTCGTTGAATGTCCTTTCTTTCTTTACTTCTCAGCCCCTTATGCATACATTTGTTACCCCTTTCTTCAACTTTCTCCATCCCCTAGCCAATTAAACACGTGGTCTTTTGTCTGTCCTTCTATTGTTCACTCTTATATTTCTCTCTGCCCTTTAATTGGCTACAATATATACATGAAAAGAATGTTTGGTTGTGGATGGTTGTGTTTCTTTTCTTTTAACTTGTTATATAGAATTAGATACTATATATGAAATGACTTTGTAAATGATAAAGCACCAAACAAAATATTAGTTATTTTCAGACTATATTGCAGTGCTGAGCACATTGTGTGTATCTAATATATGGTTGTCAAATGATTTAGTAAAAGATTATGTACTCTATCCTTATTTTTAAAACCACACACATTAGAACATGATGAGATGGGGACATTTTTACAGCAAAAGAACAGGTATGTTACTCTCTAAAATATATGGAACATATTTTGATAAATTAAAACAAAAAACACCAATACCCCAATCAAAATAAAATGCACAAATTAGGCAGTACAACTAGTTAATAAATATGATATGCTACTTAAACTATTTTGGTGCCATTTTCCCAACCTTTTGCAATCTCATAAAATGACAGAAGAAAAAATTTTAATTTTTAAATTTAAAAATATGGCAATATTGGAAAACCAGGTGGGATGTCATAAACAGAGGAAAATGTTGTTGGAAGGAGATCAAATTGGCAGAATCACTTTGGAAAATGTTTTGGCAATTTCTCATGCAGTTAAATATACACACACAGGCTCAGCAATCCTACCCTAGGTCATTGCCCAAGATTAATGAAAACTTATGTTTACATAAAAACCTATACACAAGTTTGGAAATAAGGTTGGAAATAATCCAAATGTCCTTTGGATTATTTACAAATAATGGATATTATTGGTGAATGGAGAAACTCCTGTTGGTACACCCACATGATGAAATACTACTCAGGAAAAAAAAAAAAACCCAAGAAGTATAGTAGAGAGGGGAGAATTATCAATACAGGTAGGTGACAACATGGGTAAATCTTAATGTATTATGCTCACTGAAAGAAGCCAGACTTAAAAGGCTACATAGTGTATGATTTCATTTATATGACATGGTGGAAAAGGCAAAACTACAGGGAGAGAAAAACAGATCAGTGGTTGCCGGGGGCCACGGGATGGGAGAAGAGTCTGACTTTAAAGTAACATGAAGGAATTTTTTTGGAGTGATGAAACTGTTATATCTTAATTGTTGTTGTGGTTATACAACTATTTGTCAAAATGGTTTGTATTTGTCAAAACTAATAGAAATATACACTAAAATTTCACTGTATATATATATATATTATACCTCAATAAACCTGACTCTCTTCCCCCTAAAAAAAATTTAAAATTCTGAGGAATATATATTGTAGAAGATATAATTTAGATAATAGTGAACTGGAAAACCAGTCAAGAAATCTGCAACCACAAATAGGTTTAGGAAGGGGCCACTAGATGGTGGTGTTAATTTTTGTAACAGAGATGGGAAAATCCTGAAGCTCAAAGATCACAGGCCTGCCTGGCAGTAGAGCAGTTTCTTGGAAAATTGCCTGTAAATCCATAGTTGTAACTCCAGCTGTCAATCCTTGAGCTGCACCGGCTTCTGTGGTTTTTGCCAAAGTAGGTCTTCCAGCCTTCCACTGATTCTGGGAGGCCATCAATATCCTTCCAATAAAATTCTGTATCTCTCTCTGTTTTTGTTTTTTGCTTTCTGAAACCAATTGAATAGCAGAACTAAAAATAGCTGTTAACTAATTTATTGTTTGTTTGTTTTGTTTTTCTTATTTTTCATTATAGAGAATTTGAACATGTACAAAATAAACAGAATCGTATAATGAACTCCCAATATCACCACACATCAATAGTCATTGATAATCTGCCATTCTTATCATCACCCCAACCCCCACGCAAATCATTTTTTACAGGTCCTTTTTTAAGTGAGATAAAATTTACCTATTTTGAAATGCACAGATTTTTAAAAATTGACTTATTTCTTTAAAGCAGTTTTAGGTTCACAGCACAACTGAGCAGAAAAGTACAGATTTCCCATAACTCCCATCTCCACTCATGCATAGCCTCCCTCATTGTTGATATCCCTCCCAGAGTGGTACATTTGTGATAACTGATGAACCTACATTGACACATCATAACCACCCAAAGTTCATAAAGTTCACAATTGAGTTGACTCTTGGTGTTGTACATGCTATGAGTTTGGACAAATATATAATGAGGTGTAGCTGCCATTCTAATCATTATAGTATCATACACAATAGTTTTACTCCCCTAAACATCCTCTGTGTTCCACTTACTCATCCCTCTCTCCCCCTATCCCCTGGAGAAATACACAAATTTTAGCCATACAATTCCAAGTTGTTTTTGAGGGATCTAGTTTGGGAGTTTCCAATACCATAGAGGAAAAAGAAAAGGGAAAGTTATGAGAGAAAACTTAAGAGATAAATCTAGTAAACAAACTAAACATTTACTATTTCCAGGAGGAGTCAATGAAGAGGAAAGAAATAAAGGAAAAATCAAATATATTATAGAAGAAAATTTCCCTAAATTTGTGAAAGATTTAGGACTTTGTTCAAAAAGGCCTAATAAATGTTGAATAAGATTGACAGAAAAAGTTATATGCTCATACCTTCATAGATCCTGTTGAAAATTCTGAACTCGAAAAATAAAGGAAAATTCCACAAGCTTCCAAATGCATTACTATTAAGAACAACAATACAATAATATGTTACAAGTAATCTTCTTTGTTTTAATTTGTACCTTATTTTTGAAAGCTTCAGCCTCAAATCACAGGAAAAAGAAACATTTTTTAATATATATGTCATAAACATGAACATATGTTTTTACCATTGAAAATTAAAATTAAAATAACATTACATTTTTGTGCTTGTCATATTAGTGTAAACTGACAAGTTTAAAATACAAAGGGTTGATGAGGTGCAAACAAATGAAAATAATCAGTTAAACAGTGTAAATTGGTACAAAACTTTTTAGAGGGCTATTTGACAATATCATTACATTTTAAATATATATATTCACCCAGAAAATTCACTTCTAGAATATATATGTATGTATGTATGTATTGGGGTGAGAGGGTATTGGGAAAACAAACCATCAAACTAGAAAGAACCTAAATGGTCATCAGTATTATCAGTATGAGACTAGCTGGTAAATTTTAACAAATCTATACAATGGACGCTGATAGGCCAAGCATGGACCCCATGTTCACCCTAATGGTTATTCAGGTGTGGGCAATGGAAGATGGAGAATGTACAGGGTGCGGCAATTGAGGGCAAGAAGGGATCATGGCTCCCACCAGGAGGGTTTTGTGTTTGGCAGTTTCACCAGCTTCACCAGAACACATCAATTAGGGAAGACCAATTTCCCAAAGGAAAGGGCGAATGATATTTAACAGAAGTGAGTAAGGGGCACTGACTATGCAAAAAGAACAGCTGTTCATGGCAGTACTGACTGAAGTTCCTGCAGTGTCAGTCTTGATTTCATAGTAGTAGTGACGGTTCCACATTTGCTAAGGTACACTGAGATCCTGATGGGGGAGCATTCGCAGATTTCTCGAGTAGTGTCTCAGTCTGTCTCACAAGAAGACTACCATGCGGTAGGTCTTCTGAGGAGAAAACAGCCATTTAGGCATGGCTTAACAGTGAAGACTTGTCTCTGCTCCATGTGGTGTCAGCAAGGGGAGCTCACTGTGGAACTGGCAGTTTCACTTACAAGATATTGTGTCCATGGCTGGTGCCATTGAGTGGGAGCTCAGACAGCACTGACTCACAGGCCTTAGTTCCTTTCCAGATAGTCTTTCCTTAAGTGCATGGGCCTCGGTTCCAGGAGTGACTGTCTCAAAAGACAGGAAATGAAACTACCAATTTCATAAGACCTGTGCCTGGAAATTAATCCAGCACCATCTCAGCTGTATTGTATTGGTCGGTCTTAGAGCCTAGATTTAAGGGAAGGGACACTGGCCACACCTCTCAAAGCAAGAAGTGATAAAGAATTTAAAACTGCCACATCAGGTTCAGGGAAAACAATTTCAGTTTTTTATTGCTCCCCTAAAAAGCCTTGAGAATTTTGATGTGGAGTATGCATTATATACAGGTCTGACCACTGAATTCGTGAACTCATCCTAGAAAAATTGCGACATATGAAGTCTGGCAATTAAATTTGCGAACTTGGCGCCATGCATTTACATTGGCAGCACTGTACAAACAGCTCAGTAAGGTTTCATAACCTTGGTATATCAGTGTCTCACAGCTGTGTTTGTGTTTACGTGGTAGTGTCTTGATGAGTGGCATTCATTATTGTTGTTGCATGTTTTTGTGTGCCATGGTGAGAATGTGTGAGCTTGAATTAGAGCATGAACAAACATTAAATTTCTTGTTCAAGTTTTCAAGAGTGGAAGTGAAATCAGGGACATGTTAGTCCAAGTTTATGGGAATAATGCCATGAAGAAAATGGCAGTGTACGAATGGATTAAACATTTTCTGGAGGGGAAAGAACGCATCACTGATAAAGAGAGGTCAGGGTGGCCAGTAATGAGCAGAACTGATTAAAACATCGTAAGAATTCGTTGAATTGTGTGTCAAATTCATCAGCTGACTGAGAAGCATAGCAGACCAAGTAACCATTGATAGAGAACCAGGAAAATCTTAACTGAAAATCTTGGCATGAGAAAAATGTGTGCAAAAATGGTTCTGTAGGTGCTCACTGATGAACAAAAGCAAAGAAGAGTCAAAGTTTGCCAGGGCCTTTTGGAGATACAAGATAATGTCTTGGGCCATGTTATCACTGGTGATGAAACATGGGTATGCCAATATGACCCTGAAACAAAGTGTCAAAATGCACAATGGAAGTCTTCCAATTCTCTATAACCAAAAAAGTTCTGTCAGTCCAAGTCAAGAGACAAAATGATGTTGCTAATCTTTTCTGATATCAGAGGGATTATTCATTATGAATTTGTACAACTGGACAGTTAACCAAGTTTACTATTTGGAAGTGTTGAAAACGCTGTGTGAAAAAAGTTAAGATGATCTGAACTTTTCGCCAATTCATGGCTCTTGCATCACGACAATGTACCAGCTCACACGGCACTGTCTGAGGGAGTTTTTAGCCAGTAAACAAATAACTGTATTGGAACAGAGAGACTCACATGGCAAGGAACCGAGGCCTTCTGCCAACAGCCATGTGAGTGTGCTATCTTGGAAATGGATCTTCCAGTTCCACTCAAGCATTCAGATGACTTGAAACCCCAGCTGATATCTTCACTGCAACCTCATTAAAGAATACTGAGCCAGAGAACATCCAGCTAAGCCATTTCTGAATTCCTAACCAATGGCAACTGAGATAAAATGTTTATTGTTAAAGTGCTAAGTTTTAGAGCAATATGTAACCCAGCAATAGATAATGAATATACCCAGGAAGGATTAAGATGTCTTTTTAAAGGGACATCTATACATTAAGGAAAAAACTTATCAGCACCAGACAGAAAGAATAAGCTCACAAAAGAAACAAAAATCAGGTGAATATTTCTTTCATATCAGAATATTAGAAGCTGGAAGTCAACAACAATAATTTTTGGAGAAGCAATGTCGTCTTTTCAAAAATAGTGGAAGAAATTTTCTAACAATATAAAAATGGCATAGATTTTGATCATGACCACAGCAAAATCTTAGTGGTAAGATAAAGAGCACCAAAAAAAGCTACTTTGCAATATGTAAGTTAAATCTAAGTGGATGGAGACACTGTGAATGAGGATTTGTAATTTATGTTGTAAAATTAGTCTTGAAATGATTTCCACATATATACTTAGATAGCTTAGTATTAAATTTTCAACAAGTATTGCATGTAACTTACAATGCATATGTACTTAAAGAAAAAAGAATTCAGCAAGTTAATAGACCTTTGGTGCCCACAAATGGAGCTTCCTCTAAGAACTACCATTCCCTAAGAGTTGCAAAAACTTTTCTAAAACATTACATAAATTAGTTTTCTGGAATGCAGTGTTTGTATAGTTTGGTTTCCTGTCTACACACTAGGTTACACTTAATAAATGTATAACTTTTTGTATTCAAATTTTAATGTCCGTCTTCCACCTTTTTTTCTCAATAATTTTGAGATGGAGAACTGTTATTTCAACATTCATATTTAGGAAAGGCCAGCAATAACACCATTTATCTCTTAAATTATGTCAGGTTTAGAATGTTTAACTATTAAGTATATGTTTTTTGTTTTTATTATGTAATTAGTTATCCATTAGAAAACAATACATTATATAATATATAAAACTTCATAGGTAAAGGATTTTCTGAGTGTATTATGTGTCAGGGGTTGGTTTCGACACCTGGCAACCCTGGGAATGAGTGCTGTCTACAATGTCTCGTCTTCAACAGCCCTGCTCAGCTCCTATAGACTCATGCCTCCTCTTTCATGGAGTCAATCCATCTCATATTCAATCTTCTCTTCCTGATGCCTTCTATTTTTCCCACCATTATTATCTTTTCCAAAAACCTCTGCCTTCTTATGATGTGCCTGAAGTAGGACAGCTTCAATTTTGTCATTTTTGCCTCCAGCCATGTTTCAGGCTTAACTTCCTTCGAGACCCACTTGTTCATCGTTCTGGCGGTCCAGGTATCCAGGTATCCGTAGAGCTCTCCTCCAACACCATATTTCAAATGGATAATTTATATGACAAATAATGCTATCGCTTCCCTAAAGTTATTTTCTCTTATCATTTCAATAACGAATACACATTGAGTTGACATGAAATAAAATTTTATTTGGCCCTTACAAGACCTTTTACAGCAGCTTAAAAATAGAGGGATGTGACAAGTTTTATAATTCCAATCCACCCAAAATAGTGGATGGGGTCACCTAGACTTCAGTTCCTCTACATGACTTTCCACCACACTGGAAAAATGGACTGCAGAGAAGCCTAACACCTCTGACCAGTTTCATTCATTCTATAAATGGGTACCATAAGGCACTCCGTTCACCATTTAGCCAGGCATTTTCCTACCCTTTTTAGGGCACAAAGCACCCTTGCCTGCGGCTAAGAAATTCTGCAAACTTGAATCCTTCTCTTCCGGGTTTCTGCCTGGCCCACGATAAGCCTGGCGTCTGGGCACTGCCCTTCCCTATCCTAAAGACGAACCCTCGCGGGGCCCCGGCACCTTGCGAGGTACGGCATTAGCACCGCCTACTGGAGCAGGCTTGGCGCAGCCCGCCCTCACGTGGCCCCACCGGCCCAATGACAGAGGCCCACGCTTTCCAGACTGCCGCATGCGCTCACAGAGCCGGAGCTCTCGCGGCGCCCCGCCCCGACCACTCCGTGCGCCCGCGTTAATCCTCCTATGAGGTCCGGGTCTCCAGAGTTGCAGGTTCCTACCAAGAGATGTTTCTCGACTCGGCCACGGGAGCGTGTCCTGATTGGCTCGCTAGAGAGGCGGGACCGGACTCATTTGAGCCTAGGACCACTTCCTGAAGCGCGACGCCGGAAGTTATCTGCTCTAGCTGGAGTCCGGTGGAGAAAGTGTTGTCTGCTGCGCCGGTGGCGGCGGCACCTGGAGGTCGGTCTGGAGACTGGCCGTTGCGTTTGGCCGCAGTTAGGAGCCCGTTTCCATCGCAGCACCACGGCCCCCTCCTCCAGCCCCGAGCCCTGCGCGGTTGCCCAGGGAGCTCCTTCAGGCTCCTTGACGCTGCTCCACAAGGCAACTACCTGGGCATCACCTGGGCCTCCAGCCAGGGGACAGGCTCCCGGCTTCAGCTTTCCGGGCCGCAGTAAGAAGTGCTCTGGTCACCCCGCGCCCTGCCCACCCTCCTCGAACCATTGAGACCCTAGCCCAGAGCGACAACTTTGGACCTGGGACCAGACGGATCCAAAACACTCAGTCCCGACCCCCCAAAGAGGGGGCTTGTATCGTCTCTGACATGTCACCCACCATCTCCCACAAGGACAACAGTCGGCAACGACGGCCAGGGACTTTCAATCACTCTCTGGATATGAAGAGTGGCCTTCTGCCGCCGGGCGACTGGGATGACAGTCCTCTGGATTTGGTGGGCGGAGAAGGGGACAAGGAAGCTCTCCTGCTGGATACGGGTGATTTCTCCAAACCCCCACGGAGCTGCCGGGCCGAATTAAGCAACATTTTGCTGTTGCTTTTTCTTTATGTGCTTCAGGGCATTCCTCTGGGCCTGGCAGGAAGCATCCCACTCATTTTGCAGAGCAAAAATATTAGCTATACGGATCAAGCTTTTTTCAGTTTTGTCTTTTGGCCCTTCAGCCTCAAGTTGCTCTGGGCCCCCTTGGTTGACGCGGTTTACTTGAGGAACTTCGGTCGTCGCAAATCTTGGCTTGTCCCTACACAGTATGTACTGGGACTGTTCATGATATATTTGTCCACTCAGGTGGACCATTTGCTCGGGAATACTGACGGCAGAACCCCCGATGTGGTTGCTCTCACGGTGACGTTCTTTTTGTTTGAATTCCTGGCCGCCACTCAGGACATCGCTGTGGATGGTTGGGCGTTAACTATGTTATCCCGGGAAAACGTGGGTTACGCTTCTACTTGCAATTCAGTGGGCCAAACAGCGGGCTACTTTTTGGGCAATGTTTTGTTTTTAGCCCTTGAATCTGCCGACTTTTGTAACAAATATTTGCGGTTTCAGCCTCAACCCAGGGGAATCGTTACTCTTTCAGGTAGTATATTTAAACTATAACGCTGTTAGGTTGGTTTTACATGTATGAATCCTTTTGACAGAGTGGGTGATGTTGAAGGAAAGCTCATTCCTTAATTTAGTAGAAGTCGTTTTATGGGAGATGACCCCAGGTAAGTTTTCTGTTCCACTAAAACGGGCTTCAGCCAGAATGACTACATTGGAGTCATCATAATTGATCAGTACTTTGCAGTGAGCGGGGAGAGGCAGCCCATCCAATAACGTTGCTGTGGAATGGCAAACAAAACTCAGTCTAGAGATCTGTTCGTTGGCACTTACCTAATACCTAGATGCACATTTTTTAAAAGTCTGGTTAGTGTGAAGGCAGGAATTCAGCTTGACTACCAGTGGTTCACATCTTCCTTTTTTCTTTCCTTGGATTGAGATTTCTAGCTTCATGCTCTCTGGCTCATTTCTAGCCTTTACTCTTATACCAAGAATCCTCATGTAGCCCTCTTGTAAAAGGAATAGGGTTAATTCATTCAAACAATAAGTCAACTAAGAGACAGAGTGCTAAGGGCCTGCTGTAAAGCAGAGTCCAGCCCACAAGGAAAGGGAGAGATGCACATTTGAGGGAGCTCAGGATTGCCGGGGGGAACTGCTTGCGGGAGTCGGGCTTCGGGCAGCAAATGTTTGACCTTGTTGAATTACAAGATTCCATGAAATAGATAAGTGGGATTCCAGAACGCACAACACCAGGTGAAAATGCAGTAAAAAAAGCAAAGTACAGCACAATGCTTATGCTGTTCCCAGTGCCTGAAGCGGTAATTTGTGGGGACTGAGTTTGGGAAATGGTGCTGAAAGAAAGGTTGTGACCAAATTTGTAAGATTTCCTTTCATTGCTATGAGAAGGAGTTTGAAGTTTATCCAGTAAGAAATTGGGTGTAAAGTCTACAAAAGTTCCAGTTTTTCTGAATAAGTAAATACATGCTTTGGAAAGTTTTCTGAGGGTTATTTTCTTTTTTAAACTTTCCTAACAATTAGGAAACAGAAGTAAAATGACTGACATCAGGAATGTAACAGAATTCTTCATTTTGGTGCTGATGAATAGAAACAGCTAAGCTTTCTCTCACCTTCCCAGTACTGGATGGGGGATTCCCAACAGGGTAAATGTCAAGGATAGGTGCTTGGTGAGGGAAGTGTAAGAGTTGTATCATAATATTGGGGAAGTTGAGAGGAGGGAAGGATACACAACGGAATTACTCATTTCCTGAAATCTTAGACAACCCCTGTACACCCTGTAAGGGACCTCTTTTCGCCTCCTCAAACCTCTAGTAAGCCACTACTGATAAATGATTATAGTACTTTTCATCAGTTGGTCTGAGGCCAAAATGGTTGAGAGATCATTCTTTGCACTAGACAGATTTTTGTCTGAATGTTCTGGGGTCTCACTCCTGCTCTATGGATAAATCTATGCCTAGAAATAATTTGTGAATGCATCAAATTAGCACCTTGTTGCTTTTTTGTGTCTTGCTTTTCATTGTGTAGTAGTAGTATATATATCACCAAGAAGGACTAATGAGATGATGTGTTAACGTAGGAAAGTCTCAGTAGAGATATCAAGATTTAAGAGGCTATGGAAACTAGGTTACTACTAAGGTAAATAAGAACTTTCTCTTAAGTGTGATATGAGAGTGATTGATAAAGCATCATTCCAGAGAATGGTATTCAGGAGCCATTATAATTATATCTTCCCTTAGCCACAACTGTTCCCCAATGGGAAGATCAAAATTGTGCCATGGGAGTTTTATTTGCACTGATTTGTTATTTTGAATAACTGTTCTGTGGAATTTGAACTTTGTTCTCCAGGAATTTGTAAAAGTAGCTTACGTTTTATATCTCTAGGGGACTGCTGTTTTGGGTTCAAACATTTTAGTTAAGAGTTGAAGAGTTCCTGCATTTTCATTTGCCTCATGACTGCACATATCACTTTTATAGCCTTGTACTTTCTGGAACTTGGTATAACTAAGAAAAACTGGTGGTTCTGAGGAATTTAAAGAGCACAGAAATAATCATGATGGAAATCAAATTGCTTAGGTAATAAAAGAAGAGCCAAACATTGAGCAGATGCTAAGAAAATCAGAAAATTAAAAATAGGCATAATTACTTTGTAAACTTCTAAAATATGTTCTGTGATTAACACTTTTGAGTGTTACAGATACAGGAAGATGGAAAATACTGAGAAAGAACAGGTTTTGCTATCTAGAAAGCAGTAATCTAAGTAGTTAGTGCACATAGACCAGTAAGGATAGGATGAGAATAGAGTTTCAGAAACAAAACATTCATTATGCTGAGATTGGCCTTTTGGTACAGTACTGAACTCCGGGACAGTACTGAACTTAGAAGTGAGCCTTTTCTGTCCTTGCCACATTTGGTTTTCAAGGATCTTTAGTAGCAAAAAGAGACGACTTTTTAAGCTGCGAGAACTGATTGAAGTAACCTGGCAGAACATAGATATGAGAACATAAAGTTTTATGACTTGGAAAAATCATATATTTCAATTCCTTTATTCTTATAGATGAAGAAACTGCAGCCAGGGAGCTAGTTAGAGGTAGAGATACACCTACTGCTTAGGTTTCCTGACTCCTTAAATATAATAAATATATAATGTAACATAATAAAATATGTGCTAATTGGGCTTTTCTACCAGAGAAAAGTAGCACTCTGACTGCTGGTGTCTATAAAACATCAGCCCACTCCTGGAACATCTGGCGCTCAGAAGTGACAGGTTAAAGTTTTTTTGTTGTTTTGTTTTTTTAAGTGACACATGTTATTCATTTACTCAGCATTGAGGGCCAGTTTGTTACTAGCCATGTGATAGTGTTCTAATTTGACGAATAAGACCTGGGAATTCTCTGCTCCAAAGGAATTTATAATGGAGGTTTATAAACCAAAATGATGGAGCGGGTAAATGGATAAGGGGTCAAATGAGTTGGTGCAAGACTGTAGGCATTGGAGGGGACAGTGCTGACCTGAAAAAGCCAGGCTCATCTAAAGGCAGGGAGCTTCAACTCCAGTACGTTGTTGTCGCTGCCAGTAGGATCCCAGTATTGCTAGGTAGGATGAGTATTCAAGAGAAACTGGAAATTTCTGTCCCCCCCCCCCTTAATTTTAAAAACACTAATTAAACATATAAAATATGTCTTTATGTCTTTCTGGCAGGTCCAGCCTGTGAACAGGTAGTTGACAACCTCTCCTCTAGAACCAGTGATAACAATCATGAATAGAAGAATTGGGATAGGGAGCAGGACATTTTGGGTTTAGGGACAGGAAGCAAGATAGGCTGATACTGGAGAAGAAAACTAAACATATTAGAGTTTATGAATCAGTTTGTTTAGACAGAGGCATACATATACAGGAGTCAATCAGAAAAAGGAAATGTTGCTTTGCCAAAACTGATGTTCAAAGTATGAAGCTAATCAAACTGCTGATCATAGTAAAAGTGGTATGTATTTCTAAGACATTCATGCTTTGAACTAGGAAGAGAGCAGGAACAATTAATTCTTAGTGACACATTTCTTTGTCTAGCTTTCTAAAGCAGTCTCATTAATCTAGTTTATGTGACTAGAAATGCAATTTAGCGTTTGGGTAGATCTAAGTGACTCATTTCTGAATAGACTGGTTATTCTTCCATAGGCTATAATGCATTCTTTAGCATCTATAGGCCTGAAACATTCTCTTACATTCTTAAAAAAATAAAACTAGAGATGGGGAACAGAGTAGTTGCTAGGGGAGGAGGAAGAGGTAACTATAAATGGATAGCCTGAGGGGCTTGGGGAGTGACGAACTCTTCTGAATCTTGACTGTGGTTGTGGTGGTTTGAAATTTATACGTGTTAAAATTTATAGAACTGTCACTAAAAATATTTAATTTTACTGTATAATAATTTAAAAAGTAAGATTTAAAAAAATAAAAAAACCGAATCCATTACTTAAAAGCTAATGTCTGGGTAAACATGATATAGCTCCCTTTTTGCCTTGAATGGACCAAGGTCATAAATCCTGTGGATCTTACATCTCAGTGTAAGACAAATGGAGCAAATTTGAACTTACTTTCAAATGTTGGGGCCCTGGTAGTAAAGTGAGATGGGTAGAGGAATACTGGGGCTCGTAGATTCAAGGGGGATTAGATATTGGTATTAAAAACGAGCCCATACCCCAGAAGGAAGGTCTTAAAGCCATTTTTCTTTTTTAAACAAAGCAAAGCAGAAATGGTACTATGTGATTTCTTTGTCCAGTAAAGAACTGTGGAATTTCTTTTGTGCAGAAAAGCCAATTTACAAAATACACTGTGAACCAAAAAATTATTTGATTTTATTTGGCATGTATCTTATTCTGAATTTCACTTCTAATTTTATTGAAATTTACTTAAAGGCCAATTGAATTAGCCTTTACTATGTAAATTTATCAATAAAAGAATCAGAGCCTTACTAATTACAAGCAGTCTCCTATTTTCATTTATAGTGTTCCAGAAAACTATAATTTTATTTGAGAAAGCAAAATATACTTACCTTATAAAAGGAGATGTTGTTTCTGGAAAATTAAAAATGAAAACTATGAAACCTGATTTCACCTATTCTTCTAGACAAAATTTTGGACAAATCTGGCATTTTATACAAGTTCTTTTAATTTCATTCTTTTTTCATTATTTCGTATTTTTAAATTTGGGGTGTATATTTTACATTGTATACGATATGTTAGTATAGGAGGTCACAAATACATAATTTATATGTGAGTGTGCATATTGAAACAATTTTAAGGATGGGATACATATTCAAAAAGCAAGATGTTAGTTACCTTCCACCGTCTCTATTCCTTGGTTTGGTGTCATCTAAGATTTTTTTTTTTTTTTAATTCCTTCCCCTCACTTTTGAACATGCTCTTTGCTGGATGAAGTCCAGTGGTCATCAGTTAAAATAACAGAGTAGGTGATTTCAACATACATAGATTTCTCTTTTTTGATCTTTATATTTCAGATATACACACCATGTTCCTAGCACAGTGTTAGAACTTTTGCATTCTTAAACTTCCCATTTGTTTAAAAAAAACTTTTTATTTTAAAATAATTATAGATTCACAGGAGGTTGCAAAGAAATACTCGTATTTAGTGAAGTCCTAGGCACCCTTCGCCCAACCTCCTCTCTTGTTAACATCTTAGATAATTGTAGTACAACATCAAAAGCGAAAAAATCCACATTGGTACATACAATCCATAGAGTTTATTCAGATTTCACCAATTATACATGTACTCATTCGTGTGTGTGCATGTGTGTAGCTATATGCAGTTTTATCACATGTGTAGCCTTGCATAACTACCATCACCACAATCAAAATATAAGACTCCTTTGTGTGGCCTCTTTATAGCTATACCCATTCCTTCCTCCTAGTCCTAACCCCTGGCAGCCACTAATCTGTTTTCCATCTTTATAATTATGTTAGCTCAGAAATGTTACCCAAGTGAAATCATGCAGTGTGTACCCTTGGGGAGTGGGCCTTTTCACTCAGCAGAATTTCTTTGAGGTTTATCCACGTTGTGGCATGTAGCATTGATTTGTGCCTTTTTATCGCTGAGAAGTATTCCATTTGTTAGACATACCACAGTTTATCTCACGAGTCATTTGTTGAAGATTTGGGTAGTTTCCAGTTTTGGACAATTGCTGTGTGAAAGTAAGTCTTCGTTTCCCTGAGATAAATGCCCAAGAATGCAAATGCTCGTTATGGTAAGTCCATTTTTAGTTTTGAAAGAACTGCCAAATTTTTTTCCGGAGTGGCTATACCATTTTATTTCCCTGCCAGCAATATATGAGTAATCCAGTTTCTCTGTATCTTTGCCAGCATTTGATGATGTCGCTGTTTTTCATTTTAGCTGTTCTGATGCACCCTGCATCTTCATGCGATAACTTGGAATGTTTGTTGTCAAATGTTTTATCAAAGTCTGAATTCAACTTAAAGTGATTTAGGGGTGTCGGGATATAGGCTGCACCAAAGCTGAATGCAAGAATCTCTTATCATAGCATCAGAGAAGAGATATATGTGTTTAATTAAAATAGATTTTGTGCCTGGCCAGAACATAGTTTAAAAAAATGAAGAGTGACTCACTTTTATTCATTCAGCGATACAGGACCAGAGTTAGCATGAGGTGGCAACACTGAATTCATTAGTCATGAATGCCTTAGTCTTTCATCCTGGGCTGAGTCTGAGCCCAGTGTTTGGGGACAACATGGCCGTTAATAGCAAGACAGCTGCTCAATCTGGTGCTTGATTGAAGATACAATCTCTTCTACCCTGGAGGAAAACCTAACATTGTTGGAGTTAATGAAAAGGTATGCGATCTCAAACATGGCATCTTTTTAAGAGGTTAGGAAAACTAAGATTAGGAAGATTTCAAAATTAGCTTTATATTTACTTGATTTTTACATTACATTCTGTCTTTTAAGAACCTAATCCCCAATTAAGACATGACTACATTGTACAATAAAAACAATATTTTCTGAGAGTGTGCTTCAACAGCATGGATATTTTGAGCAAATGCTTAAGAGAGAGATTTGTGGAATAAACAAAAGGTCTGTTTCTGCTAAAACTCAGCTGGTGACCCAAGCCAGACATATAATATTTCTATTTCAGTTTCCTCCATTGTGAAAGTGAGAGCTTTGGACTGGATGATGGGTATCTAATGTCCCTTCCTGTTCTTAACTTGTGAAGTAGAGAGCTGCTGTGCCACCAGCGAGAAAGTGAAAGGAAGGCCTCCTGACAGTTATTTAGAACAGAAACTGAACGTTTGTTTTCCTTCCACTGACTCCTGAAGACCAAAGGTAATTTCTATAGTGTGAGAGTTAGAGGGAAAGAGAACCTGGTGTGAGCCAAGATGCTTGTATCAGACGATACTTCTTAATTTTTCTATCTCTTTTGATGGTGGAAGAGACTGAATCTACACCACAGAGGCCCTCGGGGCCTAGTTCAAAGCCTTGAAAGCTTGACTTTTTTTTAAGTCCGTTTTATCTTAAGAATTCTTGGAAATTTTGCCTTCTCCATAACATTTTTTTCATCAAAATGTTTCTCTGTAGGGGCAGCTTGTTGGCTCAGTTGGTTGGAGCGCTGTGTTCTTAACAGCGGGATTGCCTGTTCGATCCCCGCATGGACCACTGTGAGCTGGGCCCTCCACAACTAGATGGAGGCAACTGCTTGGCTTGGAGCTGATGGGTCTTGGAAAAACATGCTTAAAAAAAAGTTTCTCTATAAGTTATTGAGTAAAATGAACTCGAGGAAGATGCATCGTGTTTATTTTTCCTATGGGTTTGTACACCCTTTGACATACCAACCTTATGGCGAGGAAGGAGTTGGGAGAGAGAATATAAGAAGCCAGTTAAAAGAAGTATGTTCAGGTATCTTCATGGTTGGAGCTAAAATAGGTATCTTTCCTCTCGGGTGTACGTGGTTAATAAGAAAGAGAGCCTACTTGCTCTAGGTGTATCTGATCATCTTGGTAGTATAGTGGAAAACATTCTTGCGCTAAAATCATCTGAGTTTGAATTTCACTTCTGGTACTTTCTGGCTTGTGATCTTGTTTCATTTTATATAAAGTAGGAATAATAATGCTTGTCTTGAAGAATGACTGAGATTTATTGCACTGTCCTGTTTTGCCTTGCATAGTGGGCACCTGGGTGCCAGCTGCCCTATGCTTCTTAGTTACTGGTGAATTGTTACATGCTGTTAATTTTTGCATTCATGGGAGCTTTAGGTAAGATCTAGTAGCCACTTCAGAATATTTAGTATGTATTATAGGTCTTTGCTCAAAAATCATGTTTATGAAACTTGAACATTAGCTTTGACATCTTGATCATATATATCATAATGCTTTTGTAGATAAAATACATAAATCAAAATTAATCAAAATGTTAATAATGAAATATTAAGATTATTTTTGGTAATAACATCTTTACAATGATTGGTCTGTCAGAGAATGTATGTTCTAGCATCAAAGCGATATTAATAAACAATAGCCAATAGTCTAATGGTCAGTATTTATGGTAATTATGTTCATAAAACTTAATAAGACTATTTTGTAGCAGTGGCTAAGCCTCTCTTTCTGAGCTCTTAGCTTCACTCTTATGTTCAGGTGAGCTATGGAAAGATTTTGAATAGGGGCTCTGATGACGCATTGTCACTCTATCCTTTCATGTGACCTCTTGTTTTATCCTCAGAGCTCAAAGAAATTACAAATAATCCTATCTGCAAACAATACTGACACCTGTTTAACTTGTTATTATTCTTTTTTTTCCCTGGTATTAGTATATCAGGGAGTTTAAATTCTAGATGAAAATTTTTTTCATTAAAATTCGGAGGGTGTACTAAGCAAATTTAAAAAATTTTTGCTTAGAGAACTGGAACTCTTAAAGTAGAAAACTTAATTTTCACTTAACCATTTATTTCTGGTGACGGTGATAGCAATTTAGTTTTTTTCAGGCTTTCTTCAACAGTTAATTTAAACCAAATGAGGAATGAAAACTTTCTGAATGAGAATATTATAGATGAAATTCTGTTAACAAGTCATTATTTGTCACATTTCACAGATAAAATTAAGAATGCAAAAATAAAGAACATTAGCCTCATTTATAAGAATAATCTTAAATTGTTTATTTCATTTGAACCAGATTCAAAAACACTATGTTAACATAAACTAGAAATTATATTTTATGATATTATTTTGATAAACTTTAATCATAACTTGTATATGGATACCTTTGCGTTTAAGAACATTTTGTGTTTTTCTTCTGATATCTAAAATTAAGTATAAGTTTCTCATGTTGGAGAAAAGAATTCACCTCAGAATAACAAATTTCCATATATGCCTAAAGTGTTTTGGTTTCTTTAATTTGCATAATTTGAATACCATAGGCTTGCTTTTGTTTAGGCTGGTGGAGACTAAATAATTAGCCAATTCTAGTAAATTCTTATTTCAACATTAATTTTTTTAAAAAAACTCTAGGCAGTCAGTGTGAAACTCAAATTCAGATTTAGGTTTAAGTTCTACCTCTTAATAATTTGACATTTGGCAAAGATGTCGATATTCTGGGCTTCTTTTTCTCATGTCTATATTAATAATGCCTGCTTTGCCTCTCTCAACATGTTTGCTATGAAAATCCAATGAGATAACATATAAGAAAGGAGCATGTGAGTACTAAGGTGAAAATGGGTCTAAACAAGTAATGCTTTATGCCTTCATCATAAGTGAGGTTCAAGCTGTAGTGGTCGCCGTCGGCTAGAACAGCAGCAGAGCAAGACTGAATACAAAGCAGAGGCCCTGACTGAAAAATGCTCTACTTGTTTTTGAAAAAAGGTGACTAGGCTCCATGAACAGTGCTACATAAACAGCAATAAAATTAAAAGTAAACACATATAAAAACTAGTACAATTCTACAATATTAGTGCTAAAAGCATCTGGGATTTTCTAGCCAACTCTTATTTTATAGATGAGAAAACTGAACAGAGTTATCCAATAAATTTTTTAAATAATTTTTTGTTTTTCAATTACAGTCGACATAAAATATATTAGTTTCAGGTGTACAACATAGTTATTTGAAATTTATATAGCTTACGAGGTGATCACTCCCATAACTCTAGTACCCATCTGACACATACATAGTTATTACAATATTAAACTGACTGTTCTTTAATGTTATACTCTACATCCCCATGAGTACTTTGTAACAGCCAATTTCTTATTCCTTTCCTCTTTTTCATTTGTCGCTCCAACCCCCCCTCCCCAACTGGAAACCCTCAAAATGTTCTCTGCATGTATGAGTTTGTTTCTGTTTTGTTTGATTATTTTGTTCTTTAGGTTCCACATATAAGTGAAATTGTATGTCATTTGTCTTTCTCTGTCTGACTTACTCCACTGAGCATAATACCCTCTGTGTCATTCATGTTGTTGCAGAAGGCAACATTTCATTCTTTTTTAAATATTCCACTGTATATATTCCATTGAGTAATATTCCATTGTATATATGTACCACCTCTTCTTTTCCCATTCATCCATTGATGGACAGCCAGGCTGCCTCCATATCTTGGCGATTGTAAATAACGCTGCATTGAACATGTGGATGCACGCATCCCTTTGAAGTCATGGGGATAATTTCCCAGAAGTGAGAACACTGGGTTCTTCTTGGTCTCTTGTTACAGGCTTTGCTTTAAAGTCTATTTTGTCTGGTATAAGTATTGCTACCCCAGTTTCTGTTTTGTTTTGTTTTGTTTTTGTTTGTTTGTTTGTTTCCATTTTCATGAAATGTCTTTTTCCATCCCTTTACTTTCAGTCTGTGTGTGTCTTTGATCTGAAACGAGTCTGTTGTAGGCAGCATATGTAAGGGTCTTGTTTTCTTATCCATTTAGCTATCCTATGTCTTTTGTTTGGAGCATCTAATCCATTTACATTTAAAGTAATTGTTGATAGATAATGTAGTAATTGCCATTTAATTATTCATATTTTTAACCTTGTTTTCTTCCATTTAAAGAAGTCCTGTTAATATTTCTTATAATACTGGTTTGGTGGTGATGAACTCCTTTAGCTATTTCTTGCCTGGGAAGCTTTTTATCTGTCCTTCAATTCTAAATGATAGCTTTGCTGGATAGAGTAATCTTGGTTGTAGGCTCTTGCTGAAAAATCAGCTGACAGTCTTATGGGATTTCCCTTATAGGTAACTAACTGCTCTTCTTTTGCTGCTCTTAAGATTCTTTCTGTCTTTAACCTTTGCTATTTTAATTATGATGTGTCTTGGTGTGGTCTTCTTTGGGTTCATCTTGGTTGGGACTCTGTGCTTCCTGGCCTCATATGTCTATTTCCTTCACCAGGTTAGGGAAGTTTTCCATCATTATTTCTTCAAACAGGTTTTCAGTTCCTTGCTGTCTCTTCTCCTTTTGGTACCCCTATGATGTGAATGTTGGTATGCTTGCTGTTGTCATACAGGCCCTTTATCCTCGTTTTTTGGATTCTTTTTGCTATTCTGATTTGGTGTTTTCTGCTACCTTATCTTCCAAATTGCTGATTTGATCCTCTGCTTCATATAATACAGTGTTGATTCCCTCTAATGTATTTATTTCAGTTATTGTATGCTTCATTTCTGGCTGGTTCTTTTTTATGTTTCCTCTCTTTGGTGAAGTTCTCCCTGAGATCCTTAAACATCCTTATAAGTGTTTTGAACTCTACATCTGGTAGATTGCTTGTCTCCATTTTGTTTAGTTCTTTTTTTGGAACTTTATTCTGTTATTTTATTTGGGACATGTTTCTTTGTCTCCACACCCATTTTGACTGGCTCGCTGTTTTTGTTTCAGTGTATGGTAGAACTGCTATGTCTCCTGATCTTAGCAGAGTGGCCTTATGCAGTAGGTGTCCTGTGGGGTCCAGTGCCACTGTGTGTCCTCCTGTTGTAGTTGAGCCTCGGTTGTTGTTTGCACCTCAGTAGGAAGGATTAACCCTCGGACTGATTGGTTGTGAGGACTGTCTGTGACTATAGTGAAGGAGATATTGTGCAAGGGCTGACCCTAGGGAGCAGGATTCACTTCAGCAGGACTCTGGTGCCTGTCCAGTCTGCCACGGAATCACCAGGGTGGGGTGGATAAATCGTGTTAGCCAGGTTGATAGAGACTGAGATTTGGCGGTCACCTGCATGTGTACACTGGGTGAGGGGAGATCCCAGCAAAGGAGCAACGGCATCTGCCAATACTTCTGTCTGGGACACGGCTGCTCCCCCAGCCCTTACCCGTAACCCACACAATTCAGTTCCTCTCTATATGTCCCTGGCACACCTTGAGGTGGAGCTCGGAGTGAGTGAGTCTGTCAGTGAACAAATCTGTGTGTGAGCCTTTTAAGCAGAGTGCCTGGGACTGAAGCTGCCCTGTTTCACTCAGCCACAATCAGCTGGTTTTCATAGCCAGAAGTTATGGAGAGTTCTCTCCCGGCACTGAAACCCTGGGAGCCTGGTGTGGGCCTGGAACCCTTTGGCTCCTCTGCAGCCGAGATATCCCTCCCAATTTTTAACTGTCACACACGGGTGTGGAATCAGCCCATTTCGCATCTCTGCCCCTCCTATCAGTCTGGAGGTGGCTTCTGTATGTCTTTAGTTGTAGAACTTCTGTTCGACTAGACTTTAGGTGACTCTCAGCGATGGTGGTTCCGTAGTTGTAATTTTGAAGTGGTCATGAGAGGAGGCAAGTACAGCGTTACCTACTCCACCATGTTGACTGGAAATCTCTAATAACTTTTGTAGAGGCAAACTGAGATGCATTTCTCAGTGTGGTTAAGGAGATACAGGTTTTGAAATTAATGGTATAAGGCATCAAATCACAATTTTATCACTGACTTACAATGTAACTTCAGACCTGTTAACCACTCTAGGCCTGTTTCTTTGTAGATTGCGACTAGTTAATAACCTAATCCATTGGGTTGTTGTAGTAAAGGAAATGATATATATATATATATATATATATATATATATATATATATATATATATATATATATATAAAATGTTTAGCACACTTTGGTACATAATATACACTCAATAAATGGTGACTTTATTATTATTTTTAGCTGTTACACGGAATTTTCCAGAATATTATTCACTCCCTTTGCTTAACTTGTTCAAAATAATGGTTAATGGCCCAGCTATCTTTACAACCCAAGTAGTAATTTTCCTGTATCTCCATTGTGCACCTGTAAGTATGAGGAAATTGCTTCTGTATCTCAGTATTGAAAAGAGAAGGCTATTCTTAAACAGTTTTAAAACACTAAAGAATTTCAAAATAAAAGTTGAAAAATCTAATGTAAATGATCATCTGTTGTCTAAGTTGTCATAATTTAATGAAGAGCTAAAAAGCTTAGATGTTTAAGAAATATGACTGATGGCTCTTATGCGATAGGAAAATCATCTCCCCTCAAACCCCAGCTCTTTTCTTGAATAAAACAATATGATAGACTTTGGTTTGTAAGCCTTTTTCTTTTTCTTTTTTTCCTTAAGTATCACTGTTCTCTCTTGGGTCTATGTACGTAATGTATGCTTAACAGAGCCAGCACCGTCATGTTCATCTGCTGCGCCTGCTATGTACGGTGCCGTGGACATGATGGGCATGTTAAGTGTCAACTTTTTTTTAACAGATTTTAGTTGATGGAAAGTTGTATACAGAATTATATAGAACCAGTGAAATTAGATCATTTCAATAATTACAACTTTTAACATTTTAAATTTCAGATTTCCTTTTTTTCTGGGGAACTGTATTTTTGATAACAACAACTTTAGTTGCCCTTCTGAAAAAAGAAAACAAAGAAGTATCAGTAGGAAAAGAAGAAACCCAAGGGATCACAGATACCTACAAACTGCTTTTTGCAATTATAAAAATGCCAGCAGTTCTGACATTTTGCCTTCTGATTCTGACTGCAAAGGTAAAAATGATTTATAAAGCAAATTTACCACTTTGTTATAATTACCAATATCGTGCAATACTTCTGTTGCCTTTTCATATCATAAATCCCTTTCCACTTCTATTAGAATTCAACAATAAAAACCAGTATTTTTGGTTTATTAAAGTGTTTTAAAAGGTGTAATGATATCAAATATAATTTCAGAGTAAGCTGAATGTCTTGGGATCTTGAAAAAAATTATGGCAATTTGAAGTAATTCTAGTAAGTGTAAAATGTATTTAATGAATGATATAAATGCTTTACATGGAACTGAATGCCTTGAAAAAAATAATAGCTGTGTCGCTATTATAATGAGTATACATTTAATGTCAGAGGTAGTAAAATTATTTACTTAGGATGTTATTTACAAAAATGTGGAAATGTATGAGTACTATAAGTGTATTTAAAAATGAATTGAAATTTTTTGTGTGTGTTAGAAGGAAATAATACCATCAAGTAAATGGGGATTTTGGTGATTTTTATTTTATTCCGTACATTTTCTGTATTAAAATGTCCTGATTTTACAGTTCTAAAACATTTTAAAGATATGCTAGAAGAAAGGTAAGTATACTGTTACAGTGAGCTGTTGCTAGCGCTGGAATTAATATTCCTAAAGTCTATAATCAGTTATAGGAGTTTCATATTAAATATTATATATTTAAACTTGTCTACATAAATACTTTACAGCTATCTTTTGACAACACTGAAGTAAAAATTGTAGCCTTCATGTTTTGAAATGGTGAGTTTTTCCTCCTCTAGTGATAGGGTGGGTTAAATTTTAAGGAAATGTTAGTAACACCTCTCCTGACTTTTAATACCAGAGATTAGTTTTCCCTGCTTTTGAGTTTTATATAAATGAAATATCCAATATGTATTTTTATGTCTGGCTCTTGTATTCTTTTACTCAATATTATAATTGTACAATTTATATTTTATTTATAGCAATAGTTTGTTCATTTCATTGTGTATAATAATATCCTGCTGTATGAATATGCCACAATTTATCCATTATATCGACAGATGTTTAGGTTGTTCCTACTTTTGGACTATTATGAATAGTGTATCTGTGGACATTCACGTTCATTACTTTGGATGAACATAGTTATACATTTCTGATAGGTAAATACCTAGGTGTAGAATTGCTGGGTCATAATAAGTGCATTAGGATATACTGCTAAACAATTTTCCAAAGTGGTTGCTTCAGTTTTCCCTACCACCAGCAGTGTAAATGTTCAGTTGTTTCACAGCCTTGAATACAGATTTATTGTTTTTTTTAATTTTAACCCTTCTGGTGGGTGTGTAGTGGTATCTCTTTATGGTTATAATTTGCATTTCCCTAATGATTGAACAAGTTGAGCATCTTTTTCTATGGTTATGGCCATTTGAATATGCAGAGTTGCCTTAATTTTTTTTTTTAATTTGTAGAATTTTATTTTTTATGTATCCTAGATATGAGGTTTTTGTTAGATATATGTATTACAGATATCTCCTACTATACCACTTTTATGACAGTTGGTTTGTATACCTAATTTTTACAAATAAGATGGGTGAAATATAGGTGAAATTCTTGTGAAATATCTTTGACCTTTAATTATTATTATTTTTTAATGGTGACGTTTGCTTTTTGGCTCCCTTCCAAGAAGTTAACATATATAGAACTTATTCCTTTAAAAAAATTATTTGATAGTTTCATACTTATTGAAAATTTACCTGTATAGTTGAAAGAATTCCCATATATCTTTATCCATGTTCCCTAATTGTTAACATTTAGTTCCACTTGCTTTATTCTGTAAATTTGCACTCTGTTACATATTTCTTCTGAAATATTTGAGAGTAATTTGTACATGTCATGCCCCTTTATCCATAAGTACCTAAAGTATGTATTTCTCGTACAAAGCCACAACTTAATAAAAAATCTGGAAATTCAAAATTGACACGATATTATTATCAAATCATAGTCCATATCCAAAATGCATTAGTTTTCGTAATAATAGCCTTTATAACTTTATTTTTCAGGGATCCAATCCAGGATCACACATTGCATTAGTTGGCATAAGCCGTTTCTTTGACCTTCACGACATGGATATTTTTAAAGAATACAGGCTTTACTAACAATTGTCACTCCTGTAAACTTTAAAAAAATAATAATAATACAGGCCAGTTAGGGCATCCATAGAATGTCCTTTCATTTATGTTTGATGTTTCTTCATGTTTAGGTTCAGGTTATACAATTATGTGAGAAATATCACAGAAGTAATATTGTGACGTGTTCAAGGAAACTACTTCAGGAGACATATCATGTCCCTTTATTCTATTAACTGTTAACTTTAATTACTTCGTTAACTCATTGTAAAGTTACTATTCTTTTGTAATTAAAAACTAATTTATGGGAGATACTTTGATACTATCTAAATATTTTAGTTCACCTCAAACTTTTGCTGACTACTTTTAGCAACCAACTTTTTTGGGTTGTTTTTAAGAATTAATCTAGCTGTACTTTTTCTTTCCCCTTATTTTATTCAACCTCTCAGATAAATGTTTTTTCAGAATTACTTTTGAAATGTAAATGACTTGGAAATTTTATTATGGTAAGTCAGAAATCATCAAAAATGTGTATATGTGGCAGTAATGCTTCATTTTAACCAGATTTATTTGAAATCAATTAAAAGCTTTTATTTTAAACTTAAAACATACACATCAGTAAGTTTGGATTTGGACACTGTTTATTATAACAGATTGAACTTTTTGAAGTGGAAATTTAGTTGTAATTAGAGCCACCTACAGTTCCTAAGAATGCTGAATTTTCAGTTTTTTTTACTGAATATTGTAAATAGACCATAGGGTAAAGTGTACCTCCTGTAACTTAATCATTGTACCAGATATAATAATAATATGATACTTACTTGTAACTGGCATAGGTCAATAATGAGATTGAGATTCTTGAAGAACTTTCATATGCTTGGAGAAAAATATTACGTAAGTCACAAATTAAAATATTTTTTTTGTTGTTATTTTGCAGATTGGTTTTTCAGCAGCTGACGCAGTAACAGGACTGAAATTGATAGAAGAGGGAGTACCTAAAGAACATTTAGCCTTATTGGCAGTTCCAATGGTTCCTTTGCAGATAATATTGCCTCTGATTATCAGCAAATACACTGCAGGTCCCCAGCCACTAAACGTATTTTACAAAGCCATGCCCTACAGGTAAAACATGAAATAAAACCTTACAAAATAAGAAAGGTTAAATGAGGAACACTCATCAGTATCACTAATATCTATGTGTAGAGTATATATGGAAAAAGGCTTGAAAAACATCTTTAACTTCAGTATTATTTATGTGCACTCTTTTTAACCTAAAAGGTTTTAGATACAGGGATCTTTTATATGGTAGACACACAGATTTCTGTTTTTGCTGTTGCTTTTTAACCTAAAATGGAAGTCAGTTCCGTGTTTTTTTCTTTCTCTATAGATTATTACTTGGATTAGAGTTTGCTCTATTGGTTTGGTGGACTCCTAAAGTAGAGCATCAAGGGGGATTCCCTATATATTACTACATTATACTGCTGCTGAGTTACGCGTTACATCAGGTAAGTTTGTGGTGGTGTTTTCAAGAAGTAAACTGTTCTTTGTAAAATAAAGAAGACATTTTTCTATGGTTGCCTTAAAATAAGATAGTAAATTATAAGATTTAAGCACAAATCTGACAATGAACAAATTATTTGACAGTGAACTTTAAATCTTGTGACTTCTGATTTAATGAGTTCTGTTTGTGGAAAGAGAGTTCCTTCTTCATTCATTTCATTTTTTTTGTTCATTCAACAAATATTTTTCACATCTCAGAATTTATTCCAAAGCTAGTATTTCAACTCTTGCTAAGTATCCCTTAGTCTATCTCTAGACTTGGGTTTTTATTTCTATTCCAGATAGTTTTTTTCTGAAAGTATTGAGAAATAATGATGGTTACTGGGTTAGACATAAGGTATTTGGTTTAGAGTTTGTATTGAAAGTTATGAGTTACTCTTTGTGATTTTAGAAGCTGTGTGTTAATCTGCTTTTTCTTTCTTTCTTAAGTATGTTTGTAATCCATAAAGTGATCCCCACTTTGCCCTAACCTCACCTAAGCTGCCTTTGCAAAATGGGGTTTTGTCTGGGGGCAAGTGATTCAAGTAAATGGCAGACCTCCCCAGCAGTACGCTTTCTGACACAACTGCAGTTATTGCTAATGTGTATTTCAGAGTCACTGGATTTTTCTATGGAACCTAGCTTAAATATTTTGAAAGTTATATTTACAAACTGCTCACTTTGTTTTTAGCTGAAACCCAAAAATATGGCTACCAGGTAATCTCAATAATTTTTTGCATACAATTACATCATTTAGGAAACTGCGTAGTGGATCATGTCAGACTAACTGTATATCACTCATTGAGGCTAGGATATCAAATATAGTTTTCTTTTTTGCACATATTTAGTTAATGCTGGGCACAAGATAAAAGTTGAAAGAAGTGGTTTAGTTTAGTTAATGCTTCACTGTCTGAGTAAGTAAAAGAAAATCTGTGACTTGGTAGTGCAAAAATCATTTGTTTGGCTTTGAATTTCACTAGAGAATTTCCCAAAGTACAGTCATTGAAACTCAGACAACCAGATATTTTGTGGGAAAATATGTACAAGGCCAAATAAATTTGAGAAATGATACATGACATAACCCCTCTTTATGTCGCATCTTAATTATTCCTTCAGCAGGTATTAAATGGACACCTATTCTATGCCCAAAATCATTCTAAATACTAAAATATAATGGAATAAATCATGCCCAAATCCCTGCCTTAAGGAGTTTGTATCCTAAAGGCTTTCAGAAGACCTACAGTGAAAGGGACCTGTTCAATTTTGTGTAATTCAGTGTTTCTCAGTCTTATTTGATATTGGAACATCCCTGGAATGGTATTCCAAGGAATGCTTTTTTGGAAACATGGTTTATTTCCATGTTCCTAAATGCAGGGTTAATTCTTGCCTCTTAAGCACTTTGGCCTTTAAGGAGATTTTTCTCTTCAATTCAGCACATAAATTTTTTTTTATTTTTTTTTTTAGATTTTTTTTTATTGGGGAAGGGGAACAGGACTTTATTGGGGAACAGTGTGTACTTCCAGGCCTTTTTTCCAAGTCAAGTTGTTGTCCTTTCAGTCTTAGTTGTGGAGGGCGCAGCTCAGCTCCAGGTCCAGTTGCCATTGCTAGTTGCAGGGGGCGCAGCCCACCATCCCTTGTGGGAGTCGAGAAATCGAACTGGCAACCTTGTGGTTGAGAGGATGCGCTCCAACCAATTGAGCCATTCGGGAGACAGCTCAGCTCAAGGTGCCATGTTCAATCTTAGTTGCAGGGGTGCTGCCCACCATCCCCTGCGGGACTCGAGGAGTTGAACTGGCAACCTTGTGGTTGAGAGCCCACTGGCCCATGTGGGAATCGAACGGGCAGCCTTTGGGGTCAGAAGCATGGAGCTCTACCCGCCTGAGCCACCGGGCCGGCCCCATCACATAAATTTTGAAATGTTATTTTTCTTCTGTATATGTAGACGAAAATTGTGTATATGTGTATAATTATAGGTTCATGTTCCTTTGAATATTTGAATGCTTACATGGATTACATATACATATAAATAGATACACAACATATGTGGTACATTTAGGTACAGTGTAAATATGGGGTTTTGCTTATTGCTGTATGTATCCTTCGAGACCACCTTATCTGTCATCTTCTCTTTCGAACATTCCTTCACTACTTATGGTAGAATTAATCTCTCATTTATTTAGGCTCCAGTAGCATGATGTGTGTATTTCCACTTACAATACTTACTGCATTTCATCATAATTATTTACTCCATGTTTTCCCAGACTAAAATAAATTCTTGAAGGGCACAGAGAGACTGTGTCTTAGTCATCTTTATATTGCCGTGGTCAGGCTTAAAGCCTAGCCAGTAAGAAATGTTCAATAAATGTTAGTTGACTTGTGTTAATAAAGGTCATGAAAATTAATTTTCAAGTTTATGATTTTGATTTTCTTAATTCAGACCATACCTTTATAAATTCTACTCATTCTAAAGATGTTTTACATTTTCCTTGTAGGTTACATTGTACAGCATGTATGTTTCCATAATGGCGTTCAATGCAAAGGTTAGCGATCCACTTATTGGAGGAACGTATATGACCCTTTTAAATACTGTGTCCAATCTGGGAGGAAACTGGCCTTCTACAGTAGCTCTTTGGCTAGTAGATCCCCTCACAGTGAAAGAGTGTGTAGGAGCATCAAACCAGAATTGTGGAACACCTGATAATGTTGAGGTAAGTACATTGTAATTTTAGATACCATTATGCTACTATTAAGATAGTAATTTCCTCGTTTTGCCTCTAGAAGTACTATATTTTTGTAAAAAGTCATATCTCTTCATAGTTTCTTGTCTAGAAAGCTATATATTTTTTCTTTCTTGTCATAAATTAACGGTTATAATGCACTCAAATCAAGAGTAGCTCATGTGAAGGTGCTGCTCAGCAAGGGAGGGGCAAACTTTCTCTCTTCCACCTGAGGATCGCTGTCCTACACAACAGGTGCTTAATAAATGCGTTATTCATAGCTAAGTTTCATAATGATAGCAAAAGGGAAGTTTCATTAGCTATTCCTATAACAATTTTAGGTAAAACCAAATGGTTAGTAGTTTGTTGATAAATTTCAAAATAATAGCCTACGTCTGGAGTAGATTCATTGAACATTTCTTCACATCTCCAGATATAAAAGGCTGTATCTTGAAAATGAGTGTTGTTTACAGCACAAGCTGAAAATTGCTTTTAATCATATTAGTAGCATTAGAGAGCTTAAGATACGTTAACATGCTTTGCCACTGAAGTAAATGGAAATGTTTTAACAAAAATAGATTTTCATTAATTTTTAAATTAGGAATTAGAAACATTGAATTGGTGAATTCTTCCATTTTGAAATTGTGGAATATTTATTATAATTTTATGTTTACAGCTTTGCAAAAAACTCGGTGGCTCGTGTGTTACAGCACTGGATGGTTATTATACGGAGTCCATTATTTGTGTGTTTATTGGATTTGGTTGGTGGTTCTTTCTTGGTCCAAAATTTAAAAAGTTACAGGATGAAGGACCCTCTTCATGGAAGTGCAAAAGGAGCAATTAATACATTCACTACTGGGTATTCTGAGAAAGGTAACTCTAGTTTAGTTTCAATTCAGAAAACTGTGAAAATCAGCGCACAGGAGTATAAAATATTTTAAACACAGAAATTATTAATATAAAATGCCAAATGGTTAAAAAATAGAGACCTCTCTGTATATTAATTATATTTTTCCTTGCCTTGTTGATGTATTTAAAGTTTACTTAAGGTTAGGAAGTGGATTCTAAAACAACTTTTCATGCCTTGTTATTTGATTTATATCTTTTTAATTTACTTGACCAAAGCAAATTTTAAGCTGCGATGCAGTAGTCATGGATGGTAACCATGCAGTCAAGTATTGCTATCAGTTCTTGTCATTGAGCTGGATTTAAAATTTTGGTAAAATATATTAAATGGAACACAGCTTGATATTCAGGTACTAATTACAACTAGTTTGACTTGTTGAAAGTTAAGTCTTATTTTGAATTGCAAATTGGTTAAATTCTATGTAGAATTTGCTGAGAAGAGAATTTAGGCTACTGACTGAAATGCCATTTTAGTTGTTATTTTTCTGACCACAACCACATTGTACTTACGAATCTGTGTTATAAAGACTAGTGACAACCATATTGTACTAATGAATCTGTGTTAAAAAAGTCGATTTTAAATGTATTTTCTGCTTTTGTAAGCATTAAAGATTTATAAGGTATTATTCAAACTATTTTTTATAAAATGGAACTATGATTTTTAATTTATTGATTCCCCTGTCCATCCTTTTTGGGAAGATATTTTGATTCCCTGTTAACTATTACCATAAAGCTTACATATGTTTTTTGTTCTAAGTGCTTCGTGGCACACAGACATCTCATGAAGGGATCAAAGTTAGCGTTATATGTGTATGTTCATGGCATAGTTCTGAAAATAAAAATTTAACGTTTTTCTTCAAGTAGTTTTTTTATTACTGAGAAAAAACAACAGTAAAGCTTTCATATTAAAATTTAAGTAAGTAATACTGTAATTAAAAATAACGCTTACATATCAATTATACAAAGTGTGATCAAACAATACAGTTGATGTTTAAATAAAAAACATTATTACAGTAAAAGACACATTGCCTTTAATCCCCCTCAGAATACTCCCCCTCTCTTTGAACACACTTATCCCAGGGTTCTTGCCACTTTCCGAAGCAGTTCTGGAAGTTCTCTTTCATGAGTGTCTTTACTTGTGCTCTTGTGGCTGCCTCGATGTCCTGAATCGTTTTGACTTTGGCAAAGAGCCAGAAGTTGCAAAATGCCAGATCCGGTGAATAAGTGGATGAGAACACACCGTAATGTTTTTACTTAACAGAAATTGCCATACCAGAAGTGATGTGTGACACAGAGCGTTGTCATGATGGAGAATGACTTAGGGCACACTTAAAACACACCCTCTTGGGGGCGGCCTGATGGCTCAGTTGGTTAGAGCGTGAGCTCTGAACAATAGGGTTGCCAGTTCAATTCCCACATGGGCCAGTGAGCTGTGCCCTCCACAACTAGATTGAAGGACAATTTGGAGCTGATGGGCCCTGGAGAAACACATTGTGCCCCAACATTCCCCAATAAAATTTAAAAATACAAAACAAAACAAAACAAAAAAACACGACTTCTCTCATGCTTGCTTCGGCAGCAAACATACCAAAAACAAATTGGAACAATACAGAGAAGATTAGCATGGCCCCGGCGCAAGCATGACATGCAAATTTGCAAAGTGTTCCATAAAAAAAACAGAAAAACCACTCCTTATCTCAACCGGAGCTCACAGCCGACTGACTGTACCGAACAAGTTGAAACTTGTCACACGCTGTTACTAAGGTTCAACACGCCGTTTCCCGTATTGAAGATCCCTGCCTTTTCATTGGATGGCACTTGTCAGCAGCATTCACTGTATTTTATGATCATAACGGAAAGGCTCCATGTCACATGTCACTTCTGGTGTGGCAATTTCTGTCTAATAAACATTACAGTATGTCTTCATTCACCTTATTCACCGGATCTGGCACCTTGCGACTTTGGGCTCTTCCCCAAAGTCAAAATGACCATGAAAGATAAACGGTTTGAATCGATTCAGGACATTTAGACAGCCATGACAGCGCAACTAAAGGCACTCATGAAAGAAGACTTCAGAGCTGCTTCAGAAAGGGGCAAGAACATGGGATAAGTGTGTTCAAAGTGAGGGGGATTAATGGCAATGTGTCTTTTACTGTAATATTTTTTATTTATTTAAACATTCATAGTTGTTGATCACACCTCATAATTGGAAAAAAAAGAATATGTATTGCAACCAGTTTTTATTTAAAAAAATAATGCTGTAAGGCAAGAGACAAAGACATTTTGTGGAAGACTGTTTCTTCATTAAGCACTTTACTAATGAGAAAAGAGCTCACAATTACTTGATACCAAATCAGGTACTGTATTTCCACTTATTAAAATGCAGTCTTCTTTTTGTAAACTCTAGTTCCCAGTACAGAATTGCTATCGCAGCAGAATTAAGCCTTTTAGTACTTGAGCAATTTTCAACATATTATGTACACCCAGTAATAAAGTTCTTTGCATATTTTGTGTTGTGTATTACTCTGACTCTTCAGAGTCAAAAGTTAGAAAAAAGGAGATTAAGTAGAGTCTTACTTAATAATTTTATCTTCATGGGAAAATATATACTAATTCCCGATTTAGTATATATATTTTTTATATTTAGTATATATTTAGCATATATAACATAACCCCTATGTTAATTTTATAGGTTGAATTTTAGAGTGGGTTTTTTTTATAAGTAATGGAGGATAAAATGGGCAGGAGAAAAGGACACTCAGCATCTGAAAAAAGATAGAGACAGTGGCCTCTACAATGCATGCATTGTCATTGGAAAGCTTGTTTTGGGCATCGATGTCAGATCCTGAAGAATTACCTGGAAAATAATCCTAGAGACAAACAGTCTACCCCAAACAATAGATTACATTGTCAAAACCGCTCTTAGAGTCTTCATTTTATCTGTGTCAATTGTTAGCAGGATAGAATGGGCATGTAGAGCTAATAACACTTGAGATTCTGTTTTGGTAGTCAGGTCCTGTGTCAGGGCATAATAGTTAATGTACTGGAATCATGCCCTCTCCCTTAAGTGAACAAAAACTTTCATTTGACTTTTGGATTATAAAGGTTGCTTTTAAGAAGTTTTTTGTTTGTTTGTTTGTTTGTTTGTTTTAATTGAGGATGGGGCAGTGGACATTTTGAAGGAGAAGATAGTTTTATGTAGCAGAATGAAATTCTATGATTAATCATAGTTCATCTTTTCAAAATTTTTTTCAAGTGAATAATTAAAATGATTATATGAAAATATCACCAGTATTAATTTGCATAGTTTATATGAAGTCTTGACGCACTGTGAAAAAGGTTGCTACATTTTAATAGTTTTTACTGTCCGTATAGACATAACTTTTTCTAACATTTTTGTGTGAAGAATTATGATTAAGTAGCACTATAGAAATGAATAAGGTACTGGCATAATTCTTAGGGAATTATCATTAGTCTCTAAAATTTAGTACCCTAGTCAGTTAGAACTAATCAGTCACTATTGTAAATATTAAAGCCTGTTCTCATTTTCATCAGAATGAATTTAAATGTGGGGAAAAGTTTACTTTTAATTACTTAGTGAACTTGAAATATTCTTTGCTTGCATATATAAAATTAGGAAAATATAAAATGAGGGACAAAAATTTGATGTTTTGAAAAGTTGTTTTGGCCTATTTGATAAATTGAATGATTACCACTGTCAAATTATATTGGTGTGTCTATATTATTATCCTCAGACATTGCCTAGGCAAGAATTCGTGTAAAATTGACAAAAAAATACTGAATGTTGAAAGCTATCATCGTTGAGGTATTTATGAAATCATTGCCCTCATGTATAGTTTTTAATTAAAAATGCACAGTGCAAAATCATTTCTATTACTATTATCTTTGAAAGATCTAGCATTAGCTTTAATAACTAAGCATTATTTAAGTGTTTTGGTATATGAAAAGTTTGTTTGGTTAATTTATTAAAAGATGTACATTAAAGTTTGATATTTGCAATGTTTAAGTATTTGGAGATATTTGAAACAAATTCTCCAGATTTTTACATAAAAGATTATTTAAATACTCAAAATAATTGCTTCACAATTGATCTCCAAAAAAAACCATTAATGAAATATTTTTATTTTTATTATTAGCCTAAATTACCTTCAAATAATTCATGTTAAAATTATACTAGATTGGCATTATATAATGAAAAGCAAATACAATAATTTCAAGTTATGTATACTTACCACCAAACCTTTGTTTTTTTGTCTTTTGTTATGAAGCCAGACTGAATTATTGATTGTATCTTCTACAAGTAACCTGGGCAAAAGGGAGAGTAAGTGGAGGCATAACACTTTCCTTCAAGAAGAGATGATGTATGGATAATTTGGGGTGACAAAGAATTTCACTTGCGAACTTTATTACAAAATCTCTTTTGAAACATTTATATTTGTATATTGGCTTCAGTAGTTACAATTTCGAAGAATTTCTTTAAAGGACAATTTGGGACTATATAGAAAATAATTTTGTTTCTTCACAGTTAGAACTTTCTGAGCCAGTTTTATTAAAACTTGGCACCTGTGCTGAAAAAGAAGCTTCAAAGTTAATTTGTGACTACTCGATAGTGAGAAACCATCCAGAGTGTGTTAGTTTGCTAGGGCTGCCATAACAAAATACTACAGACTGGGTGGCTTAAACAATGGAAGTTTATTTTCTCACAGTTCTGGAAGCTGGAAGTCCAAGAGCTAGGTGGCAGCAGGTTTGGTATCTCCTGCAGTCTCTTTCTTTGGTTTGGAGACTGTCACCTTTTTGCTGTATCTTCACATAACCCTTTCTCTATGCAAGGACATCCTGGTGTCTCTTCCTCTTATAAGAGTAACAGTTCTGTTGAATTAGGACCCCACCCCTGTGACTTCACTTAACCTTAATTACCTCCATAAAAGCCCTATCTCCAAATACAGTCACGTTGGGGTTTAACTTCAACATATCAATTTTGGAGTGACAATTCAGTCCAGAACACACAGATGTTTGCTTTTCCAATATGCACATTTCAAGGGTAATGACACCTGGGACCATGGAGGTATCTCTGGGTTGTTGTAAATCTGGAGATATAAATCTTATCTTCCCTTCTGAAGACATTCCAAAGGGTAAGAAAGTAGGATCATTCCCAAAGAAAATTGGTTTACATTAAGGAGATAAGATTTCTCTTCCGTTCTGAGGAAGATAGGAGGGCTTCTGTACAGCTGTTCTATATAGCCACACAGATTCCTATTTTGGGGTTCCTCAACTACAGTACAGTAAACAAATAGACTCTAGTCAGGCTCTTATCAAGCTGTTACCGATCTGGTTCTCATTGGTCACCACACAGGTGAGAACTGGAGTGTGGGAAACCAGTGTGGTTATCATAAGTAACTAATAATTAAATCTATCCCTGCCCCAGAAACTTTGTGTGTACTTTCAGTACAATGTGGATAAATATAACTTAAAAAGATATGTTTGATGTTTCTTGAAATCGTATTGTTTAATTTATATATTTTGGTTATATTATGAGAGGACTGTGATAATGAAAACCTGGGTCTTACAACCAAAAGTTCAGTTTCAAGTGATTAGATGTCTCTTATATTTTCTCCTGGTCTAAATGGGGTGTAGTATCCAAGTATTTAAGGTGATGATAATGAAAAATTCCATGCCTGTGGGTAGAGAAAATTGTAAAACTAATATTTTAGTAGTGAGGTGTAAGTTGAGGAAAAATTGGAAGCTTTATGTGAAGAAATCAGACCCTATAAATCAGGAAATGAATATTACAAAAACAGAAAGAACGAACTCTGGGTTTTAAAAGAATGGTGAAACCATTTCAAAATAACACTTTCGAACATTTTGTTTGTTAGGTTAATACCTTGTAAAAAAAAAAGTGCTGATTTTTTAAAAATTCATTTCTTTCTAGTCCTTAATTTTAAAAAAATTGTTGATCAGATACTGCCTGCACTGAGAGATTGACTTATACATGGGTCATACTGTGTATATAGTCAGAGTATGCAAAAGCTAACCTTTTGCTGATTAAGCATGAATTTATTAGTGATTACCTTTTTCACTGCCGATTTCTAATCAAATGAAATTGAAGGAGAGATCACTTAAAGGCCTTCAGAGTAAACAGGATCTAAACTAGAATAGTAGCATTGGAAAAAGGAAAAGAGGAAATGGATTCCAGAGATTGTGAAAGTGAATGATGAGGATAATTAATTGCTCTAGGAAGCAAGAATATGAGCTTTTGAGTGTAGATGATTGTAGGAAATGTGTGAAAGAGAAGGTGGTTTTCGTGAGACAATTACAATATTATGAGTAGAGGATAGGGACATGATTCAGAATACTTTTTTTTTTCCTAAGGAGCTGAGTCTTGAGCATTCTCTAGAGTTCAGTGAGTAAAACAGGGAAATGAAGCCAGTGAGGGTGTAAAGGACAAAGGGAGGGTGTGATATGTAGGACAAAGTTCTGGAGAAGGCAGGATGAAGAGAAGAGTGTCTTTAAAAAATTTCAAATTACTGTAAAAAATTTAATGTACACTCTTCATTGTTCCAGTCCTGATAAAAACAAAAGTTAAGAGTTGGCATTTTGTTATATAAACTCATTCCTCATGGTGAATATCAAAAGTATTTGTTTGAGGAGCTAATTGCCTCTCAGTCTAGAATTGTGCAATAGCCTTCTGATGGTTCTTCCTTACTCACATTTCTTCCAAATGTGGCTACATTCCTTAGTACAGGTAGTATAGGGTTCTTCCAAAATGCAATCAGAAATTATGAACTCCTTTCTTTAGAATAAATTCCTTCCCCTAAGTGATAAAATCAATAATCTTCATGATGTCACATTTTCCAACACACTGTCCATTGCATATTCCACATACCAGACGCAGTAAGAGAATTCCAGATTTCAGGAACACTCTGTAGACTCACCCTCCAAATTCAAGGTGACATCCTTTGGACATTCCTCCTCTAAAACTAGCAGTGAGCCTTCCATTCACTCCCTTGTCTACAGAACCACAGGCAGTTTCAAGATGTGTCTTGAATGGTTACTAAGACCATGACAGTCGTGTTGAGACCGTTGCAGGTTCCTAAAATAGTAACAGCCAACACTTATTTAGTGCTTTCTTAATTCTATGCACTGTTCTAAACTCTTTACCTAAATTAGCTTATGAAGATGAAAATCCATAATCATAAAAGGTAGGTATCATTGTAATTCGCATTTAATGAGCAAATAGAGATGGAGAAGGTAAGTGATTTGTGCAAAGTCAGACTGCTAGGAAGCAGCAGATTCCAACTAAGGTAATCCAGCTTGAGTCCACATTCTTAAATCACTTAACTGCCAAAGTTGTGCTCTCAGTATCCACTCACCCACCCCATCTCACAGCTCAGTAGTATTCTATGCTGAACCTTTTGCACCATTAGTCAAACGATGACAAAATTCCTCATAGAGGAAGAGAATTGGAGCTCCTCATTCTTGAACCAATATTCCAGTCCTGTTTATGTCCCTTTGATCATATCATCACTTATACTTCAAATACTTTTAAAGATGAACTTTTATTGAAGATAATTATTTGGCAGGGATAATAGTTTTAGCCAGAACAGACATGTCATCCTTTGAAACTAGAGAAAGATTATGAGAGAACATTTATAATCTGTTGATGGAGAAGGGAAAAGAGTTGAAATTCATATTTTCAGTTATTTTGATAAAAGTAAAGGGTCAAAAAAACTGAAGGGTGAGAAAATTCTACTGAAAAGACAAAAAACGGAGATAAGGATAAATGGTAAGGAATCAACTGGAAATGAATCAGGGCTAAGTTTAGAGTTTGGATAATGTAATTATGTGGTGAGATTAGTGAGGCTAGTTTTCTGACTTTCCCAGTACTTGGCACCTAAAGAGGAGTGTTAGCAGCAGGGGCGGGGATCTAACCAGTTTTACTTGGCACTGCAGATGTGACACAAGAGTATGGGGCCAAGAGATTCTAGGGCAACAGATCTCAGGTATTTCTACAGTCATGAGACACACCTAAAGCATACCCAGTGTTATTTCTAATTCCTGAAAGACTGTTTTGCTATTTTCAACTCAAAACTTACTAGGGTATAAGAGTAATAACTTCCATCTGGAACAGTTTCCTCGTTATTCTTTGTATTAGATGCCCTTCACACTTGTATGTGCATATACATATGTGCACACACACACATTGGATATGTAATACTGGAGAACAAAACTGGTGAGTCTGTTATACCAATCTCATTCTTACCAGTAAGAAAACCACTGATCTTCAATATCATGTATTTAAATTGACCTCTGTAAGATAAGGGAGATTTTTAAACATTATTTTTTAACATTTTATGGAAAATTTTAAATACATATCTAAATACATAGGTAATATTATATACTGATGCAGAGTTCAGCAGAACAATGCATAAGACTGCCCTTCTGATGCCTACGGTAGAGTTCGGAGATTCTCAAGACCATTCTCAGTTGCAACAATTTGCTAGAAGGACTCACAGAACTTACTGAAAGCTGTTATATCCATGGTTATGGTTATTACAGGGAAAGGATACACACTAAAATCTGCCAAGGCAAGACATGCAGTAGGCAGAGTCCAGGAGAGTTCTAAAAATGCAGATTCCAGTTGTCCTAGACCCATGGAGTCATGGACAGCGTGAATCCCTCCCAGCTGTGATGTGTGACAATATGCATGGAGTATTACCAACGAGAACAGCTAATCAGACTTTGGTGTCCAGAGTTTTTATTGGGATTTTACGGTTGACTGCCCATGTAGCTGAACTCAGTCTCCCATCTCTCTGGACAGCAATCGGATAGCATGAGACTCAAAGCCCCTTTAAGAACCCTTTCTTAGTTCATGATAGCCTTGTGAGACTCGTGGATGTGAGCCCTATTGGCTTTCAAAGCTAATTATTTTGGGGGCTCATCTCAGGTGCAGGTCTTAAATGCTGAGGTGCCCAACGTGAGTTTCAAACCCTTCGCTCCTCAGGGAGAAGCTCCAGGGTTGGAGTTCCCTGGGTCACAGCACCAGGGGTGTGGTTTATGATGAGATTGTGGCTCAGCCTTTCCTATTCACTTCAGTGTGGGTTTTTTCTTGTTTGCCTGATGAATAGGAGTTGCTCAGCTAGTTTGGGTGCTTTTTTGTTTTTGTTTTTTCAGAGAAAACTGTTCCATATATAGCTGTAGATTTTGGTGTGTCTGTGGGAGGAGGTGAGTTCAGGATCTTCCTTCGTTGCTACCTTGAACTAGAACTCTCTTTGTGGTTTCAATTTGCATGTCTCTAATGGCTAGTGATATTGAACATCTATTCTTCTTCCAATACCACAATTCCTATTGCTTTAGTGAAGGTGAGATCCTGTGGGCTGTCTTAGAAAACATACTGAGATAGTGGGTTCTCCGGTTTTATGTAGTAACTCCTTTTTAAAATTCCAATCTTTCTTTTGATCCATTCGTCAATATCCTGCCAAAGCTGTTCTAGCACCTCCACCTCATTTACTGTAGATTACCATTGTGTCATTGCTTTAAGGAACCATCCCACTAGTGTAGTAGAATTGGCCCCAGGTATCCTTCCCAGAATGCCCACCAGCCATATGTTCTGCTTCCCTGGTCTGACACCTATAAGATTCACTCCCACAAGTGTTTTCCTAGTCCCTACTGGTACATTAAAGCCGTGCTCGAATTTTCTCCATGAATAAGTTATTTCTTCCTTTTATGGGTTTGGTGTATCTCCACTCAGGTTATGCTGAGACTGGCCTTGTTACTGGCCTGGAAACAATGAGTAGAGGTGAAGCAGACCCCAGAGGCTTTTGCTACACTGAGTAAGCTGGTTACAAAGAAGCAGAAACTGTGATAGGCACGAACTATGAGGCATAAACAGAGAAGGAGGGAGGATTAGTAGACATTTTGCCATATAGAGAATTGGAAAGGATATCTCTCATTCCACCAATACTTAACAAGATTCTCCTGTGTATCAGGAACTATGCTTGACACTGGATATTGAGTCATAATCACAGACACAGTAAAGAGACACACTCCCTGACCTACAGGCTAGTGGGGGAAGGAAGGGAGCAAAAGAAAGACTATCAGTCCATTACATTACAAATTAAATTTTATATCGAGTACGGTGAAGACTTACTTGAGACAGAGTGGTTAGAAAAGACCTCTTTGTGGGTGTGATACTTAAACTGAGATCTCTAAAGGATAAGGAGCTAACTTGATGGTGGGGGGGGGAAAGTAAAAGGGTAGGGGGTCAGAGCATTCTAGGCAGAAAGAACAGTAAGTGCAAAGACTCTGAGGCAGGCATGAACTTGACATGTGTGAAGAGCAGAGAGAAGGTCAGCGTGCTCATTGTGCTCGAGGCATAACGAATGAAGTAGGGAGTAGGCAAGAAAAGCTTGGAGAAATAGCCACGACCTCCATTATGTAGCACCTTGTACATGAGCCTACGGAATTTTGACATTACTTGGAGCATAATGGAAAACCATTAGGGCAGAGAAAATAAACTGCAGGTCTCAGCCTTAAGAACTGAAAGTCTCTGCCTTAAGACATATTCTATGCCCAGCGCAGTGTTTTGCCAACACTTCATTTTAATTTCAAAACAGAGTGATTGCATATAAAAGCCTAGATTTGTGGCCTCTCATGAAAAAAGCTGAAAATCTCTCCATACTGGACTTCAACTGCTCAGTGCAGGGTGGGTGTGATCCAGTGTTGGGGTTTTGCCAGGCAAGTGCCAAGGAGGCAGAGGGGAATTGGAGTTGATGCTATTTTCAAGGCAGGGATTATAATGCCTAAGCTGGGGAAGATGGGAACTGAGGACTAGAGGACGCTGACGAACAGCACATGGTTCAGCGCATGGGTCATGTGAAGGAACTCAAAGAGTTATTGCTAGAGGGGTATTTTCACAAGTGAACCACAAGAACAGGAGGTGGTGGTGAGAGCAGGATGTTAGGGCTGTGATTGCGGCTGTAGTAACTTACGGTGAAGACAAGAGCCAGAGTGTACCGTGGGAGTGGATGACTGAAGTGGGGTAGAGGACAAAGGCATTGGGCATGGGACAGTCAACCGAGAGATCAGAATAATGACAGGATTGAGATGAAGAGAAAGACTTGAAGTCAGATGTTAAAGTCTTCAATGAATAGGAAAGAGTGACAGCTTGATCATTCCGACAGACCTGAAGGGTGGGGTGGGGGTAATAGTTTGGGGAGCAAGGAAGTTACGACCTCACCTCCCGGTCCTGAGGTGCTTAGGTGTTTTCGTCATCTTGGGTTGCTATAACAAATTACCACAGACTGGGTGGTTTAAACAACAGATGTTTATTCCTCACAATGTTGGATGTCCAAGACCAAGATGCCAACACATTTGGTTCTTGCTGACAACTCTCTTCCTGTTTTGCAGACTGCCACCTTCCCTGTGTGCTCACCTGGTAGGGGGAGAAAGGGCTCTGGTTTCTCTTCCTTTTTGTATAAGGTCATTAATCCCATCATAGGGGTCCACCCTCATGACCTCACCTAATCGCCTTCCCCAAAACTCCCATTCTATAATAAATAACACCACATTAGGAGTTAGAATTTCAACATAAGAATTTGTGGCAGGGGACACAAACATTTAGTCCATAACAATGGGTGTGATAGAAAAATGGAGTGGTCGACTTTGAAATTGGAAACCAAAGCTAGACACGGGGGTATTTTTGTGAGGGGGTCCCGTTAAATATTCAATTTTTTTCTTTGGATTCTGGGAACATTCACATTAACATCCAGTTAATTTTTTTTTTTAATTTAACTCCACTTAGTTAATATGAAACCTCCAATAAGTCTACCACAGACACAGTCTTTGTGTTCATGGTACTGTGGGAAATTAAGAGAAGGGCAGTGAATTGAAGTGTGGCTTTTTGTGCATACCACTCTAATCACATAAGCAACAGTACAATGAGCAGGGTTTGTTGGTGGAGCTAACCCAGGAGAATATTAAATCTCTGGTTAATCTACAGGAATCCTGGTGCAGGAACTACTCACATCAATGGTTAGTGGAATGATGCTGAAATATTACTGAGACAGACACTTTGAGAAATCTGAGGATTTAGAGACACCCAGTTGGCTGATATTAGGCGTGTAGAAAAAAGACTTTGGGATGGAAAGTAGGAGGAACAGACTGCGATGTCTTTAAGTAGGGCAATGAGAAAAAGAGCAGAAAGGAGGTCAAAGACAAAGGACTTTGGAAAAGCAAAAGAAGCAGAATTGGCATAAAATTGACCATGAAGAAATCTTTTCCCCATTTATAACACTATTCAAAATCTATCAATATAGAGAACTTATGTTTTATTTGAAATATTCATTAAAGATTTTGGTATAGTTGGTCTTTTTAAGAGGATTTTTCTCGTCATTTCACTGGAAATTTATAGGGATTTATGTGATTTAGCTGATTGCCTTTACGGGAGGCAGCGTTGTGGTTACGTGCACAGACTGAGCCAACTGGCTGAGTTGAATCCCAGCACAATATCCCAACTCACCACTTCTTGGCTGGGTGACATTGACTCCTGGCTTAATCACTCTGTATGTATTTCCTCTTTAAAACTGGAATTAATAATAGTGCCTACCTCATAATGTTGCTTTGAGGATCAAGGGAGTTAATATATATGAAAAGTATTTAGAACATAGTAAGCAAGATCTAGGTGTTAGCTATTGTTATTTACCTTCTATTAGCTACAGTACTGAAGCAAAACATTTTGTGAAGACACTGCTCACAATATGTGTTAGGAAAACAATATACTCTAAGTTGACTTTTAAAGGTAATATATGCATAAGTTAAAAAAAAATCCAACAGTATACCTGCATTGTCCAGTATGGTAGTCATAAGTGATAGCCACTAGCCATAGTGACTATTTAAATTAAAATTAACAAAATTTTTTAAAATTTTGGGGCATACGGTTAGCTCAGTTGGTTAGAGCATGATGTTCATAATACCAACGTTGCTGGTTCTATTCCCACATGGGCCACTGTAAACTGCGCCGTCCACAACCAGGTTGAAACAACTACTTGACTTGGAGCTTAAAATAAAAGAAAAGAAAAAAATAAAAAATTAATTTCTATTTAAATTAAAATTTTTTAATTAAAATTAAATTTAAAAATTATTTTCAGTTGTACTAGCTATATTTCAGGCACACAATAGCCACAAGTGGCTATTAACTATGAACTTGGACAGTGCAAATATGAACAGTTCCATCATTGCAAAATTTAAAATTGTTCTATTAGAGCTGGCACATAGTGAAACCTCCCTCTCATTCCCATTCCCAATCCCTCTTCCTGGGAGCAATCACTGTTATAAGTTTCTTGCACAGCTTTTCATGGTTCAGACATACACACACACACACACATGCACCTTTTTTACACAAATATTACTGTATCATTTGCTCTGTCCTTGACCTCATTTTTGTTTGCCTTAAAATATATTAGCTGTATCGATTTCTTTTTTTTAAATTGATATATAAGTGACACATGATGTTGTATTAGTTTTAGGTGTACAACATAATGATTTGATGTTATGTATATATTGTAAAATGATTACCACGAGTTCACTTAACATCCATATATTGATTTCTTGAATAAGTAGCTCTCTATATTTTTATCAATTAACAGGTCAGAGATTCAGAGCGTCTGATATTAGGCTTACAAAGCAACTGTGAGAACTTTAAACACAATTCAAATATAAGAAACACGCATTTTGTTGTGTTTGGAAGTAGGTGGAGGAATGAACTACTTCAATTTCCTTTCTTGCGTGGCACCTGAGGAATCCACACTGGGGCTGGGTTAATTGCAGTCACAAACTGATCGTGTTCCCACCAGCATGGCCGAGAATCCTTCGTCCCATCCCGGTATCGCTCACGCTGTGGGAAGACCCTGCAAAAGATTGAGGGGTCACTATTAGGATGTCTCATGAAGCGTCGGGAGGCCCGCCCACAGGCGATGGGAGGAGCGAACCGACAGTCGTGGGGCCAGTCCCAGGAGGAGGAGAAGGGGACTCCGGAGAGCCCGTGCGCGCGGCGCCCCCGGCAGCCGGAGGATGGCCGATCCCCGCGGTGCGCGGGCGGAGCACTGCGCCCCCTGTCGGCCGCCCGAGGAGCGCGGCGCGGGCTCGCGGGAAGCCCGGAACATGGCGGGGCGGCCCGCGGCCCCCGCCTCGCCGCCGGCCGACGGCGACGGAGCGGCGCCCAACGTGGTGGCGCGGATCTCGCAGTGGGCGGATGACCACCTGCGCCTCGTCCGGGTACCGCAGCCCCGCTGGCCGGGCAGGTGGTGGGCGCCGGGCCGCGTGGGCGCAGGGCAGGCCTCGGGCAGTGGATCCCGCCGGCGCCTGGAGGGGCGCGCGGCCGGGCTGGGCTCGCAGCGCCGGGGCGTGGGCGCCGCGGGCCGCGGACACCAGCGCTGCCCGATTACGTACCGACGGCGCTGTGCCCGGCCCTGGGCTCCTGGGGGCGCAGCCCGGCTCCGGGCCCGCGGCCCATTCGGCGGTCAGGGAGGGCCGGGGCCGTGCGCCCTGGCGGTCTGGGGAGAGGAGGATTCTGCTTTGTAGACTTTAGGTGAAGAGGCCACTGGGGGTCGAGCCAGGGAGGAATATCGTAGGCGACAGGGCGAGAGGCACAGTGGCTAAGACCCCGTGGGTGCTGAGGCTGGTTTGGGTGTGGGGTACAGACAGGAATCCAACGGGGGCTGCCGGCTGGGTGGGTGGTGGGGAAAGGAGCGCAAGAGTTGGAGTAAACGAGGTGTTGGGGAAACCTAGAGAACTCTTTGGACATGTGCACTTGAAGCTGCCTATTAGACTTTAAATGGAGATGTGTGAACTTGAAGGTGGTCATTAGACCCAGAAACGTAGTTACAGGCGTTCTGGGCAGCTAGCTACAGGAGTCTCGTGTTGGTGGGGGGTCAGAACTGGGCAGACACCCGTGGGAATGAGCTGCGTACACCTTAAGTCGTTTTTAAAGTTTGGGTGACATCTTGGAGCGAGTCAGAGAAGCTGAAGAAGTCCTGGTGTCCAACCGAGACCTGGGGGACCCTCTAACATTTAGAATTTGGGGAGTGGAAAGGAGGATGGATGTCAGCAAAGATTAAGAAGGAACCGTGAGGGAGGTGGAGGGAAACTAGGTGTCCTAGAAGCCAAGTGAAGGTAGTATTTTCAGAAGGAATGATTAACTGTGTTGACTTCTGCTGGGAAGTTGAGGAGGGTCATCAGCCTTGCCCATACTCTCCATCCTAGCAACGCAAGGGCTAGGACTTTGTTTTCGCTCCCTAGTGTAGTTCCAGTCCTTGAAGCAATGCCTACCACGTAGAAAGTGCTAGCTAAACATTTGTAGGTAGATATATACGTATTACTCGACAAGGCCTCCGTTCTTCCAAGTCAGTGGGCAGAGATGGGTGGGTTATTTCAAATTGAAAAATGACGTCAGCAGGATTGAGAGAGGAAACCGTGTTTAAGTTAGTGCATGGATATATTATATCAAATAACCCGTCACAGAATGTACCCTTGTGTATGTTTTCAACTTCATTTCTTGTATACTTAGTTGTATTTATTAAAGGAAAGCATGTCAGATTATCACTCTTTTGTTTTTTTTTTTGTTTTGTTTTTTAAAGAGACTATGGCTACCTTTTTTTTTTTTTAAATTGCATAATATTGGGGAACAGTGTGTTTCTCTACGGCTCATCAACTCCAAGTAGTTGTCTTTCAATCTAGTTGTGGAGGGCGTAGCTCAGCTCCAAGTCTAGTGGCTGTTTTCAATCTTTAGTTGCAGGGGGCGCAGCCCACCATCCCATGTGGGAATTGAACCAGCAACCTTGTTGAGAGCTCGCCCTCTAACCCACTGAGCCATCCAGCTGCCCCAGATTATCAGGCTTGATGAGGGAGTTGCAGGGTTTTTAAATTAAACTCCTTTAGATCTGTTTCAGTTTAAATGAAGCACTATAAAAACATTAACAAGTTTTTCCCAACTGTTTACCTACATGTATTTCCCAAGGTACTATATTTTAAGATTTTGGTGATAAAGTTTTCTGCCAAATAATTAAATTCCCACTGTAGACTCAGGGTTATGTGAGTTTACTGTGGGCATTGCACAAAAAGTATTAGACTGATTCATGCATGCAGGGAATTCATGGTTAAGGTAATAAGTAGAGAACAATACATTATTATGTGAATAGTTACTGTGCATGCCAGATTGGGAGAAAAAGGGGAAGATTAATGGGTAGGTGGGCAGTTAAAGTGTTTTGTAAGAAGTGGGCATTTATTTGAAGAATGTGCCTTATTGGGACAGTTGGATATAAGAAGGACAGACTTCTTTTTTCCCCTTCTAATTAGTACTTTCACTATTATGAATAATAATTAGTGAGAATTAATCATAAATCTCTTTCTTAAGAGCATCAGCACCGTAATGGCCATAGCTGGAATCACCTTGCTTCTAAGAAGTGTTCGACTGGTAAGTTTGAAAATAATCCAGTAGACAGTTAATTTTTTCTCACTTCAGAAAGTTTTAATCTCAAGCAGGGTATCATTTTGTTAATCACATTAGAAGCATTTAAATAGTATTTTAGAACAATGAACATATTTTAAGATCTTGGTTTAAAAGTAACACATCCACAGGATTTTATGGAAAATAATTACACAGCCTCTATTTCCATAATCACTTTCTTCATGCTTAGAAAGGAATAGGAAAAGGATTTAATTTGCTAGAATGGTGTAATCACTAGGTTTGCATTTCAGATGTGGAATGTCTCAAAACTTTTCTATAGTGGTTTTAGATTTAGATCATAGTTGAATTATGCCCCTTTGCTCTGAATAATTTATGCTCTTTCTTATTTCTAACAATCTTTAAGATCTGTTGTTAAATGAATAAAGCAAGATGTACAGTGTAAAAAAAATATGCTTTCAATCATCATGTGTTTTTGCCCTTTCAGTAATGGTTTAATAATAGCCATTGTGGAAATTAAATTCATTTGGTATTTCAAGACTTACAAGTAATTTTTTATATAACTGATGCTTGCTATAGGATGTAATTTTAGTGTCATGTTGCAATCTGGCATAGATTTCTTCTGTGTATATTTATTATGTCTGTATTGAACTGTTGCCTTTTCCCCGACACCATGGCACTTTTATCTTCTTTAGACTGAAACTTTTGAGACTTCAGTGTTTTCATTCTACTTTTTTCTTTATCTTAAAAATCTATATCTAATCTATATCTTTATCTTAAAAATCTATATGTCCCATAATATTTGTATTTTCAAGGTTTCCAAATTGTGAAAATATTAAATGATCTGATTAAGAGTTTGGATAAAAATAGTGCAGAGGGATCCTTTCTCTTGTTAGCCCTTAAAAATACATGAATCAATTTGGTGGGGGGGGCATCAGGAAAGCAGAAGAGGGGTTTTATGTGTTTTTTTTTTGATAACCTTATCACACTTTCATTTTGAGTTCACAAAACCTGTCTCTCTTTCTCCCCCGTCCCCCCTGTCTCCCACAACTACTATTCTATCCTTCATTAGTTTTGGATGTAATACAGGGGAAGACTTAAATTTAAGCTTATCATTCTAGTTGTCAAGATCTTTTTAAATACCAATTTTGACTTCCAATATTCATACCCTTCCAAGCTTCAGACCATGGTGATGTTTCATCCTTATGTTCTCATTCAAATCAGTGGTGATCATATTAAACTGGAGAGGATCCAGGTCAGACTCTTGACTTATTCCTAGAGCAACCCCTCCCATTAACGTTAGTTCATCAGTGCCACTTAATGATGGCACAAAACAACAGTGGGAGCCATCTATGTGGACATTAGCCCATATTTCTCTGTTTTTTCCACACTTCATAAACAACTTTTGTCAGGTGACTCAAACTCTTCATCATTTGATTTAGGATTTCTCCTCTCTTTTATTTACATTTCCCATATTTCACATTTGTTTTTTAATAAATTTTATTGGGGAATATTGGGGAACAGTGTGTTTCTCCAGGGCCCATCAGCTCCATGTCATTGTCCTTTAGTCTAGTGGTGGAGGGCACAGCTCAGTTCCAAATCCAGTTGCCGTTTTCAATCTTTAGTTGCAGGGGGCATAGCCCACCATCCCGTGTGGGAATTGAACCGGCAACCTTGTTATTGAGAGCTGGTGCTCTCACTAGTTGAGCCATCTGGCCGCCCCCCATATTCCACATTCTTGAACAATATAGATCCAGAATCCTTACCCCCCCAATATTTCTTAAAACTTCAGAAAAATTTTGTAACACCTACTTTGTATCTCTATGAATGGGTTGTTAATTTTTTGCCACAGTGTGCTTTCTGTTTCTCCCTCTGTGAAAAATGAAACCATTTGAAAGCAAGTTGCAGACATGAAACTTGCCGCATAAATCATAATGTACTTTCTAAGAACAAGAATATTGTCCTACATAACCACACTAATATCCCATCTAATAACATTTTTTGCAGTAATGTTATCTAAAATACAGTTTATATTCAGATTTACATACTCAAAAAGGATATTTTGAGAAAGTAAATCTGAATATGAACTGTCTTTTTCCCAGTTGAAAATTCCACAAGGATCATGCATTGTATTTAGTTGTCATGTCTCTTTGGTCTTCTTTAATCTAGAATATTACCCCACCTTACCTCTATTTAAAATTTTTGTCTCTCATGACATTGTCATTTTTGAAGAGTCCAAGCCAGTTTTCTTATAGAATGACCCGCAATCTGGATTTGTGTGTTTCCTCCTTAGATTTAGCATAAACAAAGTATAGTTCCTTGCATCCAGAGGCTCATAATATCAGTTTGTCCTATAACATTATGAAATATAATATAATTAATAATCCCTTAGTGTCATCTAATCCAGTCCATATTAAAATTTCCTTGATTGCCTCCATGATGTCTTTTTTAAATTGATAATTATTCAGCAGGATTCAAATGGTCCAGATATTGTATTTGTTTTTATGTTCTTGTCTCATTTGTTTTATAACAGTCCACCCCTTTCCCCTACATTTTCCCCCAAGTCATTGATTTGTTAGAGTGACCAAGTCATTTATTTATCCCGTTGAATGTTCCACGTTTTGGATTTGTCTGCTACCATATTTTTCTTGTGTGGAATTTTTGTGTGTGATGTTTAGTTCAACTTGACTGTCTTAGGAAGATGGGTACTAATTCATCCTTCTGCATATGTGAAGCTCTTACCTAGCCATGATTTCGAGTGAAGCTCGTCCCTATAGTACTGTTAATATTGAAGATGTAGGTATAATGTTGACTAACTTCAGGACATTAGGTATTAGGTATTTAATTAAATTCCTAATGTTGGCCTTCTGTGGGGGCCTTTTTCTCCTACGACATACAAAATAAGGAAAAAAATCTTGTTGATTAAGAGTTCTAATTTAATTTGACTCATCTTTGTTTAGGTTCTCTAAACAGTACCTGCATGAATAGATTGTACATCTATAGAACAGGATAGTGACTATTTAACCAGACTTGTGTGGTGCCAAGTACAGATCTGTACTCGTTGCTTTTTGATGAATTGTGTCATTTTGAGGTGGTTAGCTTTTTAGAAGTTAGGAGATTCTTTAATGTTCTCTATGTAGTAGCTTGAAATAGTAAAACAGTAACAAAGATTTCTAAATAATGGTCTTGTAAACACTTTTGATTAAATCATATTACAACATTAACATAAAACTAAGAACCAAATAATTTTTCAATGGTTATGTTTTGTTAAATGTTTAGATAATTTAACATGCTTAATTTAAAGTGAAAATAATAATGAAATGTATTTTTCTCTTTGTAAATTGGTAGACGTCAAAATTTACAAGTTCTTCAGATATTCCAGTAGAATTTATAAGAAGGAATGTTAAATTACGTGGACGATTACGCCGAATAACCAAGAATGGTTTAGAAATTGAACATATTCCTATTACTCTACCTATTATAGCTTCATGGAGAAGTAAGTAAGGTGCAAGAATAATAAGACTAACTATTTTAGTGTTCCTTTATTAGAAGTTATTTTTAAAATAGCAAAACAAAATGTCTTTTTAATTTTAATAACTCTAAACTCTTACCCTTACGTACAAGGAACTATTTAATTTAGCTTCAGATTTCCTTTCCTCCTTAACCTCCTTTTTCCCCCCAACCACTCAGTATCATTCAGCTATTTAAGCATTTATTCCACAAATACTGAGAACCTGTTAGGTTAAGTGGAAAAGCAGTTCATACAGTTTTATTGGTAGTAAGAGCCCATATTATTAAAATGCCTATCTATAGCTTTGTGTGCATATGTGTGTATATTTGTAGAAATAAATCTGGAAGGTTAAAAAAATGGTAAATTGGTTAAACCCCATATCCTGTTGTGGAGGTTACTGAAATTGGTTTGTGATATTATTCCATCTGTTACATACTTGTTTTAAAAGAAAACATGAGTATAGAAATAGATGGATCTACATCTAGAGAGTCTGGATATTTATAAATGAACATAATATAATCTGTTGTTTTTTGGGGGCCAAAGGATTTTTGGAATTTGCTTTCACAACATGAAATTAAAGCTAAACTCTTTTCTACCTAACCTTTTTAGAAGAGCCATGTGGTGTTTTGCTGGTGAAGCTGGCCGGAGTAGAACTCACTGAAACTGGGAAGGCATGGTTACAAAAAGAACTAAAACCTTCCCAACTTCTATGGTTTCAACTTCTTGGAAAGGAGAATTCAACACTCTTTTGCTATCTTTTAGTGAATAGGGTAAGTAGTGTGAAGAAATAATGAGTAATATTTTATTCTTTTTATACATAAAGATGTCTTTAATTAGAACCTTCAATATATAATGGGACTGAATTTTTTTTGTCTTTTTAAACTGCTACTTATAGTGATTATGTATAGAGAACCAGGTATTTTGTATATAAATTTTGTTATAAAATTTTATGTATGTTTATGGTAGAAAAACAGAAAATAATTAAAAGGAAACAAACTTAAAATTATTAATGACTCTGGATATGGCTAATTTAAGGAGAATCTATACATTTGTTTATGCCTGAGTATATGATATCACACTTGTTATTAGAAACAACTGGTTGAGTAATACTTATCAATTGGAAACTACAAAGAGCAAGGGTATTTTCTGAAGGTAAATATAGCTCAGTCTTTGAACACTGATCAGTAGTCAGTCATCTAAAAACACTGCCTCAGCGTTTTCTTACCTTTATGATTGCCCATAACCATTGTGGAACGGGATGCCCAGAGTTTCATCTGTGTTGCTGGTGTTGCCATGTCACTGTCCTGAGACCTTGGGTATACCTTACTCAACATTTTTGGTGGGTGATCATTGAAAAAAGAACATAGAAAAATTAAATAGTTGAAATGTTATTATGACAAGATTAAGAGCAGTTCCTTTTTTTCTTTTTCTTTTTTTTTTTTAAGGGGACACAATGGCCAATGCAGGGATCGAACTGGCAACCTTGGTATTACTAGCAACACACTCAAACCAACTGAGCTAACTGGTCACCCCAAGAACAGTTCTGTTTTTTAAAGTCCCTTAGTATGTAACAAACAAGAATGATCTGAAGAAAAAAATAACCTTACATTAATGTGATTAGAATTGTAATCGTTTTAATTCTTAAAAGTTTTTCGAATTATCAGTAGAAAGCCTAATGAAATCCATAAATTGTTGCATGTCCAGTTCTTTCAAAATAAGAATTATGTAACACTGATTGCTTGAAGCATCTTACATTTAAAAGTAGATAATACAAAATTAAACAAAAGATGTCAAAGGCCTTACAATATTATCTTCTCTTTCAGTTGAGGAGTATATTTTATTTATCCTCAAACCCCCTGTGGAATCACTGTTTTTATTCCCATGCACACGTGGGATTCAGGGTAACCAAGTGAAAGAGCCTGTATTCAGGTCCAGCTCTTCCTGGGTCCTGAACCTACACTTCATTTTATATATTTTACCTTATATTGCTTCCTAGGAGGTGACCAAAGTATGCTATATGTATATTGTGGTAATTTACATCTGTTGAATTTTACTAATGTGTGAGGTTGAATTTTAATTTTTCTGATTTTGGTTTAAGGGAACGAGCTCTTAAAATTTAAAAGATTGAGAAGAATATGATAAACTTTTAAAACTATTAATTCCTTAGCATTATATACCAAGAGTTGCTGCATTTAAAATAGCAAAAGTTTACTTTGTTTCTTTAGCTAGTCCTAGAAACTATCGTACTGTAAACCTGGAGTCTTCACATTTTTAAAATTTAACTATAAATTACTTGTCTAATGAAGCTATGAAATTATTAGTACTGCGTTAAAATTAATTTTGTTAGGTTAAAATCCCACAAGGACTATAGAAATGGCTAAGCAGGCTCTCCTTTATACTGTAAATTAGTGGATTTCATTAGGAAGTGAGGTATCCCATGAATGAAATTTCCTGAAGGATGAAGGTTCAAGGACAGGCCTATTTTTATGTTAATTATCTTGTGGAAAGTCTTAAAAATTCATTTACATACCAGTGCCTTCCATGACACTGGAATTCTCAACTGATTTAACAGTTCAGTGATGATTCAGTTCACTTTGCATTTGTCTACTGTTTTGTTTCTTTTGCGTGGCCTCCTGTCATTTTACTATCTTGTGTGCTCCATTCCCTCTCCAAACAACAAACAACCCCCAAAACCCTTTATGTATACTTTACCGCTGCTTTGCCACTTGGGGTTAGGAGACTTATGAGCTTGTGGAGAACTCTGTGTTGTTATAAAAGAAGCAATTGATTGAGCAAGGATCTCTTCTAGTAATGAAATTCTTGGATTTAGCATTAGCTGTTTTAAGCTCTTGGGACCCTCTTGCTTTATATTTTTGGCTTTTTCCTGGAGTACTAAAGTTGCTGAATGACTGATTTTAAAGTAAATAGATATGATGGGTATACTAGCAATTTTCTTAAGTAATTGATTTGTGTTTTTTATTTTATTCAAGGGTAGATATTTTAGTGTGAGTCTGAATGAAGAAATTTTGAGAAGAGGCCTTGGCAAAACTGTTCTTGTTAAAGGGTTAAATTATGATTCTAAAATCTATTGGAAAATTCACAGAAACTTACTTAAAGCTGAATTAACAGCCTTAAAAAAAGGAGAAGGAATATGGAAGGAAGAATCTGAAAAAGAAAGTTATTTGGAAAAATTCAAAGACTCCTGGAGAGAAACATGGAAAAAAGACAGTTATTTTAAAAAAGCTGGATCATATTTCAACCTGAAAAAAAGTTATGACAAATTTAGAAGTACTTATGAAGCATGGAAAGACAACTACTTAATACTGAAGTTCAAAGAACTTATGAGTCGCATACACTTTCGTAGAAAAGGGTGAAATATTCCAAGAGGTCTGGAGGTGATCTATTTTGAAAAGAGTAAAACATGTAAATGTATGAATATTTTTCATTGAGCTGAAATGGAAATTTCCTGAAATGATCAACGTTGTATTCTAATGGTATTTCAATATTTAAGAGATGATTGTTACAAGTGTAACAGCAGACTAATTTAAACAAATTGTGATTAATGTAGTATTCTTTTAGGAAAAAAACGATAAAAAGTTACCAGATTGAAGGATACATCCATACAGTGTTAATATTTGAAGAGAGAGTTTAACTATTGGCCATTGTGTTGTTTTAGTTACTTTGGGTAGCCATGTTTATTTTTCCAGTTTTATCAACTTTGATTATTTATAATAAAAGAACTGTTTATACCTCATGTCTGAGGCTATTCTTTTCTCCCAGTTGCTTACTAACTGCTTGTGAATTTGGGGCAGCGCTACAGGGGAAGTTAGTTCACTTCAACCATATAGTAATAAAGAGTGTCTCCTTTCCACCTGTTGTTAGATGAGGGCGAAAATCCTGAGAAGACAATGTGCTGAGGAAGGCAGCACAGAGAACAGAAATAATAGGGCACTTTATGGCCTTGTCAAACCCTTAAAGTAACCAGTTCTTGAAAGATCTTACCTCCCAATTTCTCATTGTGTGACATAGTACATTTGTTTATTTTTAAAGCCAGTTTGCTTTGTTTATTTTTAAAGTCGGTTTGAACCTTGGAGGTAAACACACACTTGCTGCTGACAGTATTCTGACTGCACAAAGCTTCTTACAACACCAGTAATCTCCTTACACCCACAATGTCGACAGAAGTTTTTCTTAATGACTTGTGATACTGACAAGTCAGAAGTATCATCTGGTCCAAAGGGTTAACTCCTGTTCTAATCAGTAATACAGAGTGAGAAGTTTACTGCTGCTGCCTGACTCCTGGTTAAAACACAACGTGGATTTCCAATATTAATTTTTAGTGAGGTCCCAAATTTTCCGCAAAAAAATTTCCGTGTGTGATTTTATTTCATCCCCTTTGGGGTCGGATAGGATGTGACATCCTAATTTTTGTCCCCTGGGTCTAATGCCTCTATAGCTTTTTGTTTTGTTTTTAGGGGATGTTTTTATGTTCGTTTACAGAGACGTTAACAGAGTACATTTAAACTAGCTTCGCTCTTTTCCAGTTGCCTCCCAGTGATGTCAGATCTCATCATAGTTATCACCGTAATTAGTTCTCATGACCTCTACCAGCTCTGCCAGTGCGCCACTGTCTTTCCAGTTAAGCCGTGTGAAGGTGAGGCTGGTCAGGTATTTCTATGGACAAGATGACCTGGTCTGACTTTTCCCTTGTTGATGTACTAGGGAACTCTAATTTTATGGACAAGGTGGGCAAGATTGCTGGGACACCTGTCACAGGCAGTCACCATCTGCTGAATGTTCTTGTTCCCCACGGGTAGTGTTAATACCTACTTGAAGGATAGGAAGAATCCCAGCAGCTTTCTTCTGGGTCAACAACTCCTGCTTGTTTGGCTTTTGTCTCTGGTCTCTATCGTAGACCAACTTGTTTGATGGCCCAAGAGCCAGGTGAACTGGATAATTGCCCAGAGGCTAGATCTTTGTCATTAGAGATGTTTTTAACAGTGTCATCTGAAAAGTGGAAAAGTTCCTTTAAGGCTGAATTTTTTACTAAAGCCGAGGTTCTTTGCCTTTCTCAAATAGAGGATTTACTACTTCTTGGTCTCCTGTCTTCAAACAACAGGTTCTGACCACCTTTCTCCCCGGGCCTTTTTTTCTTTTGGTATTTGAATATTTAGACCCCTTTTAAAATATACTTCTATCAAATGAATTTAGTTCTTACTGTTTTTCTAAAGGATTGGATTTTAATGGCCCCTTTTAATCTATTTTCTTTCAGTTTCACATTTCCTTTTCTGGTTTTGTTTTATTTTTCATCTTCCAGTCATACTTAACGTATGAAATGTTGACAGCAATACCAGCTTTATCATAATTAATGGTGAACAAAACATGGGAGAAGCCCATACATACGACCTCGCATTGTTACGATTTACGATTTGGCAGCTAAAAGCATATTCTGATAACACCCAGAAAGGGAAAATAGACAACCAAAGTCTCGTTACATTTTGCTTTCTGTTGTATTGATGTTTCCGTTGGTTCCAACCAGGAGACAGGTGTCCAAATGCTGACTCTTCTCTGGCACATTTGATCACAATTATTGTCCCAGGAGGGCTCTCTAGAGGCTCCCTATCAGAGTCTCCTGTCTTGGGAAATTCTTACCTATGTCTCTCTCCACCTGCTTAACTCCCAAGGCGGTGTAGTCCACAGCCTTTTACTTCCGGGTCCCCACCACCTTGGAGGGCAAGGACATAGGAGTTTGTGGAAGGTAACTGGACTTAAGCACTCCACTCATGGGTGTGTAGGAGAAGGGATGTATTAGCAAATCTGCCTCAGTCCTGCTACTTTCCATGGTGTTCAACTTATAGGAAATTCATGTATTTTAAACTAAGTGATGGGCATATAGGCTATCCACCAGGCATTTTCTCTCTCTCGCTTCCCTCTTTTTGTCATGCTTCTTTCTCCTTGTCTCAGGAAAATGAGGTGCTGGCAGGTCCAAATGTCAGAAAAGAGATAATCAGTATTTCCCGACTTAGTGAAAACAGGATATATGGCACCCTCAGTCTTATAGAAAGTGGGGAGAAGTACTAATGTCAAACCTTCCTCCTCCCCTATGTGAACGGGAGAAGGAAGGGATGGTTGCTGCTCCACAAACTCTGCCCAGCTCCTTACTCCAAGACCTCTTATGTCTCTTGGATGTGAAACCTAAATTAGCTTACCTTTCCCACCACTGGAAAAGTCTGCTACCTGAAATGCCATCTTTTAAAAACTTGACTTGAAGAAATATTAGGGCCATCAATCCCAACAGTTGTGCTCTCTCACGTTATTCCTGCGCTCTGGTAACTCCGAGTGTGTTAAAGATTCCAGTCAGGACTTCACACCAACCTGGTACACTTAAACACCTGCGTCATGAGAATTAACTGCATCTGAGGCAGGCAGATCGTTTTGGACCCAGAGTTTTATCGTCTTCTAAATTTCTCCTGCATCATCTGGTTCCTCACCAAGGTGAAGTTTGCATCTTTGAGACAAGAGTTTCTCCCTGGGGTAACCCAACTCCATGTGCTGTCATTTTGACACAGTCTGTCCCAAATCCAGTGGTTGTATACGGAATGAATTTGAAGACTGTGGCTTTTCTTAAAGAGACAACATGGTTCTAGCAGCCATGAAACAGCATTTTGGAAGTTTCAGGGGCAAACAGAATCCTTTTTGCTAGAGCCCCATTCAAAGGGGTGGCAGATACATTGAGGAGCAGCCACTGCTGCTGGGGTAGCTGAAACAGAGATGGTTTCCCGGCCCTTGTCTGCGGTGTGGGGAGGAAAAAATTTCCCTCAACCCTCTTAAGGTCCCGGACTGGGTCTGAAGATTAAACTGACAAAGACAGATTAACAGGAGAAAAGCATACAAGTTTACTTCATATAAGTTTTGTGTGACGTAAGAACCCTCTAAGGGAATAAGACCTGAAGAAACTTAGACCCGAGTATTGTGTGCTAGGTTTGATGAGTGCTCAGCCGTGGAGAAACAGGGTCGGTAAGTGTTTTTAAGTACCTGGGGCAAACAGCAAGGCCTGCTTGTAAGGATTCCTCTTGACGTCCCTTTGGCATTGGGGATAAAGATGCTCCTTTCCTCCAGCTACAGAGAGGGCACCTCTTACATGAAGGTTTTATGACCTGTTTCAGGGAAGAAGGGCAAGGGAAGGAAGAGGTCAGAGTGACCTTCCTGCTTCAGCCATTGTCTCAAACTCCTTCAGCTTAAACATGCCAAGATGCCATATTTTGGGGTGGTATGTCCTGAACCCAGTCCGTGGTTTGGAGCTTCTCTAATTCCATTACCAACGCAGCATTTCAATGAAGGCAAATCACAGGGAGAAAGTAATGCAAATTTATGAAAAGACTGAAGAAAATAAAAAATATATATATTAAAAATTAAAATGTTAAGAACAGAAATTTAAAAGTAAAACAGTAAAAAAATATCTTAAAAATGAACCAACTATACTTCTATTTCAAGATGTCCATTGAGCTCATTCATTTAACTTCCATTCAAATTACATCAAAATACCAAATAGAAAAAAATGGCATCAATGATGGAAAATGGGATGATGCCCTGGATTAGCTAGATATTTGTAAGTTTTGCAGCCTATGATGAAGTGGAATTAGATTGAGATACTGGTGATTCTAGGGTTCAGTATTCTTTAGGAAGGAGAAAGGTGGGGTTCTTATAGGAAGTAAGTCCTTGCCCTAGTTTGGGATCCCTAAGTGATGAGAATTCCTTTTGGTCAAGTCCAGAGGTAGTCCCTCATGACCTGGAAGCTTAAGGCCAAATATCAATGCACCCAAAATATAATGTGGAGGGAAAAATAGGATATCAGCAGTTCATAGCGTATGTCTTACCCTGCTGGACAGGAATAATGATGACTCCCGGTCCTAGCAGCGTGGGGATTTCTTGGCCGGTCAGTCTGGGAGTCACCATTCTGCTCTCTGGACGATCGCCCTGATCCTCTATAGCCTCTTCAAAAGTAGGCATTGGGGAGAATCTACCCTGTGAGGGATGGATACCTTTAGAAACCCCTTTCTGTTGATGTGGGTTCATGGCCAAATGGCTGAGCAATCACAGGCCTTTTTGCCCCAGAGATTCAATCCTGTACGCCTTTGAGATCTATCAATTCACTGGGCAGGTGTGCAGTTGGGCTTCTACTGACCACACTTGTTTCTGTGGTGGAAGCTAAAGAAATGAATAATTTTCTTTCCCAGTTCTTCCAGCTGGACTGATAATCAAATTAATAGAGACACATTAAAAGGAAAATAAAAATTTTAATACATGTACATGGAGAATTCACATAAACATGGAAATTCTAAAGACAGTGAGGCAACATTGGGTATATGTGACATTTTGGGACAAAGGAGAGTGTGTGTGTGTAGGAATGAGGTATTACATTTCAGAAGTGAGAATGAATAATTTACACATAGTTGAGGAAGAGAGAAACATACACGGCAGCGAAATTCTTGCCTGGCAACTCAGAAACAATGGGGCATGGGGGTGTCTAGCTAACAGGCTTGGAGTCTTCCTGACTAATGCTGGGGTGAAGATTCTTAAGGTGATTAAGCCCAGGCTCCTTTCCAAAGGTAGGTTTTTCAGTCTGAATCTCTTGGGCAGGAAAGAGGGGAGGGCCAAAGGTTCTTTCTAAGTCCTCTTTTTTTTTCTTGTTAAACACCTTGAAATCAGTATCCCAAGAAGCAGCTTCAGGGTGGCAAAATTTTGGTTCTGTCATTCTGAGCATTGTGCTCAGAATGCTTTGCTGCTTTTGCATTTTTAAAGGACATATCAGAGCCATGTCTTTTGACTGTAGGCCATGAACTATTAGTGAGATGTGAAATCAATTTGGGTTTCTCGCCACCAGCAATTAAAAAAAAGAGTGAAACAGAATAAAATATGACAGTGCATTACACATCAGAAAGATAAGTGTTGTTTTGTTAATTTTTAGAAATAAATATATTGGCTTGCAATGCAAAAGTATGTGGGTTACTGAAAGTCATTATAGGAGATCTCATTTTCTACCACACTCTTTTGAAGAAACCCGATAAATAGATTTATATAACTAAAGTGAGGACAACAAGTAATTCAGACAGAAATTGACTTTTGAAAAAATGGACTTATTGGAATCATTACTCCTATTTGCTGTTTTGTTTCCGTTATCAAAACACAGCTTGACCCATCTCCTGATTCAGTCTTTTTGGACACAGACATAGGCTACATGGCCATTAGATCTGGTGGGTTGGCTTCTTTATTTCATTGTCAGGTTTTGGCTGCATGGACACCCCTTTTTGCCAAAAATCAGTCTGGTTTCTTTGCAGGTTGTTCTTATTCTGCCCCCATTCTTCAAATATTCAGATTGCCCAGGTTTCAGTCTGATTTACTGACTTTGCATCACAAAGACTTGCGGTTCCAAGCCTGGGATGTTAACCCTCTCCGGGCCCTCAGGTAAGGAATAGCATCTCCCATTCCACTCCAAGATTCCCGCTTTGGCTGTCAGGCTGCCTTGAGCTGACCTGCGCGCACTCCTTTAGTCTTCCAGGTGGTCTCCTGGGCTCTGCCCCTGGGATCCAGCCCTCTTCCCAGCCCTATTTTTGTCTGCACTTTTCATTTGCCTAAAACATCTTTTTATTGGAATACTGAGACTAGTTTGACATGTTAGACTTCCAATAATTTCTTCTCACAGTCCAAAACAAACCCCAAAAACCACAGCTTGTAGATAATTTAGCAGTAAAATTGAGTAATAGCGCCCTCTTCTGTCCTTCCACAACACTGTACGCATCTCTATTTTAGCATTTGTCAGATTGTAATTATCTACTTGTCTTTCCTCTATTCAAGGTATAGGAGTTCTTGTAACTCAAACCAGTCCTTATTAAATTTTGGATCATTTCTGCTCCCTCCACAGCATTTAGCCCAGTTTCTTACTCACTGGAAACTATATTTGTCTGTACATCTTATGATCCTATACCATGAAGATTAATTTGCCTTAAATGGTCTTGAAAGAACTTTTGTTTTTAGTTGTCAAACTTGAAAATGATATTTCTATTGGACAAATCAAGCCCCCTAAATACGTATTTAGTTTAAATATGCAAATAAATGAAACAAAAGTAAGATATGGATTTTAAAATTCAGGTTTTTTCCTTTTACTATGTTTGTGTAGAAAAACCTAACCATTTGTTTTCTGGTTAAAAAAAAACAAACAAACAGGTGTTAGGAATAAGGAGTGCATACCCCATTAGGATTCCAAATAGTACGGAAATAGAATTTTGCTTGTGGTGTCAATTGCCTTCTACCTCCAACCCCCAGCGTTCAAAACTTTAGAATTTATATTCTGTCCTACCAATTTCTCTCTTCAGTTTTCTCTCTGCAGTACAATTTGTTCATTTGCCTACATTTTTGTTAAATGTCTATAAAAATAATTGCTGTAATAGATGACTGGTCTATAATTAGATTATAAAGATACATTTTTTCTTTATGTACAGGGATTCTGCAGGAATATTTAATGGTCGTCTGGGAGGGGGAACCCAGTATGCTCCATGATAGAAATATGTAATTTCAGAGTTTCAATATTATTTCCTAGGCTGAAGAAAGTACTTCAGTTTTATGTCTGTCCTGCCCAACAGGCTCTGACCATCTTGAATGTTGTAAATAGATATTGGCTCTGTGGGAGGTCTTTCTGGAAACAAAACCCAGAGAGCTGAGTTGTGAACCTCTTAGAATGAAGGAAAAGGGCCTCTGTCCTCTGACACTATTGTTTCCTCTAAAATACTTCATTCCCCGCCTACTTCCAAACCCCCAAAAGAAAAAACAGTGACACTTGTTGGAGAAAAATAGAAAGTGGGAAAAGTTCACTTTAATTAGCATACTTTTTGCCTTTTAAAAAGTATTCAGTCTATGCTGGGAACTAAAAATCTCTTGAGAACTTAACTGGCATATAAGAAAAAAAAACTTAGTCGAATTGAAGAACTTAACCTAGGCAGACACACGCTGCTATTTTATCTTTGTTCAGCATTTGTAGGATGAGTTATTTTGCTGATGTATTAAAGTAGGAAACCTAGAGTTTAGAATTCTGATATTTAGTCCAAACTCACCCTTGAGCTGGACAATGTAACCTATATTTTCTCCTTATTTGTAAGGTGAAAAAGTGCATTTGCTTGTAAGATGTTTTACATTTCCCTATAAAAGGGGAAACAATTGTATAGAAGAAAAAGAGAGGGTCCACATAATAAACCTGACAAGCTCAGGGGAAGCCAGCATGGGGGCTGGTCTCTACAATCTCAGACTAAACTTAACTACATAGGATGGTCTGAATGTACAGATTTCTAATTAAAAGCCAGTTATGGCAGGTACTCACATCCTAGGCCTGTAGCTTCCTTGACAAAGATCAATCTGGACCTTAAGTGAACCTGCCTATTGTCTTTTTGTGTCTAAGATAACATACCTCTGAAATGTCAGAGTAATTTTCTTTTAGAAAAGTACTCAGGACACAACCTCTGCACCAGAGCACGAGACCACAGAACCCCTCATTGTTATCTTGTTTCCCACATACCAACTCTATGTGCTGCGAATGTTAATTATTAACTATCCTGTACCCACCAATGTAAAAGAAGTATGTGTCTCTGTTTTACTTTTTATCCAATCCCAGAGATTTCCCTCGTTTTGCTTTCTTCCGACTCCTTAATCTACCTACCACCAATGGATTTCACTTACGTCTCCTCCTTTTATTCTAATATATGAAATAAACTGAAAAACTGTCATTCTCTGGAGCATTTTCTCAATCCATTGAGATTTTCACAGCAATTGTCAGTTTGGTGGCTCAAACTCATAAAAATTCTCTATAGGTTTGGATGTTTCTTATGTCGACATTTACTTGGCATAATCGGCAGGATTCCAAAGAAGCCCACCCAGGACCACTGTGCTAGGTACCAGCAGGGGCCCATTGTGTCCCACCTGCTTCTCCTTTGCATTGAGTGAACTTGGGTAAGTTTTCTTGGAATTCCAGACCTCCTGTTTTAAGGTAGGAGGCCCTGACTTTATTTCAGCTGTTAAAAAAAAAAAAAAAATCCTTGAGGTGGCACTAAAGGATAAGGGTTGAGATAACCCAGGCTAAGAATAGGGTTGAGATAACTTACGGACGGGGGGGAAAAAGGGTGGCTGATTTTTAATTTTGGCTTTTCAATTGGAATTGTTTACTGAGAATCTGAACAAAACGTTTTGCTGGATAAATGAGTCTGAACTCATTCAGCTCTGAAGTGAAGGGGCATTTACTCCCTCCAGCTCGAATTTCAGGTATTCTTAGGTGACGAAGAATCTATGTGGAGGTTTGTGAGGGTAACCCTCAAGACAAGCAGGGCCTCATAGGGAATTCCAACACAATTGTAATTAAATAATTGACTTGTCTGGGGACACCCAGTCTCTGAGTCATGATTGTATTAGATAGCTGGAGAGAGAAACTGAGACACATAAGAGGGTAGGAGCAACAAGGGAGGTAACAGACCCTTGGAGCTCAACTCATGAGCTGCACACTTCAATCCTCCACACAATATCACTAGAAATTTGTTCAGACTCTGCAGATCCCAAAATAAAACTAAAATTAACATGGGAAATCATGCCTCCGAGGAAACAAGCTGACAGTCCCTAGCCCCCATTAATATTCCTGCAGATATACAATTCGTAGGGAGTTTTTACTTGCAAATACTGAGAAATGGGAAAATTTAACTAGAAGATGGCTGAAGATCAACTTAAGGTGGCTGAAATGGAGTTCTTCTAATGACTAAATTAATTTTTGCATGCCCAATAGGAAAAAAAAGCCGATCTAAAAATCAAATTGAGTGAATGGGAGGCTTATGTCAATTGGTAAATAGAAGACTCTGAAATGGAACACAGAGGCTTTCTTTTCTCCAGGAAGTTAATTAGAAAATTTTAGAAACTGTCCCTGAACAAAATAAGGTTTCCAAAGCTGCTCAATGCCAACACCTCGTTTTTCTCTCTTCCTCCACTGTCCCACTGAACCCTTTACTTTGTTGAGTAGACTTACTCTCCTTTCCTCCTCTCCCTTGTCTCTTTCTTCTTCACGTCCTCCCCTACAGCTCCATACCAACCTAAGGGACACTAAGAATAGAAAGCCAGACCAGGATAGACTAGGAAAAAGAAAACCCCCCAAAACCAAGAAATTCTGGCAGCAACCTTTGGAGAAAAGCTGGTCTCCAAGGGCAGAAGGAAACCAGCAATTGTATACGTTCCATGGACTAACAGAATTAAGGAATCTACCTGAAGATTTCCCCAACCCTTTCCAGGACCCCAATGGGTTCACAAAGGAATTTGATTTAACCGTAGAACCTATGATCCTGGCTGCTCTGACCTATTCCAGTTAATACATTTACTGGTTTCTGAGAACAAAGCAACAGAATGGCTAAATAAGGTTCTGTGGGAAAGTCCTGTAGAGAACTTTTTAAAATAGAGAGAGACACACTGGGAAAAATGCAGAGAATTAGCCCACTGGCTTGACCAAGCCATACCTGAGATTTGTCTCTGGAAAATAGACTGGACCAAGATCCAGCAATGTGAAAGAGAGTCTGATGAAATAGTGCTTAATTTCTTTGAACATTTCAAAAAGGCTTTCAAACAATACTCTGGTCTGTCTCCAGACAGTTTAAAGGATCATCAACATTTTACTAAATTGAGCATTTTGGAAAGGACTAGATGAAGAGTTCATAACTCTGATTAAATAACGTAAATCAAAATGGCCAACTACACGTACTAATGAACTGGCAATTCTGGCTGATCAACTATCTAAATCTACTCAAAAGAGAGAAAAAGACAAAGCTGCCAAAATCATGAACTTACAATTCTAGCAATTAAGCAATCAGGTCATACCTCGCCAAAGGTCTCTTAGACAATGGGAAAGAGGAGTCTGTTTTTATTGTAGAAAGTCAGGTCACCTTAAGAAGGATGGTGGAAAAATTAAATGAGATTTAGAAAAAGAAAAAGAAAGAAGCATACTGCTGCTTCAAGGACTGTGAGAGGGCATTTCCTCTTCTCTTTACTAATACTGAAGGAGAAGTTGAAATTAGTGTAAAAGGGAAAACTACTATCATGTTTCGCCCAAAATTAGAGCAAGCCAGACAATCAACTCTAACGCGTCTTTTGGAGCAAAAATTAATATAAGACCTGGTTTATATTACATTATATTATATTGTATTATATTATATTATATTATATTATATTATATTATATTATATTATATTATATTATACCCGGTCTTATAATATAGTAAAATGAGACTGGGTCTTATTTTAATTTTTGCTCCAAAAGATGCATTAGAGCTGATTGGCTAGGTTTTATTTTCGGGGAAACACAGTAAGGCCCTTGTAGATACTGGGGCTACTTTATCTGTCCTTAACGTTACCCAATTAAGTCGCCCTCTCCCTTGGACTAAGCTTCTGTACAAATGGTAGGGACATCTAATCAACCAATGTCTGTTTTTAAATCAGAACCTGTTCTCTTCCAGCTAGCAAATGTTACCGGGCAACATATACTTTTACTAGTTGAATCTGCCCCAATTCACCCAATAGAGTGAGACTTCCTTAAAACCAATGATGCCCACATATCCTTTTCCCAGAAGGCTGGAATGTATTCAGAACTAAATGAATCAGATACTGAACCAGTTGGGATAGTTATGATTTTAAAGGAACCTCCACAAGAAGAAACTAATCTTGAGACTCAACATTTGTTACGGAATGTTCCAGGGCACCTTTGGGCCCTTTCCAGTACAGATATTCGTAAGATAAAGCCAGCTACTCCTATTAAGTAACTATTACAATACTTTGCCTCTATGTAATATTCACCAATATTCTTTAAGACCTGATATGCTAGCTAGAATTAAGCTTTTTATAGAAGATTGCTTTAAAAAGGGGGCTTATAATTCCATGTATTAGCCCCTGTAATGCTCCTATCTTTCTAGTAAAGAAACCCAATGGGAAAGAATGAAGATTTGTACAGGATCTCATAGATATAAATAAAATAATTATTGCCAGACAATCCAGGTTCCAAATCCACATACGCTACTATCAGCTATTCCTGAGGACTGCCAATATTTTTCAGTGATAGATTTATGTAATACCTTTTTCAGCATTCCTGCAAAAAATAAAATAAAATAAAAACGACAGTAAATATCTCTTTGCTTTCACCTGGGAAGATCGGGAGTTTACCTGGACTGTAATGCCCCAGGGATATACGAAGAATCACACCTATTTCTCTCAGATACTAAAGGCTAATGTGAATGATGTTGACTTCCCCAGAAATTCCATTCTAATCCAATATGAGGATGATACTTTTATGTTCTGGGACATACTAGGCTCCCAAGAGGACACAATTTACCTATTACAATAGTTAGCCATAAAGGGACATAGGGCCTCAAAGGAAAAGCTCCTATTCTGTCTACTCCAAGTAAACTACCTTGGTTATCTAATAGCTAAAGATGGGCTAATTAACTCTGAAAGACTCAGAGGAATCCTATCCTTTCCTCTTCTAAAAACAAACAAACAAAGAAACACCAACTTGGAGGGTTCCTGAGTCACAATTGCATTCCAAATTTTTCATTAATGGCCCAGCCTCTACATGTCTTATTAAAATCAGATTGACCTGATCCAATTCAATGGAATCCTAAAGGGAAACAAGCTGAGGAAGCTCTAGAGGAAGTATTATCTAAAGTTCCTGCTTTGGGACACCTTAATAGTAAACTTTCTTCCTTTTCATACATGAAAATAAAGGAAATGCTTTAGGAGTTCTAACTCAAAAAACACAGATATCATCATAGACCTATAGGATAATATAGTCAGCAGTTAGATAGCAGTCAAAGGGCCCCCTCCCTGCATGAGAGCTGTCTCTGCTACAGCCATGTTACACAAACAAACAAGAAATCATTATGGACTCTCCTTTATTTATGTTCTTCATTCTGTTGAATTTCCATTGAACTCTCATCACACTCAACACTTCTCTAAGTCAATTGGCTTCTTACGAAGTACTCTTGCTTTCTGTGTCTAATATTATTTGAACTCGATGTAACAGTCTTAACCCAGCAACTTTGCTACCTTCTTTGCAGGATGAAGACATCCACAACTGTGTTTTGCTTATTGACCACCTTCTTGTTCCTAGGAATGATTTATAGGAAACTCCTATCAATAATGCTGACTTAATCTGGTTTACAGATAGATCTTATATGAAAGATGACTAGAGGTACTACTCAGCTTGATATGCAATAACTTCCATAGTGGGCATAACTGAAGGTTCCTATTTACCTGAATGAAATAAGATCTGTCCAACAAGCCGAATTCATTGCTCTAACTTGAGCTTGTCAATTGGTCAAAGATCAAATAGCCAATATTTACACTGATAGTTGCTATTCGTTTGGTGTAGCTCACAACATTGGAATGTTGTGGAAGCAGCAAGGCTTCTTAACTTCCTCAGAGAAGCCCATTAAAGAATGGAAAATAGGTTGAGAATTATTAGATGTCATACAGCAGCTGAAACAATGGGTAATTATTAAATTCCAGGACATTCTAAAGCTGCCACCATGGAAGCAGAAGAAAATAATTTAGTTGATACTCCAGCTAGAGAAGCAGCAATAAGCAGCCAAGTTATTGAGACCTGAGAATGTTTCTTCCTCTCTATTAAATCAATAAAAGACTCTGTCTTATGGTTTAAGTGGACAACTGTAGAAGAGGAAAAGAGGATATGGCAACAAAAAGGGGGAAACTTTGACCCAGACTAAGAGATATGGTTTGTACCCAATCAGAAACCAATCTTACCTCTTGGGGCTCAATTAGCTATACTCCTACATGTCCATGAGCTAATACACTGGAGTCCTGAAAAGATGATTTCATTGAGTAAACAGCATTACTGGAAACCTCTTACTGTAGCTTATAAAGTGTATTGCAGATATCTGTCCAAAATATAGTCCTAGAAAATCACTCCATTGGTCCTATGGACATTTCCTACTTTCTTTAGGTCTACTTGAGGTATGATAATTGGATTTTATCCAAATGCCACCATCTCAAGGATTCAAATATGTTAGTTATGACTTATACATTTTCTCACTGGGTTGAGGCATTCCCTTGCAGGAGAGCAATAGCCTTAACAGTAGGTAAATTATTATTGGAAAAAAAAATCCAATTGGAGAATTCCTTCTGAATTACGTAGTGACTGAGGAACTCATTTTACTGGGCAAATAATGCAATCCATTTGTAATATCTGGCCTATTCTACAGCATTTCCATTGTGCTTATTGCCCCAGTTCTCTGGATTGGCAGAATGTACCGATGGTACAATTAAAACTCACTTAGGTAAATTTTCAGAAGTTTTTGATCTCCCTTGGCCAAAAGCTCTCCCTGTTGTACTCCTCAACCTGAGATCTACATGTTTTGGTACACATAAATTTTCTCCTCATTAAATAGTCTCTGGTCATCCTGTGCATCTGGATGGAGGGACATATGAACCAACCTTACTAAAAGGAGACATTCCGCATTATTATCAAGGACTTATTAACCAGCTTAAAGAAATTGGCAAATGAGTAACTAATTCACTTCATTGAGCTCCTGGGAGATGAAGACCTCAAAGATCATGACTTAACCACCAGGAGACTTTGTCCATTGGAAAACATACCAATTAAAAACTCTCCAGGGGCCAGCGCGGTGGCTCAGGCAGTTGGAGCTCTGTTCTCCTTACTCTGAAGGCTGTGGGTTCAATGCCCACATAAGCCAGTAGGCTCTCAACCACCAGGTTGCCAGTTCAATTCCTCGAGTCCGCAAGGGATGGTGGGCAGCGCCCCCTGCAACTAAGATTGAACACAGCACCTTGAGCTGAGCTGCCTCCCGGATGGCTCAGTTGGTTGGAGTGCATCCTCTCAACCACAAGGTTGCCGCTTCGACTCCCACAAGGAATGGTGGGCTGCGCCCCTTGCAACTGAGCTGTGTGTCCTCCACAACTAAGACTGAAAGGACAACAACTTGACTTGGAAAAAAGTCCTGGAAGTACACACTGTTCCCCAATAAAGTCCTGTTCCCCTTCCCTAATAAAATCTTAAAACAAAAAACCAAAAACCAAAAAAAAAAACCTCTCCAACTTCATTGGAAGGGACCTTATCTGGTATTAGTAACTAATCCATGTGCAGCTAAAGTTAAAGGTGTTAACTGAAGGATTCACATTTCTCCACAACAACAACAAAAAGGAGCCTACTGCTAATGGACATCTTCCCTTGTCTCTGACACTTGATTCTGCCTACAGGTTGTCAAAGACTCCTCCAGGATGAGAAGCCACCAACATCAGAGGTAGACAGCTATCCCAAGACTTCGAGAGGGCCTATATACCTACCAATTGATGTTGAATTAAAAAAAAAAAAAAAGAAGAACATTTATTCGATTGTCTTTACCTGTCTGCAAATCATATTAGTCATAATAATAGTTACACTTGTTCTTTGGGCTTTTCTTAAACCTTCTTCTTATGTAGCCCAGCTATTAACAATTGTTGAAGGTGTATAAGATAACTTTCGTGTTATCAATACTACTCTTTCTATGGTTTTTCTTTTGAAATGTAGAAGGAATGTTATTGTAGAAGGAAGGAAAGGGATGTCTGCATTTTTGAGAGAAGTTAAAAGGAGATACTTTGTCCTAATAAGTTGGTTTTTCTGAATGAGTAAAAAGAGACAAACTAAGAAGGACAAGGGAAGTTGTAGAAGGTTTGTGCAAAAGGAATCTTGAGAAAGGAATTTTACATATAAGTAACGCTAGAACCCAATCATGGGAATATGGTTACTCCCTAACCTGACAAGGACTACTAAATATGTTAATCCAGATGGAGGCTGAAGTGGCTATGAAAACAAAAATAGATGGCCTTCTGTAACAGCTGCTGAGGCACAGGAAATTTATTTATAAAACTCTTACTGTTCTCCTGGCCTCTGGAAATATTTTGATGCTAATTGTAAATGTAATTGGTGCCGCCTTGGCCCCAATTAAACTTTAAAGTTACAGTTCCGAATTGCATAACTAGCAGGAATAGGATTAATAATGAACGACCCTTGAGTGCTTCCAATGGGAAGTAGATGGGCTATATTAAAGTAGTAGTAATAATAATAATAATAATACCAGTAAATAGGAATCTGTCTTATGGTCAAATTGTGAAAACTGAAGAGGTGAATGGTTGTGCCTTCAAACTATAATGTTATGCTAGATGCAAAATACAGAAAAGTGGGTCAGCAAAACTTGGATCATGACAGTGTGCAGGTTAGAAATGATCCAGAGTGTTTTTTTGTTGTTGTTGTTGTTTTTTTGTTTTTTTCTTTTCTTAATGAAGGCCATGAGACCTGACTGTCTCCAATTTACCTGTCTAACCCTTTTGAGAAAAATTCAGCCTTGCCTTCCTTCTAAGGTTACGGTCTTGCAACACCTCAGGGTTCCACCATTTCAGCAAAACAAATGATGGCACTAAGACTTCTTAGGAATGAGCTTCTTAGCACCGTGGGACCACATTATCCAACCAAGAGGTTGGTCACTAATGCATCCTTAGGATTGACTTATGACCAAAAGGGGGAAGTGTTGATGAAAAAGAGTCCACATTCTAAACCTGACAATCTCAGGGTAGGCCACCATAGCGGCCCTACAAACACAGAGACCAAACATAACCACATAAGATGGTCTGAACACAAAAATTTCTAACTAAAAGAGGGTCATGGCAGGTAGTCACGTTCTAGGCCTGTACTTTCCTTGACAGAGGTCAATCTTGACCTTAAGTGAGCCTGTCTATTGTCTTTTTGAATCTAAGATAACATGCCTTTGAAATGTCAGGGTAATCTTCTTTTCCAGACCACTCAGGGTACAACCTCTATGCCCGAGCACGAGACCATAGAACCCCTCATTCTTATCTTGTTTCCTACACACCATCTCTATGTGCTGCCAATGTTAATTATTAACTATCCTGTACTGATGTAGGAATATTTCTCTGTGAGTCGCCAAATGATGTAGAGGACTTTGAGTGAGTGAGTGAGTCACAGGATCTAAGTTCTCGTGAGAACTTAGAATGGAAACATGGACCCAGGAGAGGCAAAGAGTTTTAAAAAGACAATAGTTTATTGAAAGCAAAGGTACAGAGCTCCCAAGCAGGAGAGGGTTCCGAATGGGGGTGCCCAGTGACTGAGGCAAAAGCTCTTACTTTTATACCTTCCCTAGCCTGTTTGGGGAAAGGGGCTGGAGCCTTCTAATGGATTTCGTCTATCAGGTTTGTCCTGTTTGCCCATCCTGAAGTGATTAACGAAATAACCCATTCCTATCTATCAGATCTGCTTCTTTGTCGGCCAAAAGGGATTTATGAGATAATTTATTAACGTCAAAGCGCGTTCTCATGTCTTTGTCCTGGAGTGAAGGAGACATTCCAGAACCTGGAGTTTCAGGATATGGCTGCCTTTTGCTTATTCAACCAGGGACTTTCCTGTCTACCTAAAGACATACTGACTAACCTGTTTCAGTACCCATCAATGTAAAAGAAGTATGTGTCTCTATTTTTCTTTGTATCCAATCCCAGAGATTCCCACCCATCTTTGCTTTCTTCAGCCCCCTTAATCTACCTACCACCAATGGAGTTCATGTAACCCTCCATATGTCTCCTTCTTTTATTGTAATGTAGAAAATAAGCTGCCAAAACTGCCATTCTCAGGAGCATTTTCTCAATCAATTGAGATTTTGTTTCATGTAAATATCACATTTGAAAATGGATCATGTAAAACTGTTATTGTCTATTGGTAAGATGATTAGCCTTAATTTTTTTTTTCTCCATAGGCCAAATACATTTCAATAAGTAGATTTTGGTAGCATTTAAAAGCTTTAATAGGTTGCCAATAACAGTAAAAATAATTGACATTTTTAAAGCTCAGTTTGTACTAGGCATTTTGCTAACAGCTTCACATATATTGATCTTATTTAGTTATTTTGGAGGCATATATTTCTTCCATTAACAAAGATTATAGCACTGCAACAATGTGTTAATTTATGAATTTAAGTATTTTAGTGAATTCCCCACATTCCTGAATAGATAAAAGATTGCCAAAATATTAATAATTGTTGAAACTAGTTACTAATACATAGGGCTTCATTATAGGATTCTACTTTCGTGGGCCTATGAAAATTTCCCTGATAAAAAAGACAAAGCAAAACGAAACTCTCCAGCCGGAGAAAAAAGATTGGTGGCACTTGCACTGATTCAGCCTCCCCCCACCCCCACTCCCCTGGTTCTTCCTGATGTACTCAGGAAGTTTCTCATAAAAAAAAAAAAAAAAAAAAAGATCTGTCATATACATATGAATCTTTACAAAGGTGTTTATGTCTTTCTTTGGTGGCCAGTTCAGGAGGGGGTACTGTAGGGAATACCCACTCGTTTTATCTGCCAGAATCCCTTCCTACCCTCCTCTGGGGAACAAATCCTCCCTATGTCACCTTCTGAGAGTTCTGCAGCTGCCACTCACACTGTCCCACCTCCCTGGCTATGGGGATGGGCGTGTAATCAGGGACTGGCTACACATATACTCTACTTGTTGCTGACCACCCTAATTGATCCATGGATGGACACATGACCTGAACCAGGTCAATTAGAATCCTTTCCTACAATCTTAGTCACAAAGGTAAAAAGCAGGAACTCCTCTCCATCCTCTGGGATCCTGCGCCCAGATGATGGAAGCCTGGAGCTGTCCCTGGTAATGCTTTCCCCACCCTCACCAGCCTATAGAGGAAGCTCACATGTGAGTACTCAAGAAATATGTCTTGGAAGAGGGATAGCTCCTCCTTGATAATGATTAAGCTCTTTGATCATTCTCTTGACTTCTTGGTGTATTCAGTGAAACAGGGATAATATTCATCTTCACTCTCTTCCTGGATATAACTTAAAGATTAGTGTTGATTAAATTTGAGTATCTTAAATATGGCTAGTTTTGCAATTGAAAGCACCATTTTTGTACAGCTCTAAAAATCTACTTCCAACATGCAGATTCCTAGTGCAGTTTTCTAAGAAACCCCTTACGATATGCAGCACAGCAGACCCACCACAAGGTGCATCAATCATCTTACCTTGTATCAGGCAGCTTTTACAGGATTTTCTGTGATCCTGGTGTCAGTGCACATTCTGGATCAAGGCAGAGGTGATATGTAGAAATCTGGCAGCTATTTAGAGGGGAGGCCAGGCAGTGCTGTGCCAGTATAATTAATGAGAGTCATCGCTCTGGAAGTGAGAGGAGAGTGGGGGTTGGGAAGGATGTCTTTCACCAGTCAATGGCATTTAAGAAAAATCGGTGCTTTCACAGCCCTTTTACTGCTGGGAGGAGGGTAGGTCAAAGGACCGCTGTAAAGGGCTTTCTGTAACTCACTGCATGATGGAGGTCCGCCGTGTACAGAAGCAGGGAGGATTCAATCCCAGACTTTTCAGCTGGGCTGATTTCAATCTTGAATTGAGGTGCCAGCAGGAGACCCTTATATTTGGTAAATCGTTACTAAAAGATTATAGCTCTTGTGACGAAGAGACCATTAAAAAATGTACTTCACTACCATATAAGACATATAGCTCAAAGAAGTATTAAACCTAGACCCCATTTTTTCTAATTCCCCTGTAACCAGTGAAGTAAGAGGGTAGTATTTGTTTTGTTTTTCTATTGACTTTTTGGTAACCATGGAAAGGCTTGTGTAACCTAGAGAGGCTGTTTATTACCCACTGTCTAATCCTTTTGTTATTATTCCCCCTGATTGTCACAAGCAGGGAAAAATAGTTCTGTTCTACTTCCAAAACCTTAGAGATGTAACAACAATATTTTCTTGGTTTTAGTTAATGATTTTTCTCTGATTCATGGTATTAAAAAAGACTCGGGGAAAAACTACATTAAAAAATTTATGGATATGTACGTATGTCCTAAGACCATGCTTAAATATGATTCACACCAACTTCAGATGGGCTACCTTTGGTGAAGAAGAGAGGGAGAAAGGGTTTTAGCTGTTATCTGTTATATTTTATTTAAAAAAGAAGGGGTAGAGGGAGCAAGAGTATTATATGGATGGTTGTTTTTGGTAGGCTTGAAATATTGCATAATTAAAAAAACTTACAGTTCACAATGTCATAGACCTTAAAATTGTCAAAATAAAGAATGCATAGCAAACAAGTGCTCTTGTTATGAATTTTGTGTCTGAGTTTATTTCAGCATGTGCCTCTATGGTGGTTTTTTCAGAGATGAGAAAGATACACACAGGAGGTGGAGGGAGATAACTTCCCTGGTTGTGTGTGGGGTTGTCTTGGTATCTCTCTCCTTTTTATTGTTTTTGGCCTTCCTATTCACCAAGGAGACTACCAGCAAAACAAATCTCCAAAAAAGCTCATGTGTACAAAGCAAAAAGCAATTTGGGTGTAGAAGTATTCTCTCTTTAATTTCTGATGAATTGGGGATTTGTGTGAGCGTGTGTATACATACATACATATATATATATATATATATTATATATATATTTTTATATATATATATAAAAATTTGGGGAAGTTTCTTTCTATGGAGCCAAAACACCTTATAGGTCTTTCCAAACTGATTTCTTCCTGCTACCCTGGCAGGAAGAAATTCAAGTGACTATTCTGGTGGCTTTTCCTTTATTTTTTTTTGAGTCTAGGTTTGCTTTCAGGATAAAGTTTCTTCTTGCCCATGGTGCTTTGCTGTAACATTGTAATTGCCTCTGTTGAATTGAATAATACAAATGGGTTGTTTCTATGGTATCGGATAAGTGGGATGAAAAGGTGAAACCCTAGATCTTGCGCGGAGAGGTCACGGTGCTATCCGACCCCCCACCCCACCAACACACGCACTCTGTCAGTCAAAGAGTACCCACAGTCAGGCCCGGCTCTTCAAGCTCCGGCACTCATTTGTAACTTCCTGAGCAAATTCACGCATGAAAAAGAAAATGACTTTCGTTTATGTTGTCACTAAGCCCAGAAAATCCCTGCCAACCCCATGCTGCCAGCTTTTCGAGGACCTTCTTATTGGTGGAGAATTTTAAATTGAAGGTGAGTGAGGAGCAGTCCCTCCCAGCCAGGCTTTGAACTAACAATAGGGCAGGTTGAATGAAGGCTGATAAATGTAAGTCCTGGAATCCCGACGCCGGATCGCCCCGCGGCTGCCGAGGCCCGCGCCGGTCAGCGTGCTAGCAGCGGTCCCGACCTGCGCACTCTCCGCGTCGGTGCGCTCAATAGATTTCATCCCTTCATCATCATTTGAGTACCTACTGTGCGCAAACTTTCCTTCCCCGTGGCGGTGCTCTAACTCACCGCGCGTTGCCCGCCTGAATCTACCAACCACTAAATTGATCTGATTGAATAATCGGCCCGTTAAGGCTTAGGAGAGGAATCTGGAAAAAGAGACGAGATGGCGGGGTGAGGGGGAGAAAATAAAAGCAGTTTGTTACTTACACTCGCTCTTCCTCAGTCTTAGCTGTACGTCACTCAAAGCAGGTCTCCTTGGTTACAATGGCCTAACAGAGTCTATTTTCTTAGAATGGTAAAAAACGGGAGGGGCAATGAGATGGGCGGTTCGGAAAGTTCTTTAAGATGCGGTCCTGACACTTTTTACTTTGGTGCAAGCTGCACACAGTTCTCATTCCCTATGCCCTCTCCTCCGACTTCGAGTCGCCAAACTCCTTTACCTTCCCACCACCGAGGCTCTCCGGGACACAGCCCCAAACTGATTATCAAGGGAGTGTCCCTGAGTTTGGGCACCTAGGAGATTTGAGGGGTGGGGGTGGGAAGACTTAATTCCCAGTGCTTCTGGCCCTTGCTTGCTGCGGAGCCCCGCAAAGGGGTGCAGGCCTATGGGTCCAGGCCCAGCCCTCGGACCCTACATCCAGTCGGCGGGGGCCCTTGGAGGCTGCGGTAGCTCCAGTCCACTCTCCTGAGCTCCAGTTCCAGATTTCTGAGGGAGCTGAGGGGCTGGGAGGGAGGGGGCTGCAGAGTGAGCGTGAGGATTTGAATGAGAAAGCAGGTTGTGGCGGAGGCGCCCGGCTCTTCCCACCCCGTCTTGGGGGTTTGTGCTGGCTGCTGGGGAGAAGTGCCTTGGGGGGAGAGGGGGTGAGGGGCTTTTCTGCCCCTCGACAGGGTTTTGCAGTTGGAGTCCCAGGCGCCAATAACTCGGAACCCCAGCACTTTGGAGGTTGCATCTCTGCGGAGGACTCTGAAGACTCCTTCACCTACTGAACATTCCAAGTGGAGCAGGTCGGTGCTTTCGGGGAAACGAGGAGGTACTGCGAGAAAGAGGACTGGCCCTCCCGTCCAGGTGTGCAAGTGAGCAGGTGGCCCGAGCTCCTCTCTGCAGTCGCCACCGGGCCACGCTCTTGAGGACTGTGTGAATGTTGTGCGTGGGGATCTCGCAAGCCTCTGTGCGGAAAACGGGACCACTGCTGGTGTGGGGGTCCCATAATCTGTGGGTGTGTGAGCCTGCGCCAGAACTTAATGCTCAGGTCTCTTGTGGTGGTGGTGGGTGGGGTTTCCCCCGGTGGAGGGTAAGGCATCCTTGCTGGAGGCTTCAGCCGCTCGCGGGGTCCCGGGGACTAATCTCTGATCACCAGACGCCGCGGAGAGAACAGGTCCGCTTTTCCCAGCAAGGGGAGTGCGGTGTCTATTACACTTGGGCAGTTTCACGGTTCTTCCTGCGCTCGGTGACCCCACTCAGGACCCTCTCGAAGGAGACCAGGTGCTCCCAGTGCGAGGAGGATTTACTCCATCGCCTTTTCCTGGAATAAACGAGGGGCACCGGAGCGGCGCCGGGAGGTGGCAGCAGGTTGCGGCGGCGCACTTTGCGCCTGCGCGGGGTTCCCATAGCGACGGGACCGCGAGTCCGAGACGCCACCCCGCGCGCCCCAAAGCCCTGTTCCTTGTGGAGCGTCTGCGCCGCCCCCTCTCCTCCCTGGGACTCTTTCTTTGTTGTTTGTAACTCGGAAGCAGTTTGTGATCACATTTTTGACCTTAGGAGTTCAGCATTAAAACAATAACCAGCTCAATTGAAAAAGAAGACATTTCCCCACCCCGCGCGGCGACAGTCCCATTTTGATCTTAGACGCGAGAAAAATGGTGAGAAATTGCTTATTGGTACAGTGATCGAGACACTCCCTTCTTTTCTAGCCTTTGAAAGTGGAGACAAATAAAGTATACTTACTTCCTGGTGAGGCGTTTCAAAAAATTGAGTCAGGTGCTTGCCCTTGAGCATTGAGAGGACCGACGCGTCCTCATTTCCGCGGGTGGAGAGCGGGGCATGTATAATACAAACCCACAGCACCCGTATCTCCTCGTGGCATGTGTATGAGAAGGAGATGCACTCCGAAATGGACCAAAGTAAAATGCCAGTGAAAAGACACAGGCTATCCAAGGAGATTGTTTTTCCTGGGGTTAATCTTCTAAATCTTCTGCAGGGAATGTTTCAAGAAGCCTTGAGCAAACCACCAGTCAGATTTCTCAAGACTTCTATTAGGGGAGTCATTTTTCCTTTTAGTAAAATTGTGTCTTGGTAGCTCCATCTCCCTTTCAAAATCCCATTTGTTTCCACACAGATTAGCATTTGGCAAGAGTACACATACCCCTTAAGGGGTATGTAGAAGGAACTGTAGCTTCTTCTTGCTCATTTTTCTTAGGTTGCATCAAAGTTTGGCAGCGTGATTGCTTTACCTAGTTACTGTTAAATAAACATTGGTTAGAATTAATGTAACTGCTAGTAAAAGGTTAAAATAGAGTTATTCTTCCTGGAATAAAGCCTGGCATAAAAATATCTTAGGTCAAGTAATATATGAGCACTGTCTTGCTTTATTCTATTTTTAAATAATTTGCCTTCAAGAATAGCAAACCTTTATTGGTGGTAGAAGTTTTCAGACAAGATCCTTCTATCAGCAAACGAAGTCAACATAGTATTACTTTTCAGATGATTAGTAAATAACAGGCTGTTAAAGTTATCTCTCCCATCCCATTCATTATAGTAAATGCCTAGACATTATGCAATCCATCTAAGTCGAATGTTAAAAAAGAGTTGCATTAAGTTTTTTCCCTTTTCTCATAATTAAAAAAAAAAAATAGAAAAACTCATAATTTTCAGGTTCAGATACTTTGTGACCCTATTTGGTGGCTTGTAACTGGCTCCAGTTCCCTAATTCTCAGTGACATGTGTTTCTGCTGGTTCCAGGAGGTAAACTGCAGTTTAGCAGATCCTGGGATAATGAGCCTGGGAGTGCTTGGAGGGAGGCTGGGGAGAGGCAGTGGGAATGAGACAAAGGGAGTGAAGGTTGATGGGCAGAGCCAGGATTTATAGCTGCACCAAATTCTTCATAAAAACTGTTAAAGTCATTGCTTCTGTTTGATACATTTTCCCACATTATCAACATCAACTAAATTTCTTTTCAGAATTAGTCTTCTACATAATTATAAGGATAAACTTATAAAAACAGAATACGATAAAGGTGCTTTATGTTAGGGTGTCATCCTATACTGGGAAAACTCTTAATTAAATGTTTTCTCCTTGATTAATTCATTTAGTCAACAAATATTGATTGAAAACTAATTATATGTAAGACAAGATAAATAAATCCAGATTCCTGCCCTCAGTGAACTAAGAGTTGTGAGTTCTAAAATAATTCTAACGCTTTTCAGGTTGTCAGGGTCCTGTTAAGAATAGTTGATTTAGTGCCGAGCAATCAGATTTCTAGATTCAGAAACAAATGCTTAAACTTTGATTAGAAAAAAATCCTGAACATTGTTTTTGAGTGTTTTAGGTTAAGAGTCTTTCTCTATATATATATGGTAGAAAGCATTGTATGCACCTATATTCTTATATTTTTGTAGTATAGACTCAGTGCTAAAACCTAGTCTTGGCAAGTGTAGCTCTTGAGTTTGAGAGGAACAGAGAAACCCTGTAATTCTCAGGTTTCTTAGATGAAGATAAGGTGTGTGGTTCAGTAGTCCTTTGTTCTGGCTCCATGTTGCAGGACATAATAAACCTCCTTCGCTCCCTTCTAAGAATAGTGTTGGTCTGCCCGCTTAAAGGATCATGACTGTTATTTCTCTGAGCAAAATAAGAAGGGGGATATAAAATTATGATAGATGGATGAAAGGAATATAAAAGGACATTTAAACATTGTTTAACTTTTGAGCTGGAATAACTTCTAGGCATTTTTAGTGAATTTAGACTATTGAAATCCATTACAGCCATGACAAACCTGGCCTAATAGTGACCAAGGTTGACAAACGTTTTCTCCTGTCATTCCTAGGACATAGAAGGTTAGGGAGACTGGAGTCTCCTTCACCACCTCATGAGTCAGCTAACATGGATCAGCTCAGAGAAGCTTGCTGAAGAGCATCCCCGTTTGGTTATTGCTCTTTGTCTAGGAAAATCAGACTCAGCTGTGAATTGTGGACCAACTGGTGCAGAACACATTACTTTGAACAATGCCTCCTCCGCCTGGGAAGCGTGTTCTCTCTTCTCGCTCATAGGAGCTTATTCCAGGCTGGCTTTGCTCACAAGGAAAATCATTTAGACACAGCTCAGTGGACACTCACTCACATCTCTTTGACACCCGTGACCATTTTTGTTTAGGGAGAAATCCAGTACTGCTGGGATCGGGTGTGCCGAATTAGAAGTGCATTTGAAGAGCCCCGTGAAGAAGTTTACACAGCTTTATGTTATTATCATCAAGGTCTCTGTCTTCTGGGCTTCAAAGTAAAAGAGGGCAGGATGGATGCTGAAGGGACAACTAAGAAAACTTTTATAGCAAAGTTAAAAACACTCTCACCAAATTTGAGGTTTGGATGCACTAAGCTACATGCCTATTTAAAATTGTCATGAAATTACAGAGCAGAAAAACACATCTACCCAAGGTTCTGATTTCTAATGATCCTGTTGTTTCCAGGAAGTCTAGGGTGGGCAGGTATGAAATCCTTGCTCTAGACTTGGCATTTGCAACCATATGAAATTGTTGTAGTTGTAGGTATAAAATGGTTAAACATCAGCAATGTTATATGATGTAATATAATTTTGTTGAGTGGAATTGACAGTGGGCAACTTCTGATTATATATTTAGTTATAAGCATGTGTGTATCATGAGAGCGTACACATTTATGTGTACACATTTATAAATGCAAAATGTCCTTCTTAGTACCTGTTTTGGGCTGAACAGGTAGGTCACTGGCAGGATTCTGGCATTTAATACAAGGGGGACCTAATAGAAGGGGGAACAGTTTTTCTGGATATTGTCCAGTAAATACCAAGGAGTTCTGGAAGAAAAGGAGGAAATGAACATTAATTCATTGCACCATGTGCCTGGGCATTCACTTTTTGTCACTTTAAAAGTCAATCAAGATATGCAGGAATTCTTATCCCTTGTTACTGATGAGGCTCAGAGAGTTTAGTTTTTTTTTTCCAAAATTCACCACTCCATCCAAAGTAGACAGGTGGAAATGTTTTCTGATCAGCTTTTTGGTGAGTGGAGAAGTTGCATTTCCTATATGGAGGTTATAAATTTAGGCCTGGTTCCAGAAAAACATTCAAGACTTTGTTTATAAACTGTGTTGGCTATTTGTTTGGAAGTGAGTGGTGATTAGGTTCTCTTTTACAGATGCTTTTCCACATCAAAGTGGCCCACGTATCACTTCTGAATTGTCAAACTGCGGAGGGTCTAAGAGAACTCCTCCCTCGTGATTTTAATGTGTTTTCTGGCATCCCAAGACTTAGATATTGGTTTTATCTTACACAAACTTTGCTCACTTATTTTTCTTGAAATACTATTGAGGGACTTACTGCTGGATAGAACAGATGGTGTCTTCCTGTAATGTTTTTCAAATTAGAGACCCAAATCACCTTGGATAGTTGCTAAAAATTTCTAAGCTTATGCCAGAAACTGGAGTTTTGCCGCTCCTCACACTGCTCTGCCGTGGTGTTGGGAAATTGAAATTGGACTGTACTGAGCTTGTTTCAGATTTGCAGTGTTTTTGAGCTGGTTTACCCAAGGAAGAAATGAAGACTTGGTTATGCCCATGCTCACACAGCTGAGTTGGGACTTGAACCTCGACATTGCCAGAAAACACGGGACCTAGTGTTCTTCGCAGCACACAACTTAAAAGTATGCTGGACTCCACTTTGGAATTCAGCCTCAGCCTCAGTCGCTGCTGGAAGGCTCTCTTCTCTGGGTTTTCCTCTTCATGAGTTTTTCTGTGGCTTATCCTACTAGCAAACCTCTTTTCTCTATGGCTGATTCTGAATTGAACAAGGGACTTCAATGAGCCTGTGCAGCCAGTCGGGTGCCTGTTAAATTGCTACTGGAAGGCAGAAGGATCTAGTTTAATGCTAGCATGTATGAGTTACTGATTAACAGATCTAAAGCAGTCATGGTTTCTCTTTCATCTGCCTTCACTTCCTTGTTGCTAGTCCACAAGAACCAAACATTTGAAATCAGCTTCCCACTTCACTCTTCTCTCCCTCTTCCTTTAATTGGAGGGGGCCTCTGGACCTCTGAACAGGTCTCCATGGAGTGCTAATGGAACCTCTGCAAAAATACCCCTAGTGGGAACTTGGAAAATCTCTGTGGTTTTTTCAGGGGTCAGAATCCTGGACCAGCAGTTAAGTGAGTTGATTTGCTGTGTAATCTTGTGCAATTTAGTTCTCTAGATCTCCTATGTCTTTCTGCCAAACAGCTCTCTCTTAACTTCGGGTGACATGAGAGATACTGAAAATACATTTATTTTCTTAAAAGAGATTTCTTTATAGAAAAGAGTAAGGTGTTCATATAAGGAGTTAAGATTATGTAAAGACAATTTGATTTTCATTTCAGGTTAAAGACTATTGGTTCCATACAGCCATTTGTGTAAAAGAGAAAAAAAGGGAGGGTTTCTTGTATGCATGTAGACTATCTTCTGCAATGGTACAGAAGAAACTAACAATGTTGATTGCTGGGAGACTGATACCAGAGGTAAATTATTCATTGTATAACCTTTTGTGCCATTTGAATTTTGAACCTTCGACTTAATAAATAAAATAAAAATAAAAAAGAAAATACTTGTATTTCAATAATGAAGAAATAAATAAGTAACCTCCTCCTGGCTCCTAAGTGGTGGAAGTAGGAAACTAAGAAGCAATTTTAAAGAAAAGAAAAACAATTCTCTTTCTTACTGTCTTTTTAAATCCCACCCAACTTCACATTTAGTAATTTTTTTTTCACTCTCAGTCATTTTTAAAAGCAGTGTTCTTTAAGCTTTTCTGGATTTTCATAACAGGACTGCAGAGATTTTTTTTCTGATTTTTCATAGTTTTCTTCCTTCTCATAAAGCATCAGCTATTGGCTGCAGCCAAATTCAGTGGGCCAATGGAATCAGATTCACCCCACTCCTGAGGAACTAAGCCCATCTTATGTTGTCAGTGTGTTTATAATAAAGTCTAGAAAGTTTCTTCCGCTCTCACAGTGTTTTTTTTCCCCATAGAGAAATCTCTGTAATGTGATTATTCTTTTATTTTCCTGAGCAGTGTCTGAATGTGAATGCCAGAGGAATCTTTTCTTCTCAAATTGAAAAAGAAAAACAGTTTGTGTTCACATGTTTTATTCTGAGCCACAGCTTTTCTTATTTTCAATAGGTTGTGAATTGGAAGTATTTTTCTGTTTACTGGGTAAGTCATTAAAATACAGTCTTAGAAGAGAGTAAACACAAACTGTGCACCAACTTCTTTTTCAGTCATCAAGAGAGAAATGTGAAATCTATTATTTAGTGTCCAAGTTTCAGTCCAAATCAAAAACTGAAGTTGAGACCAATTCTCAGCACATTCTTGAAAATTTCTCATCTCAAATTTGTAAAGTAAATAAAAAAGCATATATTTTCCTCCTAGATTTCTTCTTATTGCTTTGTTGCTTTTTATTTGTTGGAGGAGAATAACTGAATAGATCATACAATCTAATGCTTAAAATGTTTTAAAGCTTAAAAGGTCATTTAGTGAGTATTCTCTCTCAACCTCTGTCCCTGAGCCATCCAGTTCTTTCTCTAATAGACCAACAGTGAACAGTGTTACTAGTCTCTTATGTATTTTTTCAAAGATACACACACACACACACACACACACACACACACACACACAGGTGTGCACGCGTGTGCAAACACACATGGATGCCTTTTTCCTTCTTTTAAAAATCAAATAGTGGTACACCATCCCCATGATTCTGTATTTTTTCTTTTAACAGTATATCTTGTATATGATTCCACATCAACATATAGATCTTCTTAATTATTTTCTTTTACTTTATGTTTTAAAAGCAGTTTTAGGTTCACAGCAACATTAAGGGGAAGGTACAGAGATTTCCCATGTATCCCTGGCCCCTGCACACCCCATTAACGATAACCCCCACCGGAGTTACAATTTGTTACAAATGGTTACAAAGTTACCATTTGTTAAAATGATGAACCTGCATTGATACATCACAATCACCCAAAGTCCATGGTTTACATTACAGTTCACTCTTGGTGCTGCACATTCTATAGGTTTGGACAAATGAATAATGAAATGTACCCATTATTATGGTATCATACAGAGTCGTTTCATAGCTCTAAAAATCCTATGTTCTGCCTACTTGTTGCTCCTTCAGTCCCTGGCAATCACTGATCTTTTTATTGTCTCCATAGTTTTGCCTTTTCCAGAATGTCATCTAGTTGGAATCATACAGTGTGTAGCTCTTCCAGATTGGCTTCTCTCACTTAATAATATGCATCTAAGTTTCCTCCATGTCTTTTCATGGCTTGATAGCTCATTTCTTTTTAACGCTGAATAATATTCCATTGTCCGGATGCACCACAGTTTATTTACTCACTCACTTACTGAAGGACATCTTGATTCCAAGATTTGGCAATTATGAAAACAGTTGCTAGAAACCTCCACATGCAGGTTTTTGTGTGAACATAAGTTTTCAACTCCTTTGATAAATATCAAGGAGCAAGACTGCTGGATTGTATGGTGAAAGGATGGTTAATTTTGTAAGAAACAGCTGAACTGTCTTCTGAAGTGTCTAACATTTTCCATTCCCACCAGCAATGAATGAGAGCTCCTGTTGTTTCACACTTAGTGCTGTCAGTGTTCTGGTTTGGCCATTCCAATAGGTACGTACTGATGTCTCATTTTAATTTCCATTTCCACATGACATAGGATGTGGAGCATCTTTTCATATGCTTATTTGCCATCTGTATATCTTCTTTGATGAGGTAGATGACCTTAAGGTCTTTGGCCTAGTTTTTAGTTGGTTGTTTGTTTTCTTATTATTGAGTTTTAAAAGTTCTTTGTATATTTTGGATAACAGTTCTTTATCATATGTGTTATTTGCAAATATTTTCTCCCCATCTGTGCCTTGTTTTCTCATTCTCTTGACATTGTCTTTCACAGAGCATAAGTTAAACATTTTTGTTTTCAACAGAACAAAACAAATGTTCCCAGTCCCTGCTTTATTTTCATTTGGTCACACATGCTTGAAAAAAACACACAACACACACACTTGCAAAATATCCAAACATCAGCAATTAGAAGGATATAAAACAAGGGGCTTACAGGCTTGAAAGATATCTTAGGCTTTAGAACAAAACAAAAACAATCAAACATTGAAAATGTCTGTATTTAAAACAGTGATATTTTGTTTTTAATGAAATTTAGGTTTTTTCTTCTTTTTCTTTTTAAGGAACACTTTAGGGACAAAAACTAAGCTGCTTGTATGGCTTGAGGTAGGGCGTGGCTTCTCTTTCTTGAAAGCTTTTTTGCAAAATACAGACACGAGCATTCACTGGCCTGGATTCCCCCCCCCCACCCCCCCCCCCCCCCCCCCCCCCGTCCCCCACACACCAGCTGCACTCCTCATTGCTGGGTAGAAGGCCTAGTGAAAATGAGAATCCAACACATTCCTGGTAATAAGCTTCCTTCTCTCACTATAGTGGACATAAGAGACGATGAGATGAACTTGGGGAAAACTGGGAGATCTGCCCTTCTCTGAAAGGGGTCCTTTCTGAGACTGAATTTTGGACATTGTTATATATGAAGGAATTGTGTGAAGAGCTACTTTGAGGTCCATTTCTAATATATAATTTTAATTTATTGGGGTGTCAATTGTTAGTAAAATTACATAGATTTCAGGTGTACAATTCTGTATTACATCATCTATAAATCCCATTGTGTGTTCACCACCCAGAGTCAGTTCTCCTTCCATCACCATATATTTGATTCCCCAACCCTCATCCCCCACCCCCCACCTCACTTACCCTCTGGTAACCACTAAACTATTGTCTATGTCTATGAATTTTTGTTTTTCATTTGTTTGTCTTGTTCTCTTGTTGTTGTTTTATATACCACATATCAGTGAAATCATATGGTTCTCTGCTTTTTCTGTCTGACTTCTTTCGCTTAGCATCATACTCAAGATCCATCCATGTTGTCACAAATGTTCCTATATCATCTTTTCTTACCACCGAATAGTATTCCATTGTGTATATATACCACAACTTCTTTATCCGTTCATCTATCAAAGGACATTTTGGTTGTTTCCATGTCTTGGCCACCGTAAACAAAGCTGCAATGAACTTTTGAAGTTCCAAAGCTCTTCCTGCACCAGATTCAGAGCCCGTATGTTTCAGCAGTTCTGTTTACTCCTGCAGGGATCTGCCAAGATAGGTGGGGCCAGGGGCGGGGTGAGTTGTGAGAGGTGGCCCAGAGCAATGGCGGCGACCACCACCACAGCCAGTCCTGCTTCCACAGCTCCCTCCCCTTTGCCGGAACTAGTTGGGCTGTGAATCTATGTCTGCAGTCCACAGTTCTCAGAACAGCAAATATTCTGTTCTTTTGATCTGAGACTGCTAGTGTTCCGCTTCTAGCACCGGGCAGGTGGGGGCGGGGCGAGCTCTGGGAGGATAAGGAGGGGACAGCTAGGCTCAGTGCCTAAGGCTTCCGTTTTCTGCTCAGCAGTGAGGACTTAAACCACTGTTTTCATCCTTCTTCCCTCAGTCTTTTCTCCGAGGTCTCTGCCGTGAGCCTTGGGTTCAGCCGTGTTATATGCTGTCCTCTCAGCCCTGTGGGCCATAAGTGGATCCCTAGCAGTCCGAGTTCTTCCCTCTCCCGCAGCTGCGGTAGTTTTGGGATGCAACGAGCTCAGAGCACTGAGCTAGGTCTGCGTCCTGCGCCCGTGAGGCTCTGTCCCGCACTTCTCCCTTCCCTCCTCCCCCGCTGGCGAGATTCGCCCACCTTTAGGTCAATTCAGGAGTGGGCCTCTTTATTTTGCCTGTGCTGTGCAGGGAGTCCTTTGTCGAGCTATTGTTGTTCGATTATTTGTAAATTCCACGGGAGCTTTACAGAGGCTCACCGCATGCCACCATTTTGATGATGTCTCCCCATTTCTAATATTTAAAAAGTTTGAAAATTATTTGTTTAGAGATAATTATTGTCAATCAAGGATTTTTTGAATGTTAGATCTAGGCATAAGTAGATGAAATTAGAATTGTAAAAAAAAATGTCTGTTAGAGTGTATCAAGAAAAAGAGTCTTCAAATGTGATCGAAGTCTAGGTTTCAAGATTGATGTCTGCTGAGAGTTGAATTACCAAACAGTTTTTCCTTTGGGTGTTGTTTCTTTCAATCTAGCCTGCATTGTGTGCTCAGTTTTAAAAAGAAGGGACATATCAAAAAATGATGTAAATATGCCAATCCTGACGTGAGTATATAGGAAGGGATGGTAAATTGGAAAACCTGGATTCCATTACTGACTTTGCCATACCTTAGCAGTGCTCTCCCTCCCTCTCTTATATTTATTATTTATTAGGAAGCAAAAAATTATATAGATGTTAAGAATACAGTCTTTGGAGTAAAATTGTTTGAGTTCAAATCCCAGTGATGTCACTTGATAGCTGTGGACCTTAGGTAATTACTTTTATTTATTTATTTATTTATTTATTTATTTATTTATATTTTTATTTTTTAAATTTATTGGGGTGACAATTGTTAGTAAAATTACATAGGTTTCAGGTGTACAATTCTGTATTACATCATCTATAAATCCCATTGTGTGTTCACCACCCAGAGTCCGTTCTCCTTCTATCACCATATATTTGACCCCCCTTACCCTCATCTCCCACCCCCCCACCCCTCCTTACTCTCTGGTAACCACTAAACTATTGTCTGTGTCTATGAGTAGGTAATTTACTTAACCTCTCTGTGCTTCAGTTTCTGTGTTTGTAAACTGGGGTAGTCATTATACCTAGCTCTTAGGATCATTGTAAGGATTAAATAAAACAATATATGTAAAATGTTTGCCATGATGCCTTGTAAGTAGGAAGTGCCAAAAATATCAGCAGGTATGTCAAAGTGGCCATCACTGAGCTAATACTTTTTGGGCTGTAAAGGTCCTGATGTGGCTATCAAACTCCAAGACTCCATGGCTTTGAATGTAAATTGCCAGGGTTGAATTTTGTTTGTAGCAATGTAGTTTACCAACACTCCTGCTAAAACAATTTAAAAATGCTGGTTACAATAGAAAGGTAATTTTCTTAAATGCAATGAACCAGTAAGAAAGTAATGGGTATTTAAGCCAAAACCTAAGTGAAGAGGTGTCTCCTGTGCAATGAAGCTGGCTTTTGCTTTGAGAACATTTGCCAAACCAGCTTAACTTGAACTTCTGTTTTCATGGCCTGAGGGCATCGGAGAGACAAGGTAAGACATCTGAGAGAGTGTCTGTCTTTCAGTCATAACGCTGGGACTTCAAAAGGCTTCGCCCTCTATTTAAGGGTGAAATTAGAATAAATACAAAAACAAAAATATCATTTAATCTTTCCAACCCTAGGAGACTGTAAGGAAAATCACCTATCAAAAACCTTGCTACGTAGCAGATGCCTAATTATTTGGTCGTGAGAATTTGTGATCCTTAACCAGCTCTAATGCAGGTATGCATCTGGAATTGTAATAACTAGGTGGACAGAAACACCTCAAGATGAAAATTTGATTTAAAGAGTTTCTATATTGGAAGTGTCCCTGATACTAAGCAGAAACCAAAATTTCTCCCTCTTTTGGAGGAATCTTTTTTTTTTTTAAGATTTTATTGGGGAAAGGGAACAGGACTTTTTTGGGGGAACAGTGTGTACTTCCAGGACTTTTTCCAAGTCAAGTTGTTGTTCTTTCAATCTTAGTTGTGGAGGGCGCAGCTCAGCTCCAGGTGCAGTTGTTGTTAGTTGCAGGGGGCACAGCCCTTCAACCCTTGGATGAGGAGTCAAATCAGCAAACTTGTGGTTGAGAGGATGCTCTCCAACCACTGAACCATCCGGGAGCTCAGCAGCAGCTCAGCTCAAGGTGCCATGTTCAATCCAGGGTGTGGAGCCCACCATCCCTTGCGGGACTTGAGGAGTTGAACTGGCAGCCTTGTGGTTGTGCCCACTGGCCCATGTGGGAATCCAACTGGCAGCCTTTGGCATTAGGAGCATGGTGCTCCAACTGCCTGAGCCACTGGGCTGGCCCTGGAGGTGTCTATTTTTGTCAAAGACTTCGGAGAGTCCCCACCAATAAAATTAAAAGGAAAATGAGCATCTCATAGTAAAAAAAAAAAAAAAAGTTGATAAATCACAAAACACAAGATATGAGCTGAGAACAAGAAACTGTAAAGACTAAGCTGATTTGACAAACAACCAAATAGAACTTAAAAAAAAATAATAATTGAAAATAAATCAATGTATGAATTTAACAATGGATTAATCCAAGTGGAACACGGAAATAGTCATCGGAATGACAGATCTGAAGAAATTTTTCAGATGGCAACATGGAGTGCCAAAGTAATGAAAAACTCAAAAGAAAGGTTAATCAATGTGGAAGATAGATAATTCAGCATCAATATAAGTTTAATTACAGTTGCAGAATGAGAAGAGAAAATGGGAAGAGGCATCATTTAAAGAGATAATATCAGAGAATTTTCAAGGACCAATAAAAAGCTTCACTTCATGTATTCATGAAGTCATATGAATCCCAATCAGGATACGCAAAAAGAAATCCACACAGAGTCAAAATATAATGAAAATGCAGAACACAAAAGGAAAAGAGAAGATCTTTAGCAAGGTCAGAGAGAAGAGGCAGCTTATCTTCAAAGGCAGAACAAATATTCCTGACAGTGCAACAATAGAAGCCAGAAGATAGTAGAATATTATCTTTCATGCACTGACAGAAATTAACTCTCAGTTTAGTAATCTATTTCTGTTTAAAAAAATCTTTAAAAAAAACTAGGACAAAATACTTCTCAGACTTACAAAACCCTGGATAGTTTGTTCTAGCAATCCTCACTAAAAGGATGTAGAGTTGACCCTTGATTAAAATGGGTTTGAACTGGGCGGATCCACTTATCATGTGGATTTTTTTCAACAAATGCAGTGGTAACTGCGGGTTTCCCATCTGAGGATTTAATGAATCCTGGATGGAAAACAGTATTTTCACATTTCTACCGTGGTTTTGATTTGCACTTTGTTGAATCCATAGATGCAGACAGGCCAACTGTAGACTCAAAAATTATAAGTAGATTTTCAACTGCATGGAGGTCAGAGCCTCTAATTTCCACCTTGTTCAATGGTCAACTGTACTTAAAGCAAAAGAAAATCATTTCCAGATGAAAGGTTTCAGAAACAGGATGTAATGAAGAGCAAAGAAAGGGAAAATGTGTACGTTAAAGCACATGTTGATTGTATAAAATAATAATAATAATAATAATCATGTCTTCAGTGAGAACTAGATAAAATAAGTGGTGTAAGTTGTAGAAGCAAAAGGAATTAATATCTCCTAAAGTTATTGCATAATTTAGAAGGAAATTAAAGATATTGATCAAATTTAGACTTATAAGTAAAGTGCATGTTAAAATTTCTAAGGCAACCACTAAAAATTAGTAAAAGAATGAATAACTCTCTAGCTAATGGGGAAAATTAAAATGAAAAAAATAATAAATCTCGTAGTCAAAGAAGCTGAGAAAAGTATAGAACAGGCAAGACAAACAGTACAAAATAACATAGAGAAACAAATTTATATGTATTAGTAATTAAAATAAATCTGAAGGCACCCAAGATTGGTAGTGTGGATGAGAAATGAAAATTTAGGTATATGCTGTTTATAAAAGACATGTGTGAAATGTAAGGATACAGAAACATTAAAAGTAAAATAAAATAACTGGGTGATTAAAAACCAAAAGAAAGCTGGCAATATTGACATCAGACAAAGTAGACTTTAAGTGATCCCAAAATGTTTTCAGAGAAAAAGAGGGTCATATGGGTTAAAAAGTTGCAACTCAAATATTAAAAAAATGGTATGCATCTAATAATACGGCCTCAATATATAGTAAGCAAAAACTACAATGAGAAACATATAGTCCCAGGAGATTTTAATATACTTTCTCAGTTCTTGGTAAAGTGGGAAAAAGATCAATTACCACATACAAGATTTGAACAATATGATTAATAAGTTTGAGCTGTTATGTGAGGACCATGATCACCACATCTCAAAACTGCAGAACACACATTATTTTCAAACACAGAACAGTTATAAAAAGTGACCTCAAACTATGGCATCAAGCAAGTCTTCACAATTATCGAATGACAAGTATCATACAGACTAGATCTGTGACCACAGTGCAGTAAGCTAGATACCGATAAGTAAAAAAACAAAAACAAAAACCAAACAAACAAAAAAACCATGCTAGGAACTTGAGGTTTAGTGGTGTATCTTGTGAGCTTTAAAAAATGAACAAAGTACCCTTTTATTTCTTTCCCTTTGTGTACATAGCTGGGAGGGGGTTAGCTATGGAATTAGGCTGTTTGCAGAGCCCTTTTACAACCAGTGTGGCAATGCCTAGGAACCGGTGGGAAGTGGGGGAGAGGACAGTGACCTGCCACCTGCGGAGTAGATTGGGGCCCCTCTGACCCTGGCCTTCTGGGCCTGACTGCTTTAGAAGCTGTAGGCCTGGGCCTGGGCCAAAGGAAGAAGAGCTCCTCCCTCCACATTTCTGCACTGTGTAATTCTCTTAATTTGTTTGTCTTAAAATTAGTGGAGAAATGTGAGAAGGAGGAGCTTTATTTGAAATCTTTTAACTGGATTTACAGATGCTCCTTGACTTACGATGGTGTTACGTCCAGATATACTCATCATAGGTTGAAAATATTAAGTCAAAAATTCATTTATTGCACCTACCAAGCATCATAGCTTAGCCTAGCTTACCTTAAACATGCTCAGCACCCTTACAGTTGGGTGAAATTATCTAACACAAGCAAAGCCTATTTTATAACAAAGTGTTGAGTAATTTGTTGACTAATGCACTGAAAGTGAAAAACAGAGTGGTTGTGTGTGTACACCATTGTGAAATTGGACAATTGTAAATCAACACCATCATAAGTCTGGGACTGTCTGTAGTTTGAATTCTCAACCTTTAGGGATACCTGGATACAGAAATTCCCAAATGTATTGTGTCAGAGTTTGTGAGGTGCGGGACTTTGTTTTGCGAATTTCCCCCTATGTCTTCCTGTTTTGAAGCACTTTGCTTTATGTATATTACTGTCAGAGCCTATTTATGTCTTTTGTCTCAGCAAGGCTTAAAGAGAAGGAAACCAGCACTTCTTCATATAAGTTAAATGCTACAGTGCTAATGGGGATTAACTCTGGTTTCTCGGGACTATTTTATAATTGAAGATGAGTGGATTGGGATATTAGGGAGGGGTTATCTATAGTATCTATTAATGCGATGTGGAATGTTAAGTTTCATAGTTCTGAGGGAGATCATTCACCACATTCCTTTAGTGGTTACATAGATGAGGCAGCCGCAGCACAGGGGAACGATGAGATTTACCTGACAGTTGGGTTAACGGGAGGACTGGCTTGCAACTCTGGTCTCTTGACTTCCAGACAGGCATTTTCCCATTTCCCCGGATGCCTTATTACACCCCCTGAACTAGTTATTCCTTTTTCCACAACAGGGTGAGTTTATGCCTTATGTTTGAATTTGTGGCTTATAGCCTTCTCCCCTGTTAGCAATTTGGGGAACACCTGAGTCTCTCAGACAGTTTTCACCATGATGTTTGGCTAGAAAACTTGGCCTGGTGTTTCTGAACTTGGTCCAGGTAGCTTACTTACACTTCAAAGAAACCTTCCACTATTTGATACTCAAAGGACCGACCCTTGGCTCTGAATCACCTCCAATCTGTATACTGCAGAGGTTCCTCCTGGCTGGAGGGACAAGCTATGTATTTCAGTCATTTACTCAGATCTTCCTGTCGCTTTTCCTTCACTGGCTTAGAGTGGAGTTGGGTTGAATGGTCAAGGTGGGAAGAATTAGTCTTGTCTATCATGAGCAACATGACTCTTGGCTCTTTCCATAGGGAAACAGAGTATCAGGGAGTAAATACTGCTGGAAAGAGTGTATGTAGCCCTGGACTCAGGGACTGTGGATTTGGAGTCAGAAGACGTGGGTTTGCATGTACGATTTCCTATTAGCCTCTTTGAAGTCATGCTTAATAATGCATTACTTGTAGGGCTATCGTAAGGGTCATTAAAAAATGTGAGATATAAGTGGAAATACTGTATAAACCATAAAGTGATTTACCAACATATTATTAAGCAAGAATGTAAAGGATTGCAAATAAATAAGTAAATAAGTAAATAAATAAATAAACAAATATTTCCCCTCCCACAAAGTTTTCTTTTCGAGATTTTTCTAGTTTGTTTCCTTTAGTATTCTGATTTTAGAATTCTGATTTCTATGTAAGAACTTGAATAATTTGTCTTTTATGAAGCCGTTTAAGTGACTTGAACAGATTTGTAGTCTTTTATAAAACTCATGTTAAAGCAGTGACACAGATTTGCTTCATGTGTAAAAACAACTAAGGGAATTTTAAAGATGAAGATTTCAGGTTTTATTCTTAAATACCTTCAAGGAGTATGAGGGAATCCTTTACTACCAGAACAAACGACTTGAATGCAGCATATCCCTTCGGAAAAGCCTGAGTAAATATAGAGTCATAGTTTGAAACTCAAGACCAGTTAAAAAAACTTGCCCAATGTCATCCTAGAATTTCTAATGTTTTATTTTTGTTGTTGTTGGTGGTGGTCTACTGCTACAGTGTACTGACTGTCATATAATTTGACTTGGGCAATTCTAATCATGTACCTCCAGATAAAAATGTCAAAAATTAGAAATGTACAATGATTCTAGGAGTTACTAATCATTTATAAAATGAGCTTATGTGTATTTAAACTTTTAAAATATTTTTTTAGTTCATCTGATGGCACGAATCTGCTGAATGCTTACATAGCTCTTTTTGTTTCTTGGAGTGTGCAGTCTTTGAAGAGAGTTAATTACAATTTCTTTTCCAAATTAATTTATTCTATATCACTATGACTAGAGTGTCAACATATTAGTAAGTTATTAAGTGAAAAGTGTCAACTACAAAATAGTAGAATCTGATATTATATAGACACCTTAGGAGGTGGAGTAAGCATTTTGTAAGCTCCAAAAGAAAATTAAAGAAATCAATTTTTAAACACCTTGCTTTTACCTGAATATTGACCAGATAACTTCAAATTGAGTACAAGGAGCCGTGGAAGTACATCACTAATATAATTTAAATTGTTATTATTATTATTTTTAATTTATTGGGGTGACAATTGTTAATGAAATTACATAATTTCAGGTGTACAATTCTGTATTACATCATCTATAAATCCCATTGTGTGTTCACCACCTAGAGTCAGTTCTCCTTCCATCACCGTATATTTGATCCCCCTTTAAATTGTTATTTTTAAAAAAAATCAGTGTAAGTGTATTTTTGGTGGATATTTTCTCCCATTGTATTCAAACAAATGGGACCATGAAACATTTAAGAGATCCCTGCTTTGGGACTGCTGAGGCAGGGTTCCTGCCACTTTATTTGATAGCTAACAGTGCTACCTTGCAAGTTACACATCCTTTGGGCCTCAGTTTCCTTCTGGCTTCACAACGAGAGGTTTGGCTTAGCTGAATTCTAAGGTTCCTTTCAGTTGGTTCCCCTTGTAAGCACTGGGTCCTTGGCTCATCTAAATCTGGTTGAATGAAAAATTGGGTTTTTTGCACAGCTCTTTCTTCCCCTGCCCCAGCCCTGCTAACGCCATTCATTGTCTCCACCTCCATCTCTAAATTTTGAAATCATTTGCTCTGATTCTGGAGGTCAGAGTGAACGACTTCCTTCCTTTAGACTGGGCATATAGTGAAGGCATTACTGATGTTTACTGGGGCCTGTAGTGTGTGCACAGCCCAGGCCTGGCCCTCAGAGGCAGCTTACAGCCTGCTCCTACCCTGTAGCGGCAAACAGATGCCAGGGGAGGTAAGACAAGCAAGCTCTGATGAAAATAAAGAGGTACACAACCTGAAGACCATAGGGTTCCATTACTTATATAAACTTTTGTGCTTTAGCTCAACCATTTACATTCCCTGAACCTCCTCTTCCTAAAAACACCCACCCAGAAGAGTTTCTTCAAAGAATGGAGATAATGTTCATGAAGAGTGGTTTTTCAGCTTTGGCTGCACTTTAGAATCACCTGTGGAGCTTTAAAACCCACCGATGCCCGAGTCCCACCTTCAGAGAATTTGATGTAATTGGTCAGGGGTGTGGCCTGGGAATAGGGATTCTAAGGTTTCCTAAGTGATTGATTCTAATGTGTAGGTAGTCAAGGTCGAGAGGCCTTATCACAGTTCCAGATACATAGTATTATAGTACTCAATAACTGGTACATAGGATTATGATAGCTCAGTGCATGAGAGAGTTTTAGGTAAATTGGAGGGAGAGATTCCTGAGGGCATTTTGGGAAGGCAGTGGCATTTTACGCAGCCCGTAAAGAAAAAGGCAGCGATTACAGTGTCAGCAAAGTGATCTGGAAGTTGGAAAGCCTGGTCCATTGATGTGAACCAGTGCTCAAGTATCGCAATATTGTATAAATCTCTGGGATTTGTCTCTGTCCTCCAAGAGTTGAATGTCTCACCCTCATTGGATGTATCTGAGGGTCTTACCTACATTTGTTACCTGCTGCTATGCAACAAATTACCCCCAATCTTAGTGTCTTAAAACAACAATCATTATTATCTGTGACTGTTTCTGTGGCTCAGAAATATAGATGGGGGTACAGAGGGGATAGCTTGTCTCTGCTTCTCTGTATCTGGGGCCTCATCTGGAAGACTTGAAAGCTGGGGGTTAGAATAGTCTTCAGGTTCATTCATACACATCTGTGGTTGATGTTGGTTGTTGGCTGAGGGCTTAGTTGTGGCAATCAGCTGGAACATTCACACCTGGGCTCTCTTACAAGTTGGTGGCTGGGCTCCCAGGGCAAGCATCCTGCGAGAGACAGGGAGCCAGGCAGAAGCTGTATCCATTTTATGACCTAGATTGGAAGACTCATGGCATCAATTCCAACTGATTTTGTTAGAAATGAGTAATTGAGTCTAGCCCATAATTACAGGAAGGTAAATTAGATTCTTCTACCATTTGAAGGGAAGAAATGTCCAAGAATTTATAGGATATATTGAAAAACCACCATCTTACATAATACCTTATTTCCTTCTAGCCTGTCATGGCTAGAACTTTGGGTTTGGAATCTGAAAATTTGATTTCAAGTCCCATTACTAATTTTTCTTAGCAGCATCTGTGAATCACATACTCTTACATACCCTTTTCTCTCTTTTTTCATCCAGTTAAAAGGAAGTCAAATGAGAGTCAGGTATGTGCATGTGTTTTACTAACTACATACAAATGCACATTATTCTTTCATCTTTTGATTCCACTAAACTTCATCCTTGGACTGAGAATGAACAGAGTGCAAAATAAAGAATGACACGTGAAATTGTAAGATCAACTTAGTAAGAACAAATGATCAACTTAGTAAGGACAAATGAGCATGAATACAGGCAGGGTTCTCTTTAATTCCATGTAACTTAAAATATTTCTAATATAAATCATAAATACACTTTTTATAGGAAATAGTTACTACTGATATTACTGAAAATTATTTCCAAGTCTTGGGAAAAGTTATTGTTAAAATACAGATGTCTTTAAATTTACATACATGTATGTACCAGGGGTGTCAAAAAAATCTATACAAGTGGACACTTTGGTCAATGTTGCTCAAGCAGTAGTTCGCCGTAATCAGAAGTGTCTGATGGTAATTACTTTGAGCACCTCTTGTAATTGCAGAAGTCCAACTTGTATTCATATTCTGTTGTTAGTATATATTATTGCAATTTTAATACAGTTTTCCTTTCTTAAAATGTGTATACATATTTTTTGGCACGCTGTTTATATATGGTATATACTGGGAGTGCCAAAAATATGTATACACATGACTTGTATTCATTGTTTGTTATTGGTATATATTGAGTGTTACAATTTTAATACAGTTTTTTCCTTTCTTAAAACGTGTATGCATTTTTTTTAATTAAATTTATTGGGGTGACAATTGTTAGTAAATTTACATAGATTTCAGGTGTACAATTCTGTATTACATCGTCTATAAATCCCATTGTGTGTTCACCACCCAGAGTCAGTTCTCCTTCCATCACCATATATTTGATCCCCTTTACCCTCATCACCCACCCCCCCAACCCCCTTACCCTCTGGTAACCACTAAATTATTGTCTGTGTCTATGAGTTTTTGTTTCTCATTTGTTTGTCTTGTTCTTTTTGGTTTATATACCACATATCAGTGAAATCATAGGGTTCTCTGCTTTGTCTGTCTGACTTATTTCACTCAGCATTATACTCTCAAGATCCATCCATGTTGTCACAAATGCTCCTATATCATCTTTCCTTAACGCCGAATAGTATTCCATTGTGTATATATACCACAACTTCTTTATCCATTCATCTATTGAAGGACATTTTGGTTGTTTCCATGTCTTGGCCACCGTAAACAAAGCTGCAATGAACATTGGAGTACACGTGTCTCCATAGAGAAATGCTTTCACATTTTTTGGGTAGATACCCAGGAGAGCGATTGCTGGGTCATATGGTAATTCTATTCGTAATTTCTTGAGGAACCTCCACACTGCCTTCCATAGAGGCTGCACCAGTCTGCATTCCCACCAACAGTGTATGAGAGTTCCTTTTTCTCCACAGCCTCTCCAACACTTGTTATTATTTGTCTTATTGATGAAAGCCATTCTGACTGGGGTGAGGTGATATCTCATTGTGGTTTTCATTTGCATTTCTCTGATGATTAGCGATGTTGAGCATTTTTTCATATGTCTATTTGGCATTTGTATATCCTCTTTGGAGAAATATCTCTTCAGGTCCTCTGTCCATTTTTCAATTGGGTTGTTTGTTTTTTTGTTGTTGAGTTTCATGAGTTCCTTGTATATTTTGGATATTAGCCCCTTATCAGAGGCACTGTTTGCGAAAATCTTCTCCTATTCAGTTGGTTGCCTCATTATTTTGTCAATAGTTTCTTTTGCTGTGCAGAAGCTTTTCAGTTTCATATAATCCCATTCGTTTATTTTAGTTTTTACTTCCATTGCCTTTGGAGTCAAATTCATAAAATGCTCTTTGAACCCAAGGTCCATAAGTTTAGTACCTATGTTTTCTTCAATGCAGTTTATTGTGTCAGGTCTTATGCTTAAGTCTTTGATCCATTTTGAATTAATTTTGGTACATGGTGACAGATAGCAGTCCAGTTTCATTCTTTTGCACGTAGCTATCCAATTCTGCCAGCACCATTTATTGAAGAGGCTGTCTTTCCTCCATTGTATGTTTTTAGCTTCTTTGTCAAAAATTATCTGTCCATATTTATGTGGTTTTATTTCTGGGTTCTCAATTCTATTCCATTGGTCTATGTGTCTGTTTTTCCGCCAATACCAAGCTGTTTTGATTATTGTAGCCCATTAGTACAAGCAAAAATCAGGGAGTCGTGTATGCATTTTTTAAAATTAAAGTTTATTGGGGCGACAATGATTAGTAAAGTTACATAGGTTTCAAGTGTACAATTCTGTAATACATCATCTATATATCACATTATGTGTTCACCACCCAGAGTCAGTTCTCCTTTCATCACTACATATTTGATCCCTTTTACCCTCTACTACCTCCTCCCTCCTTACCCTCCGGTAATCACTAAACTATTGTCTGTGTCTATGAGTTTTTGTTTCTTTGTTTGTCTTGTTCCTTTGTTGCTCTCAGTTTTATATCCCACATCATATGGTTCTCAACTTTTTCTGTCTGACTTATTTTGCTTAGCATAATAATCGCAGGTTCTATCCATGTTGTTGCAGATGGCACTATTTCATCTTTTCTTATGGCAGAATAGTATTCCATTGTGTATACATACCACATCTTTTTTATCCTACCATCTATCGAAGGACGCTTTGGTTTCCATGTCTTGGCCACCGTAAATAGAGCTGCAATGAACGTTGGAGCACATATATCTTTACAGATAAATGTTTTCAGATTTTTTTGGTATACACCAAGGAGAGAGATTGCTGGGTCTGTATGTATGTATGTATGTGTATGTATATATATATATGTAAATGCATAGGAAAAGAACTGGAATAATACACACTTAAACAAAAGTGGTCATTCCAGGAGAGGGACATGAAATAAGGAAAGAGGCGACTTTCATTTTAAAAGAAAATTGAATTTCAGTAGTTTTCAGTTTTTTTCTAATTAATGAGCATATATAACTACATTATTCATATACTGAAAAAATATTTTTTGAAGCAGAGATATTTGTTGTATGCGGTATTGGGTGGAGAGAGGTTAGATGGGGGTGGGGGTTGTCTCCATAATCAGCCATTTTCTGTTGTATTTTACCATTGGGTCCATGAATGATTTTATCTTAGAGTGGTGGGACTCATCTTCAGCCTGAGGGTGTGGGAGAAGGAGCCAGACTTAGTTAGGAGGGGATGAGGCTAGAAGAACCAGGTAGGAGTTGAGGTCTGCAGCCAGAGGAAAGGTAGGATAGGTTGGGGTTAGGTTAGATTAGATCACTATTGGGGAAGGCTAAGAATGAGCCTTAGGGAGCCAGGGAGAAGCTCTGGCAAAGCTTTAGGAGCCTTCACCAATTGTTACATGCATGAATAGACAAAACCTTGATAATTTATTTTTTTTACTTAAGCGGCTGACCTCATCCTGGAGCACAACTTTACAAAACTCTCGATTGCTTTAGTAAGGCAGATGACAAATTGTTTCCCACCTGTGGGTTTTCCTTCACGCCTGCCTTGTTTGGTTTTGCCTGGCTTTATTCTGTGACCAGAAAAGAAGTTGGAATTCTGAAAAGTTGCTGTAGCCAAATCCTGTGAACAAAGGGGACCTTGTTCAGGGTTATGCACATCAGCTTTTGGAGGAGTTTAATTCATCAGCTCAGATCTCTGCTTTTCAAGTCCTCGCTGTAGTTAGCATTATGTTTCTCTGTCTGTGGAGGGGCAAACCTGATGGAGGAGCAGGGCTTGTTCACCCTGCTTGAGGCCTGCATCCGATTCTAGTTATATCAATAAGTTCAGCCTGGGCCAATCCAGGCCCTAGTCATCCTAAATGGACACCTGTGAAGAATCCAAAAGAGGAGGCAAGTTTGGTTGCTGTTTGGGTTCTCCAGGGCTGCATGGATGCTGTTGTTATTTCTAAGATTTCCACAGGTCTGGGGTTTACCAGGGAGGTACTGTCACAAAATTCAGGAACTGGGAGTGAGAGCCATCCTTCTGTTGGACACTTCCCATCCTGCTACTGCAGTTTCCTGAAAAGTCACCAGCATATACTGGTTTGGGTCCCGGCCAAATACGACCAAGGCCTGGAGCACATAAGCCTGTCCTGAAACATGTTCCCTGTTAGATTCATTTTCCCTGTCGACAACAGTAACTATTTGTTAGAAATAGCAGGTGATATTTGAAAAAGCTACTATTTTAGTATGTTAAATGACATTCTATCCTTTGGGAAGACTTGAGCTAGATTTCTTAGGATCTGGGAGATTCCAGTTCCATGCCTGGAGAAGTTGCATGCCGGATGTGTTGCCCGCTAATGCCAGGTAAACTAATGGCATTACGCTGCCGGTGTGAGCATGCAGCTGCCATTTTCTTCATTTTTGTCTCATTCTGTTTCCCTTGACAGGGCAATTTGATGTTGATGGTGTGCCAGAAATTTTCTGACAATGAGTTACTGGAACTTGAAGAAAAGGAATTGCGTGCAGTACCGCAGGCATTTTCTGGTGGACAACAGTGTGTTTCATGGTAAGCTGGCTGCGTTTTGTATTCATGTAGTTAGATCTTTTATTTTGTTTCTGACAGCACTTTTATTCCACCACAGTGGGTGCAAATATGGTGTAACTGTCGGGTTGCACCAAGAGCCTGAGTTAACCTGTTTATGGATAATGACCGAGAAGCCCCACTGGACGCCATTCATCATCTCCACCTCCATCTCTAAAGTTTGAAATCATTTGCTCTGATTCTGGAGGTCAGAGTGAACGACTTCCTTCCTTTAGTTGGGCACAAGCTTAGTTGTAAGCAATGTGCCCCATCTCGGCAACCATAATGTTGCCAACACTTTCTACCAACACCGTAAATATGTCAGTGCCTTTCCTCTTCAAGTACACTGTCAACTACAGGAATACCCCTTTCTGATGTGTGAAATTTGGGGACGCTAGACCCCTAGTAATTATTCAATTAATATTGAGTCATCAGGGAGTGCTTATTACCAAGCGTAGTGTGTGCCTTCTATCAGGCCACGTATCCAAACAGAACAGAGCAGCTCGCAGCACTTACCCATCACTCTCATGGTGGATTACTGCAGCCACAAATCAGAGAGTAATCAGTATTAGTCATTTTCATGGCACACCAAGACTAATTGCCCTCACGCTGCTGGTGTGTTTATTTTGTGGTATACAGTCAGGGATAAGCTCTGTCCTCAATCAGTCCTGTAATCAGGACTCCCTGGAGTGAAATTTATTGAAGAGTCAAAGATTTATGTGTAGCTAGAATTTTTGGAGCAATCTCCATCAAAATTGTAGCGGGAAGAGAGAGATTTCACTGCGAGGAGCGTGCCGTTTGACAGAATCCTATAATCTAAGCTGCCTTCAAATTTCCAAATTTGGTTTTTCTTCCCCAGTTTGGTAATGGACGATGTTTTTGTTGCTTTAAGTTTAAGGTAGCAAACTTAACCTTACTTTTTTAAAGAGCTTTAGAGTTTATGATGTTTTTTCACATTCCTTCTATCTCCACACTATAAGACTTCACTAGGCAGAGGATGATTTTTATAGGTGAAGAAAGGGAAGCAGAGATGAAATGACCAGCCTAAGCTGAGGTAGCAAAGGTCCCAACTAAAATTCCTGCCTCACCTTTCCAGGGTGGCTCTCTGGACATTGCGAAGGGAGGGGCCCTTGACAAAGGGGCCATGGGAATTATGACTGAACCTTGTGGTACTGAGTTGTACTTTTTCTGTGAACCTCATGAAGTGTCTTGTTGTTCATTGCTTCATCTTTCTCTTTCACACAGTGTTTTGCTGTGTGATATTTTCTGTTAGAACTTTATTTGTATTAAAAAAGCTTATAAGTATGGTAATCGAAGAAAACACAGGTGTTAGAAAAACTAGCTCTAATTTTTCAAGTTTCATTTTGTGCCAGTTTTGAAGAAGTTCAGATTTAAATCCCTTCATGCATTAGTTTAGAATGCCTCTGTCCCGAAGTCTTAAAGACTGTAACAACTTAAAAACCATTGCCTATGTATTTTTATGGTTGCATTACCACTTAGTGTACTACTGTGTTGCAGATAATTATACTGAGGGCTTGATGATCATTGTCATATTGAATCCTTGCATTACCTTTGCAATTGTTGTTACTCATCCCATTTTATGGATGGGGAGATAGAGGTTTGCGGGAGGTTGTGAAGACGTGTTCTAGAATTCAAACTGTATTCTGTCTAGTTCCAAAATCGCACTCTTGCCTCAGGTGTCATCTCCATTTCAGTAGAGAAATGAACACTCTGCGAGGTTTACGTTCTATTCAACAATACTTGCTGTGCTGTTAACTAGCAGTGTGTGATCTTGGGCAAGTTATATAACCCTTCAGGATCTCAGTCCTCTCCTCTGTGGAATGAATGTGCTGCTCTCAATGATTTTCGAGGTTCTTTCCAGTTCTAATCTCTGAGATTCCGCTGAGATTCTCTGAGAATTAGAATTACTATATTTTGTGAGCTACCATTTCACTTAACATGAGATACACTAGAGGGCAGTAGAATACTTAGAGTATGAACCAGTTACTTCTTACATTCAAGGATTGCTCTTTGTGAAAGAGTAATGTAGAGATATCACATCTGCCCAAGATGGAAATGATTAGAGTCAATTAGAATTATGATTCTATTCATTTATAATCAAGCAGTAGCTGTAAGTACTTCTGATGGTGTAAAACACCATTTTGGATTTTTATGGCAAGGATATATAATTCAGGAAAGAATGGTGCCTCTGCTTTTCCTCTTTATTTTATTTACCTGTACGGAAAATTAATGTTAAGATAGGAAATTATTTAACTTAAAGGAGGGTTATGAAGATTCTTGGTATGTTTTAAGTCAAGGGATGTCCAGTGTTAATATCTGTAGAGGATTTCTGAGAGAAGAAAGGGACAGGACATGTTGACTCAGACATGTCAGATTTATTTGGAGGGGCTTCTGGAACATAGGATGCGTGTTCACATGTTTTTTGCATACTAGCTTGGCTTCTCTTTGTCTCTCAATAACTGTCTTTACATTACCAAATCAATCAAAACGAAAAGGAGCAAAACCTCTTCCATTATAAACAGAAAAGAACCATTCCTCTGCAAAATAATTGACTTGTAGAATATACAGACTTGAATAAACAAATGGTGCTAGGCAGACTCTTTTGCATACAGAGTTAAGCAGAATTCCCAGGAGGAAAGAACTATATTAAAATGAGGGCTATGGGGGCTAAAATGGTCAACAAAAGTAACAGTAAAAATGTGACATGTAGACTGTTTCACAGTTCATAAAGCATATTCGTAGCCTCATTTTGAGTATAGAGGTGGTAGATTCTCCCTGGAAGCAATTTAGAAAATTACCCACAATCTAAAGAGAAACAGTTTTAATAATCTGTTTCTGTCCAGTCTTTTATCTATTTTTATCTTCACAGCGATTCTGATGTAGGAATGGAATATCTGGAAAAGTTAGGAAATGGTAGATGATGGTCAGTAGAAATCATCTGGTTGAGTTGACTTGTTCAGTGATGAGAGGGAACCACGTTAGGGATTATGAAAAGTTATTTTTGTATTTCCCACTTGTCTGTCCTTTGTCCATATTTTTAGGGGATCCATTGGATCCCGAGGGATCATATACCTATCAAAGAAGCCAATCGCTGGAGTTTTTCACCACTTGGCTTTTATTCTCCTGATATGTTTGAAATACAGAAAAAACTTGGGCAAAGAATGATTTGTGTAGTATGAACCTTGCTTTAATGGCTAATACATTCATGAAAATATTTTTATTTGAAAATTACCTATACCATCAGCTATTGCTCTTGGTTGCAATGAATTGCAGCATTTTTTTTTTTTTTTGGACATGGGACACAGATTCTAAACCAATAATCAGTGTCTTTTCAATTAATATATACAATTTCTTATGCACATAGCTTTTCCAAACATTTGAGTTCCTTAATAGACTATACTCGGAGGTGCTTTTTGTTTTCATGCACTGTTATAATCGTGATGCTGGGAAAAATTATTCATTGCTTTCCTATAAGTTATTAGGGTATCATTCTAACTTATTTTATTGAAATTTATTTCTGTTGCTATCATGTTGTTATAGGTGTTCAATAAAAATTCAACTGAGTAAATTTCAAAGATCTAATTTGCTTTATAGTACAACTCATCAATCAGGCAGCATCCTATCTAGCAAATAGAAAGGAGATCCGGAGTGCTATAGAAAGGGAAAGGTTTTAAAGACAGAGGTGGTGGGACAAGGAACTCATAAATGAAAAGATTATTTCTGGCTATCTTTGAGGGACAGGAGGGTCTGTTAGAAGGATTACCTCATTGGTGCTGACCAAGAAATTCCAGACTGGCTAGTTAAGATTACATTTCTGAGGAAGGTTGTAACTGCAATTAAATTAGGTATTAAATCTTGGTTTGCTGACATTGGCCTTAGCAAACCAAGTGACTCCATTTTGGGCATATTGTCTCTTCACATATGAATGTTTCTGAATGACCATCTCAAATCTAGACTAGAAATGTTTTGAGTTGAATTATGAGTGTCTCTTACTACCTATGGATAAAATTAAGGATAGTTCTCTTATTAAATATTTATGTAGTATGTCTTTTCAAAAAGTGCCTTATATATACTTTCACTTTGCCTCACAACAATGAAACTAATTAATTTAGTTGATAAATGAATTGCTTTTACTCCAGCCTCCTTTTCATGGCCAGTCGGTGAAGTGAGGACAGAAACTTGACTGCTAGCTTAGAAAGGAAAGTAGGCGGGAATGGGATCCTGGAGACGAGTTCTGTTTCCAGCTTCACTGTTAACTTGGTAGCCTTTGTCCCCTGAGTGATCCTCAGTTTCCCTATCTCTAAAATGAGGGTTTTACCAGATTCCAAAGTTCCTTCTAGCAGCAACATGCATGGGTATGCAGTGAACCACAACGTCCGATAGGCCAGGATGTGGAAAGACTGGCAAGATGGTGATGAAGAAGAGGTAAGATTCCCTTTTGATGGTAAATTTTGTAGTTAGCTTTGCACTGGCAAAAAGCTACATTTCCCTTTAGGGAGAGAGGTAGGGGTGTGTGTGTGTGTGTGTGTGTGTAAGGATGTAGGGTGTGTGTGTGTGTGTGTGTGTGTGTGTGTGTGTGTGTGTGTAAGGATGCTCATGAGTTTCTTATGATCGTGGAGTGACCAGTAGCTAGGACTAAAAAGCAAGCTTTCAGGACGAGTGTCATTATAGTATTCAAAAAAAGAAGCAAAGACATTTTCTTTCGAATTCCATCCTACCTGGAAAAATAAAGAAGAATGTCAGATTCTGCCTGGCAAATATGAAACGAGAGTGAAATTATGCAGAAGTGAATTATGTTCTCATTAATTTAGGCCACTTATTAGGAGGTTTTGACTTCAGCAATCTGCCTTCTTTAGGGGATTGGAGCTTCACTAGATTTTATATTGAACTGTCACTTCTTCACTGAGCCAAAGCTTTTCCAGTCAATGGCTATATAAACATCCTCTCCCAGGTTCAGAAAATATCTGTGCACATAAGAGTTCCTATTAATGCAAAGATAGTCAAGATTTTTATGAGCATCATTAAAGTACAAAGCATTATCTCTTGGAGAGGAACATTGGAACATGGGAAAAATTTCCAAAACTAGTTGAGAGAAAAGATTATAAAAAGAAGATAGGCTTTAAGGGAGAAAATGTACTTGAGTCATTTAAATTAGATAAATGAGAATAGAACTAATTCTGGAAGCAGTTTTGCCCAGTAGGTTACTCTTTAGCCCCACCCTCCAGACTCCCTACCCTCCAACAGTGACCATGAGGCAGAAAGCTTTGACAGCAGGTATCCTTTCAGTTGTGTGATGTTAGGTACATCTTGCAAGTATGCCAGAGGCAGGGAAGGCTTAGCAAGGCCTGACCCGGAGGGGTACCTTGCAGGGGTTGCTTTGGGTGAGTTGTTCCATAGGCCATAAGTTTCCATGTCAGCAAAATGCTGTACGCGATTTAGGACAAATGACCCCTAAACTCCCAAGTGCTAAGATTTCAAGAAATGCTTGCTTCTCTACCTCTCCCCCTCACCCCACTTTTAAACAGAGAATTGGAGAATCTGCTGTGAATTAACTGACGCCTTTGATTTATGTACTTTTCCTTTTCCCTTGTTTGAGATAAATCAGGGCCAACCTTTTAGGCCTCACAAAAGTGAATACTTAACGTTTAGGTTATAACACAAAGGAAATAATCTTTAATGTTAGCTGGTATGAAACAGGCTTATTCTGTAACATTTTCGGAAGCGCGTGCTCTTTCTTCATTTCTTGGATATATAGAAAATTCTCAATGAACACCTCAGTGAAATGCTATTTATTTATCTATTAAAATTGAAAGTTCATTTCTTTTTTTGTTCTTGCTCCGTAATGAGCATTCCATTTGTGACTGGTCTTATTGAGCGTGCTCAACTTAGTGTAGTATGTACATGAAATTCTTTATATTTTTTCAATTCATGCTTTAAAAAGTACTCTTTACAACATCTTGGGCAGACTCTATTACTGTTTGGCTAGTTTTGGTTGTTGAGGGTCTAGTCTGGTTTAAAATGTTCCTCTCAAGCTCATTTAAATCCCATCTCCTCCCCTCCCTCAGCACAGGCCTGACATGACTCTTGCGGGTTGAGGGAGGGCGTTCAACTTGCTCTGTTACTCTTCTTCCCTTAGAAGAAAAATTCAAGGCCTAGCTTCTCAGATTTTGGTACAGGGAAAAGAAGGGGGAAGCAAAGGTCTTTGACCTACACCCTGGCACCTGTTTGTTTGTCAGTGGTGGTGAGGTGATCAAGATGACCTCTGGTTCCATCTTCTACAGACATTTAATCCCACCTTGGCCTTCTCTGTCACAAGCACTCTTCAGAGAGAACCCACTCTCTCCCTTGAGCCCCACCCACTGTCCATTTCCCCTGGTCCAGCTATGGCTTCCCTTGGCCTGAGGGCCCTGGGCAGCTGTCTGGTCCATGCCCTATCTCTTATCTGCCATGTTTCTTCCTATGGAGTTACACAGACTGCTGTGGGCTGTGGAGAATGGATAGGATGGAGTATGAAGGTGTCCTCGTCCTCTTCCCAGGCCCATTGACTGCAGTCTCTTCTTACACTGTTACAGGGGCTGCTTCCGTATGCATTTGCCTTGAAAAGATCCCTGAATCCTTTTGTAGCTCTTCCCCTCTGCTTGTCTCTGGGGTGAGGCCATTTCTGCTGCTCCAGACACCTTGGCTGTACACATAATAGGGTTCAGGTACTGTGATTTTGAATGGATGGAATCCCACACTTTCCTACCAATGACAATTCTCCGTGGACCCATCCAGGCTGGTCCTTGTCCATTCACATTTTGGCTTAGAGTGACTTCATTTCCCCAAAGGTACTGGTGTTGGTTTTCTTCGTTGGGCTTGCTTCTTGCAAGGTTGTATAGCTGAATTGATCAGAACTAAGCGATGATCTAGGTTTATAAAAAATAAACCTAGATGATCTAGGTTTTATAAAAATAAACCTAATTTGATGGGGTGGTTTTGCTGTGTATGCCATGCTTTCTATGTCGAGGTCATTCATGCTCTGTACTGATGCAGAGCAAAATGGCAAATTGAAGATCTGCATACCGGGAAGCCCACATGGATGAGAAATAACAATGTTCAGTCTTTGAAACTTGAGCTTTAGTTGGTGTCTGAAACAAGCCTATTGCAGTAAGGGAGATTTTTTGGCTGGCCTTTCCTTTTAGACTCTCAAATTCTTTCTCTTAAAACCATGGAGTCTCCAGCAAGTAGAAAGGCCCTTGATGGTTTTATTCCTTTATGCTTAGGAATACCAATTTTCTAATTACTCAATTAGAAAGAAGAGGGGCCGGCCCGGTGGCTCAGGCGGTTAGACCTCCATGCCCCTCACTCCGAAGGCTGCCGGTTCAATGCCCACATGGGCCAGTGGGCTCTCAACCACAAGATTGCCAGTTCAATTCCTTGAGTCCCCCAAGGGATGGTGGGCAGCGCCCCCTGCAACTAAGATTGAACACGGCACCTTGAGCTGAGCTGCCGCTGAGCTCCCAGATGGCTCAGTTGGTTGGAGCTTGTCCTCTCCACCACAAGGTTGCCGGTTCGACTCCCGCAAGGGATGGTGGGCTGCGCCCCCTGCAACTAGCAATGGCAACTGGACCTGGAGCTGAGTTGCGCCCTCCACAACTAAGACTGAAAGGACAACAACTTGAAGCTGAACGGCACCCTCCACAACTAAGACTGAAAGGACAACAACTTGGCTTGGAAAAAAGGCCTGGAAGTACACACTGTTCCCCAATAAAGTGCTGTTTCCTTTCCCCAATAAAACCCTTAAAAAAAAAGAAAGAAGAAATATGTCTAATAAACAGTCAACTTTTCCTTCAGATTTGCAGACTTCTCACGTTTTAAGTGGTTACTTATGAGAATTATTTTCTATCAGACCTGTGTTACAAATTTAAGTCATTGTTCTTTAAACTGCATTCCAATAATTATAATTAATTTTCCTCTGCTCTCTCATTTTCTCAATTGTCTTTTCCAACTCTGTGTCTAATGTATGCACAGAAATTGATGGGAGGATGAAATGTCTTTCCACGAGTAGATTTAGAGTCCTTCTAGGGCAACATAATTAATTAGTTATACAAAAGATTCAGATTTCTTTTGTGGACTACAGTAATAATTATTAGTGATTGCATTTGTAATAAAAAAACCTCCTATCTCCCATCTATCACAACAAAGATGGAATATTCCAGTTTGTTCCTTTATACTATGTAAATGAAAACTCATCCCAATAGACTTGTGATAGTTTATATTTTCTTAGGGCTCATTTCTTTCAGGAAGTATGTCTGGGGTTATTACAAGTGCAAACTGTTGATTTCAAAGGGATATTTACTCCTAGATATTTTTATTTAAAGCCCATAGCCTACTGTGTGTTTCATCCACACCCACAGCTTCAGCTCCCATTTACGTGCTCATAACTCTCAACAGGATGTCCCTGGTTTAGACCACCCCTCTGTGCTTCATACCTAAATGTCCATCCTCTTACCTAATAGGTCCACTGATGCCTTCCAGGTCTTCAGACTCAACATGTCTAGAGCAGAATGCCCACTTTCCCATTTGTATCCTGCTGCCTTGCCAGCCCTCTCTCACCCTTCCCCGGCCTCTTTGCACCCCAGCTACAATGACCTTTTTTGTTCCTTGCCCACAAAACTTACCCCTTCTTCACTTATCAACTCATCCTTCAGATCCAAGTAAAGGTCCCTCCCAGACAGGTTAGGCCCCTGTTTTATGCTCTCCTATCACCCTGCATTGCTGTCTCCTTGCATTATTGCAATTAATTTCGTGATAACCAATTTAATTTCTGTCCCTCCCCCTCCTAAGTTCCAGGAGACAGACAGTGTTCTGACTTCTATCTCCAGTACATAGTAGAATGCATTGCATACAACAGGTGCTTAATAAAATATTGCTGAATGAATTTACTCATTTTATTTAATAGGGGAAATAAGAACGACTTACTGTTTAATTATTTTTGCACTCTGTTAGGTTTGGCTTTTAATCTTTGTGCTGTGGAATGCATCACTTCTCTGGCTGCAAACTCTCTTTTCTTCACTCACACTTTTGCTTTGAACAAAAGAATACCCATAAACCACTCCTTTCTGAGATTGAGAAGGAAAGGCCACTTCTGCTGAGAATCCTAGTGTGCTTTAGAAAAGATTATGACAAATGTATAATGCCTCAAAATGGAAAAGGACAAACCCATTTCTTTAAAAGAATTTTTTTAGACATTTTGAATTAATTTAATAATACTTTCTGAAATTTTTATGTTGGTTATATATACTAGTATGTTTATTTGGTTCAACTCTGAAAATGGAGGTTTTACTCACTAAAAAAACACTATTAGTAAAAGCTGTTTAATTGCAGCATTTTGCAGACTATTAAAATTCCTGCTGGTATTTGAAAATCTCCAATCACAGAAGTGTTGTCTATGGTTTAATTTTTACCCCAGAGAACATAAACTATATCTTAAAAAACAAAAGCACCAGTTTTCTCAGTAACAGAGGAGGAAAGGAGGCCTGGGGATACATGAAGAGAATAATCAAACAGCATAGGGCTTCTTTAAAAGTTAAGAAGATACACTTTCATTACAAATTTACAAACAAGAAAATGGTCAGCATCTAGACCTTTTATCTAAGAATCTCAAGCAACATGAGTACAATCCTGACTTCGAGGTACCAGAGTTACTCTGAGGTAGCAACTACTTGGATAGGATAAATGTAGAATTTGTGGACATTTTTTTTGTTCAGTTTTGTTTTGCCCATATTCATCTTTTGGTCAAAATATGTGACTGACATAAAACAGTGTTCTCAGAATTTCTTGCATTTAAATGTGTAAGATAGTGACTTTGCCCAATTAAAAGGGGTGAACCTTTATTATTTGTATCTTATTTTTACTCCTTGCCAACTTGAAATTGAGCATCAATGCATATCCACAGGTAACCATTCTTTGAAATTATACCAATGTCAGAATTTCAAGGTATTGTGCTTTTCATCTAGCAAAGCTTGTCATTTCCAGTTGTGAAGACTTGTAATTAATTAACTTTTTAATCCAGTGGTTCCCAGCCTTGGCTGCACATTGGAATCAGTTGGACACAGACACACACACACACTGTTGCATGGGTCCCAGCTCAGAGGTTCTGATTTAATTGGTCTGGGGTATAGTCGGGTACTGGAGCAATGTTTAGAACTCTCCTGGTGCTTGTGGTGGGCTGAAGATCCCAGACATAAGGTGACAAGTTGGAGAGTCCCAGAAGACAAAAGAAGCACACACAAAAAAACAATCTATAATCTCAGTATGTGTTTTAAATCTGTACTTCTTAAAATGATTTAAAAGCTAAAGGCTAGTGATGCTCAGCTCTTGTTGTACATTAGCATTTGCTGGAGTGCTTCAAAATACAGATGGTTGCTCTCTACAAAAGCCCAGTTAAATCATCTCTGGGGGATGGGACCCAGCTCTATTCATTCATTCATTCATTCATTCATTCATTCATTCATTCATTCCTTATCTCTATATCTTTATACATGTATATATAAAGATATATATATACATGTATTTATCTTCAGGTGATTTTTTATTTTTTCATTTTTTTTATTGGGGAAGGGGAACAGGACTTTATTGGGGAACAGTGTGTATGTCCAGGCCTTTTTTCCAAGTCAAGTTGTTGTCCTTTCAATCTTAGTTGTGGAGGGTGCCGGTCAGCTTCAAGTTGTCCTTTCAGTCTTAGTTGTGGAGGGCACAGCTCAGCTCCATGTCCAGTTGCAAGGGGGCACAGCCCACCATCCCTTGCGGGAGTCGAACCGGCAACCTTCTGGTTGAGAGGACATGCTCCAACCAACTGAGCCATTCGGGAGCTCAGTGGCAGCTCAGCTCAAGGTGCTGTGTTCAATCTTAGTTGCAGGGGGCGCTGCCCACCATCCCTTGGGGGACTCGAGGAATTGAACTGGCAACCTTGTGGTTGAGAGCCCACTGGCCCATGTGGGAATCGAACTGGCAGCCTTCGGAGTGAGGAGCATGGAGCTCTAATCACCGTGCAGGCCTCTTCAGGTGATTTTGATGCAATGGGATGCGTGAGAATCATGTGGCTAAAGTTGTTGATTGACTAAAATATTGATCTGATCAGTAAACGAAATCAGGTTATTAGTTGACTGATTTAATATGGTATGTAATTATGGGCAAAGGTGACACATGAAAATTGTGATTTTTTTTTTTTTTTTTTTTTTTTTTTGCAGAGGAGTGTTGGGGCAAGTGATATGTTTACCTTCATGTAGTTCCTTTTTTTTCCTAACGTTTATTTCATATTCCTTGGAATACCATTCTTTCTTAGTGCCCTTAAAATGTGATTTGTCTTAACTTTACAGCCAATATATCTGTTACATGATCTAAAGAGAGAATATCTTTGAGTGTTCACTGACTTCCCCGTGTTCTCTATGGCCTCCTGCTCGTAAACAGTAGTACCGGTCCTTGACGACAGGTAACTTGGAAGACTGTGTTACTAGTGCCTTGTTTTTGTTAATCCAGAATGAGAACAACACAGTTCACAATAGGATAACTTAAAGAATGGATATGGAAATAAATAGTGTCAATGTAAGAAACATCCAAACCTGTAGAAAATTTATATGAGTTTATTTGAGCCAAACTGACAACATCTGTCAGGGAGCAAGACCTCAAATGGTCCGGAGAATAATGGTTTTGCAGCTTCTTTTATGCATTTGAAATTAAGGAGTGAACATAAGGAAGATTACGTGGAGGTGGGAGAAAGCAAGCTGGGAATTAGATTACAGGAGAGCTCACAAGTTTATGTGCTCTCTTGGGGGTGCTTATGGCTTCTTTCAAAGATGTGTTAACCTAGACCCACAGAAACAATGGACAGAGCTTGTTTACAGCAAAGATAAACCTTTTACTAAGGCAGTTATATTCGTATGCCTGGGGCGTGAATACCCACCATGACCTGCCCAGTTAGGAATTTATGAGCAGATCACCCTGTGAGGTTACTTTCCACAGAACCCCTTTCCTCATCCACAATATAAAACACAGGAATTTGGAGAACAGTACTTGGAGTACATCAAATGTAACCTTGAGTATTATTAGAATTGTTTGTCTACCCACCTTGGAAAATGAAGGGGTACCTAGAGACTTAGAAAAGCACAGTTTTTTCGTGGGAAGCAAACTTTGTCAGCCCTTGTAGACCTCTGTCCTACCTCCATCACTATGGGTGAGAAAACTGACACTTGGTGTCCTTGTGTTACTCCTAGAAGTTTCAGAGTTGTGAAGGAGAAATGTTGTCTTCTCAGATCACTCTTGTTTTGCATGATACCTCCTTCTTTGAACATAGAGCCTTATGGGAGACACAAAGGAATTTGAGGCTGATGTTAACATAACTAAATTTAGACCTTTTCAGGAGGACTTGGTGGCTTCTTGAGGCACCATCAGGAAATGGTAGGGTTGATGCTGAATCAAGATTGTCATTAGAACTGGCAATGCCGGTTGCTTTACCAGACTTATTCCTTGTAAGCCTTTCAACAAGACAGTGTTACAAATAAAACTCAGATTCACAATTTGCCACAAATCACATTGTTAGATTATGGTGTTCAAACCAGGGTTGTTAGACTTTAAAATCCAGGGTTTTGCCACGATTGTGACACATGATGTGTTATATACAAACATATCTTTTAAAGCAACTGAGGGAGCAGGTTTGCAGGTTTTAAAAGAGTTTCAAGCCCCTTTCAAGGCTATTAGAGGTTGCCACAGAGGTACTGCCACAGCGATATCATGATGAGTTGCCCACAGGCTGAGAAGTGGGGCTTAGGGAACTGGGCTAGGGAGGCCGAGAGCTGGTATCTACTGGAGTGGTCCCTGGGAACTTGCTAGAAATGCAGACTCACAGTCCCACCCAGGACCAACAGAGCTGGAATCTGCCCTTTAACAAGATCCCCAGGTGACCTGTGTACTCTGTCAAGTGTCAGCAGCCCTGCTCCGAGAGGCACAAAGGGCTTGGGTGTGAGTTCTCTGAGTGAGGGAGTAGTCCCTATTCTCCAAGGAATGGGTGGAAGAGGGAGAGAGTGAGGGGGAAGAGAAGAACTGTTTCCTACCCATCAGTGCATTTAGAGGGTGGAAACTTGTGTATGAGGGGCACAGTTAATGACCCCAAATGATGTGCCAGTGCTCAGATTCCCAAGTGGGAGACATGAGGGCTACAAATGCCAGGGAGTTTTCTTTGTCGAATGGACTTAAAATTTTGAAGCTCCTATGTCTAAAACATAAAAAGACATAGTTAAGGATATAAGCAGTACCCTGGTCTGCAGTGTTGCCTGGCGGATCAGAACTAGAAAGGAACTGAGAAGCCATCTGATTGAGGAATTCGAAAAGAACTCAGAGCTGGGCTTCAGGCCATTTGTGAAATCTCTGAAAACATTGTGTTAGACACTATGTGTATAGACGTAAATACACCACCTCCTATGACCAGAGTCCCTAGCTTTCATCATATTTCAAAGTAATCTGTTTCTCCTTGCCCCTTCTAAACATTATAAACCGCCAAACAAAACCACTCTCCTTTTATAGATGAGAAGGTAAGTGGTGCATATTCATGTCATCCAGCTAGTGGCAGGGTTAATTTTAAAAGCCAACATTCTGCCATTCCAGTGCAACTGGCCTTTATAATCTGAGCTAAATATTAGGAAACGCTGAGTGGATTTTCTGTGGGATAAATCTTGCAAATCTCTGCATTTTCTGATTATTGGAAATGGTTAGATCTTTAGAGCATTGGAATATTGTGACATAAAAGGAATTTTTCATGAAAGGGTTTCAAAGCACCTGTATATTGGGCAGGCGAATATTCATGCAGAGCAGCGAGAGGGCTGAGCTCCTCAGCACTGAGGACAGCAGAGCTCTGTGAGATGGCGCTTTCTTACCTGGTGACATCCAGTTGACTTTTTAGATAGCTTCATAGCTAATAAATGATTATTAAGTCTTTGTGGGGAGCCAGGTGCTGAACTATACAAATAGAGTGATATAATCCATGTAGCATTTAGCTCAAGTGGTAATTTTACTATCTGGTAAAGTGTTGAGTCCATGACTTCAACGTACGTTTAGAACATTTTTCATTTCTAGGGATTAAAGCTTGTAAAGCTGCCGCTCTATAAAATCACAGATGAACGGCCTTCAGTTGTAGAAGTTAACTCTTTAAAGTGATCCATTGTTACATCTACTAGAAAATAGTTAATAGAGTGTCTAGATCTTTGTGCATTATGTCCGGAAGATGGCTGTTTTCAAGGACAAATACTTAGTCTCAATATCTCAGCTTGAAGCCTGTGTTTGAAACCATCTTTCATAGATATATTTCTATTGTAGCTTTTGAGAACTCATCTGGGAAACAATATTCTCATGTACTTCTGATTTTGATCTCTAATTATATGTTTTACCCCTTACCCTTTGCCATTTCTCCTAAAATATATAAATCAATGCAGATGTTTCATATCTGGTAACCAAAGGTACCATATTTCTGATACTAGTAATATAATAATTTTTCTTGGCTAGATAAGTTCTGCATAAATCATAGTACTAAATTATTTCTAAATTGGATCAATTTATATGAAGTGATAAAATGTTATTGGTTTCCTATTTTGTCATCTTTAGTATTCATGAAGGAGCAATTCTTTCCTTTATTCTCCAAGGTCTCTATCAAAGATTAGCCTTTATAACCATTTTTATGCTCATTGCCTACGAATGAGGAGGGCTAATGACGCAGCAAATTAAAATACTTGTGATGTTTTCATTTTAACATTAATCATTAATCTCTACTTCAAAGTTATTCCTCACTGATAAATTCATTGCTTTAAAAAGTGTTTCTATCTTTTATAGTGTTTTTTTCTACAGAGCTTTGTTAGATTTTTAAAATTCTTGCTATTTGTATAACTTGTCAAGGCATAACATAAGAATTTTGGCAGTTAAAATCAACTTGATTATTGGCAGAAGGCTTAGTTATATATGCTCTCAAGCATTTCACTGCCTATGTGGACAGATTCTTTTTTTAATTTAAGAAACAGGGCATCTCAAATAGATTTTCGCCTTTAAGAGGGTATGCATTTGCTACAAGTCCTTTAGAGCGTGGTTATGCTATCATATTCATGCTTAGTTTTGAAGTAAAAAGCCCCAGAGTTTTTGTGTAGAATTTTCAGGGCTGAAAAAGACCTCAAGGATCTCAAGAAATTATTTAATGCAGTCAGTTTGTGAGATCCCTTTTAGAATGAAAGTTCTTGGGAACAGAGCACGTGACGTGAAGGTCTGGTCTATGGGAGATGCCCAATAAGTATTTGGTGAATGAATTAGTAACCTCCCACATTCTATCACTGAGGATTCTGAGGCCTGGGGCGGGGGGTGAAATGGTGGGCCTCAGGTGGGTCTAACAGAACTATTAGTAAGTGGTAAGAACCAAGGCCTGGACAGTGTGTGGTAGATACCATGCCACATTGTGTACCCATGTTCACGAATTCCTTGGTTTCATTCTCAACAGAGGCAGCTCACGGATTCCCAAGCACTGGCATAACTATGGATCATTTGTCCCAGCCTCAGGTCCTTATTCCCCAGGCTGGTTTGAACACGCGATGTTGCCTTAAATATTCGTTAACCGAGGTTCTGAGCTGGGGGTTTAGCAGTTAACAATATAGAAATGGCCCCTCTGTACATAGAGCTTCTAACCTTGCTTCTCTTTGTTGTTACCTCTTCCTCCCTTTATTTCCCTCCCAAACTCACATGGGACCTTCATGTTATGTGAGTTTTATCTTTGGAAATAATTTTATCCTCACAGAAGAGTTGCAAGAATAAGAATACAACAAAGAACCGCCCTATATTCTTTACCCAGATTTATTTACTTTTAGGCTTTACCCCATTTGTTTGTCATGTTCTCTCTCTCTCTCTCTCTCTTTCTCTCTTCCTCCCTCCCTTTCTCTTTTCCCCCCTCCTTCTACACGTACACATACTTATTTTTTCTGAATAATTTGTGAATAAGTTGCATACCTCATGGTCCTTTGCCCCTAACTACCTCAGTATGTGTTTTCTAAGAATAAGGACATTCTCTTATGTAACCATGGCACAGTTATCATCAACTTAAGTACATTTAACATTGATAGGGCCCTTTAATTTGTTTTTTAAGGTCCTTTATTTTTTAAAGATTGTTTTTTTGTTGTTTTCAACTGATATCTACAGGGAAACAGACCTGGAAGAAAGAAACAAAGATGGTGAAAATGTTAGGACTTCACAAAACCTGCCAAGTTCATAGAATTAGAGCCGGCTTCATGGCTTTGGCCTGTGCAGGGCTTTGAAGGGGCATGCGCGTGGTTTAATGCTTGTTGTTGTGATCTTGAAATTCTTTATTTTGGGGGGAATAAAAAGCCCCATATTTTCATTTTGCACTGGACCTGGAAGTTATGCAGCTTGTCATGCTTAGAGTACTTAGGTACTGGGCTAGGAAGTTTCCAATCTGTTTTTTGTAGGTACTGTTGTAGATGGGGAAACTGAGGCTTAGAGGAATTTAAATGAACTTGGCTCAGGTTGCTGAGCTACCTGGTGGAATCAAGATTTGAATTTTGATTCCATATCTGATATCTGTCATGTTGCTTTTAACTACTCTGTGCCCCCAACTCTCTGCCACTGTGCTTAATTATCTCTAGATTTGGAACTGACTTGTCTTTTGTTTTTTTCTCCTAAGGGATACCACTTTCTTGGTACCAGAGGCTGGCTCTCTCTCTCTCTCATCTTAAACTCCTGGGATAAAGTGTTAACCAGAACGCCATTTGGAAAACTTGAATAAGTTGATAATTTTCATCTCATGGGAACTTCCCATGAGTAATTTCCATCTTGATCTTCTCCCTGCATATAGAGAAAATGCTGCCTATGGTCATTCCCGTATTCACCTGTACCCTATATCACAAGTCCAGCAACTGATTTTCTTCATGCTTTTGGAGTCCCTCTGTCATCCTTGGGGGTCTTGGGCCTACTTTATTCTCAGTGTCTTCCTGGGAATTGGAGAATTATCTGGAAGCTGAATTTCTCTATTTGGGTGGGTCTTCCTCCTCTCAGACCTTCTTAGCAATTACTACTGTCCTCATGTATTCCTGGGAATACACTGGTGAACAAGACATTCATCGTTCGCCCTCTCAAGGGGTTTATATTGTGGTTCTCCCTGTTACTGTGGCCCATCTACCTGTTAAGATGTCTTTTAGGCAGAACAAAAAATTAACCCATCAAGATTGTTGCTGGGAAAAGTAATATAAGAAGAAAGGTTGAAGAAATGAAATTATTTGACTTGGAGAAGAGACATTGCTAAAGTTTTTATATGTGTTAAAAAATGCACTGTTGAAGTTGTGGAGAACAACTACTTACTACTTCAGCAAGAAAGAGACAAAGGAGGTGATTTTTCATTTCTGTAGAGCAATGTAGGTTAGGAATTTAGACTGTTGTGATAGCAGAAGAGTTTTGTTTAGGGAAGAGGTTGTTTAATCATCTAGAATCTCCTCTGCCCTTTCCCTCACTCCTCTCTCCTTATGGTTACCTTTGTGTCTACATTCCTGAAGGGACCCATCTGTATGAGTAGTGTTCTGGGGTTTAGTACTGCCAGATAAGGGGTTTGCATTATGGTGACCACATGTGCTCCCATATGAATGCACATTTTGTAATCCCTAGTAGACTGACTATAAGCCAAGCCATGCCTAGGTAGATACCATTTACCTTGTATGAGACCCAGAGATGTCAGATTTAGGCATAGAAAAATGTTCTCTATGGAACTATCAGGTATGCGCAAGCATGGTTCTTATATTAGCCAACAGTCCTCTTTCAACTGGAGTGCTGGAGAGTACAAGCACTTCAGGGTTATTCTGGACTTTTCCACCCCAGGTGTGTAATTCCTCTCCCCAAAGGAGGAAGTAAGGGGGCTTCTCTGTTCAAGTGTACAAGTGCCTTCTGAGTGCTATGGGGGAGGGGGTTCTGACTGTCACTACTGAAGTTTTGAGAGTTTAATTAAATCTTCAGCCCTCAGAGTAGATATTTGTTTTAATATATGTCACTGTCAACAAGCATTAGAGAGTCCCATGTGCCTCCCTATCTCCTGTTAATTCCCCTCCGTGAATGTTATAATTAACACTGATCAGAAGTGATGGTAGGTATCCAAACACTGGATGCTGGTTCACAAAGTCTGGGTACCTTTATTTATATCTGGATCTGAGTTCATGAAACCCAAATGTCAATTGCATTCCACATTTCCCAGTTTCTACCAGAAGCAGCTGAAATATACTGGTTCACATGTGTCCGCAGGCTTCAAGCTCCTGGATTTCTCAGAGGGACTGATAATAAAATCTTGCCTGTGAGGTCTCAGTGGCTTTCGTGGACAGCTCAAGCTGAAATCAAATTCTGAGCCTACCAAGGGTTTTACTTTGAATTATACTGACATCTTCATCATGCTGACAGTAATGTGCCTGTACGTTTTCATGCTAACCCATAAAATGTCAAGTGACACGAATGATAAATAGTCAAATTTTTCCAAAAAAGAATGAGGGATTTTTATTTTAAAGCCAAGATCTTGAAGGGGAGGTGAATAAATCATCAAGGAGGCATCGTTTCAAAGAGACAGTTGGGCTAAAGGGTGTCTCATCTCTGTCCTGTGGAACGTAGCAATATTAAATACAGGTAATCGTCTGTTTGGGATTCAGATGCTTAAAAATGCGTGTCGGGTTTTTAATGTAATGGAAGTCCAAACTGATTTGACAGGCATGTGTGACCTATAGGACATGTTCTATATCATTACAATATGTAGTTATATCTTTCCAATGATGAAAAAACAGCTATGGTAAGTAAATCTGCTGTCTGAATAAAACTCCGTTTTTTCTATTCTCAGCATTAGTTTAGCAGGCATTGAACAGAAACTCGGACCCCTTCCTGTCCTCCTCTGTATTCTGAAATTTTTGTAGCATTCTTAATTTAAGTTTTTAATTATACTGTTATCTAGCAATTAATTCTTGCCGGCAAAAACTATGGTAAGCACATATGCGTGGTACGGGGAGAGGGCCCTGTGTTGGATGAGAAAGCCCAGTTTCAGGTGGGATTTTCCCCCACGTGTTAGCTTTGGGATCTTGGGCAAGTCATGGAGAGTCGCTGAGGCTCAGCTCCCTCCCCAGGGTGCTCACGATGCCTCTGCCCCCTTCATAGAGTTGTCAGAGTCATGGAGACACCTGTTCCGGGAAGGACTTTCTAAGGGGAAGAATATAAAGCACCACGCAGGAGTGGCGAGAGTATCATTGTTACTGATATTGAGCATGTACATACATTGTATACACCTTGGTTTATGGAGCCCCTTCACTTTCCCTTTGGAAAGAGCTCAGGGTTGTGTTCTGTTTGGTTCCTCAGGGGTTAATGCAAAAGTTCTAGCAATTTTCTTAGTCCTGACAGGGGTTTCTGAACTTCATATAATAGTGATTTCCTTAAAAGTGTTGGTGATGAACAGACCATACTGTGCTGGGCTTGCTTGAATTAATATATGATCCCTACTGTTTTTAATCTGTTTAACTCCAAATGTGCAATGACTGCAGCAGCTTTAATCTAGTGAGTTGAGTCCATTGTAAATAAAAACTGAGAGCAGATTTCTGGTGCTATCCCTTAGGTTCTCAGTGGATGCTCAGAGGCTGACGTCTCTAACTCAGGTTTGCTACTGCATCTTTGTGATCCACACAGGCCAAGTCGTGGGGTGGTACTGCCCCCACCTCAGAGTCAGATACTGCTCAGGACACCTAGCTGAGTACAGATGGCCTGGGGTGGTCAGAGGGTTTGGATGAAGGACTGGTTTCTGAAGAAGGAACTGGAATAGTTTGGGACTCAGAAGGGGGTCTCAGACAGGCCTCAGGCCTCAGGGATAGGTCCCCTCTGTTGTATGGACACAAACAAGCTTGTTCATCCTGGTAACATCTCCCTGGAGCAGCCACTTGGGACTTTGCCAGCATCTAGTTCTTTGGGTCTGTATGTACACGTAGGATTCTTGTTGGGCTTTCATGTGTTTGTGTAGTTACATTAGTGATTTTGCTATGTGACTTATATTGAGGATTTGGGGTTTCCTGAATAGTTGAGTGCACAGTAAAATTTCCTAAAAGGCATTAAGCTGTAGTAGCCCCATTTGTTGTTCTATGAGGGTCTTAGATGAAAAAGTGTATTGTAGGATGTAAGTTACATATTTAAGACCTCTGTACAACCCTATCTGGTGAAGAGCAGTGGCCCTGGAACCAGACTGTGGAGATTCAAAGCCCAGGTCTGTCACTTATTTGCTGTGCCAGCTCAGGGAAATGAACTTCTTATTTAACTTCTCTCCTCCTCAGTTTCCACATCCTGAAACTAGGAAAAGAATGCACTCATAGGGGCATTGTAAGAATTAAATACGGCATGTACAATGGTAGGAGCTGTGTCTGGAACATAGGGAGTGCATTATAAATGTTAGTAATTCTCAAAGTTGGTTTTCCATTGTTACAATACACCACGAGAAGAGAGTAGCATGTCTCTAGTTGAGTGTTACCAGACTGGCTATACCCTTGAAAAATAATGTTATTTTCTTTGTGAGTAAAAGAAATGCTCGTTTTAAAAAACATATATATAGTTAAATTTAAGAAGAAAATAAAAGCACCTAGAGATAGCTATTGTTAATCTTTTTCATATATTTTTCTATGCCTTTAGTCTATTTCTATACACATATATTTTACAAAATTAAAATCACATTGCATATTTAGTTTGTTTCTTTTTTATTTCACATAGTACGTCAAACCATCCGCAGGTAATTGCAATGTCTAAAAAATATTGTTCATGCCTCGATAGTATTCCAAAGTATGAATGTATATTTTATTTAATCATTTCCTTGTTGATAGGCATTTAGATTGCTGGCAGATATTAATTGTTATAACTAATACTAAGGATACATTCTTGTATATAGATTTCTATATTTCTGATGATTGCTTGATGATAGCTGTTTAGCAGTAATGATTATTGACTAAAATAAGGGCAAACATTTTTACAAATCTTGCTGCATCTTGCCTGATGACTTTTCATTAAGTTTGCTATAGTTTATACTCTCAAAAATTGTTAAAATTTACAAGCAGTGTGTGGAAGTTTCTGTGAAATCCACCCCTTCCCATTACCTATGGTAGGTTTGTTTCAGTAGGTTTTCTGATTGGATTTTGGAGTCTCAGGGCCATGCTTTTGCCCTGAGTTGGTCTTGTTTCAGTTATGCAACTGGTTAGGTTGAGGTATGGGGAGAGTGTAGTGTAGAAACTTCAGCATAAAAGTTGATTAAATGAAGTTATATAAAACCAGTGATTGGAGTAGCTAGGCACTTCACATCTAGCTATTGGATACTTATTTGTTCGGCCACTGGGGTTGGCAGCTCATTTATTCTTCAGAATACTTTACCAGGTGGCTGCTACTGTCCCCAGATGGGAATATTTAGGCTTAGAGAGGCCTCCTCAATGGGGTTGTCAGATTTAACAAATGAAAATACAGGAAATATTGCATGGGACATACTGATGCTAAAAAAGTATTTGTTGTTTATTTGAAATTCAAATTTAACTAGGCCATCCAGTTTTATCTGGCCACCTACCCCTAATTTCCCCAAGATCTCATGGTGAGTAAAGAGAAAGCTGGGACTTCACATTTTTGCTCCATTTGATTTTTGAAGCCTGTACTTTGACTTCTTATTCTGTGATGTTTCTTTAGAAATCAGAAGTAGAACTCAGGTGTGAAAAATGAGAAAAATGATGTCACATGGAGTTTAAAGTCCTTCAGTCATTGTAAATTCAGAAGCTGAACTCAGACACTTTTCTCTTTTACCTGATTGGTGAAAGGTATTTCCATATTAGGTCTAACGATTAAAGATGGAGACAGTTATTGAGGGTTTATATGATAGCTACTATATACCAACTATTGGGCTAGAACTAATCTGGAAAAGCCCGACCTTTCAAATGAGGGTTTCAGGTAAGAAGTTAAAGATTTTAAAGCTGTACGGTTGTTGGTGACCTGTCAGGGGATATACCACTGCCCCCAAAGCCTGTTGGCCTAGACTTCACATTGTACATGACTTTCTGATGGGAGAGTTCTGGGGAGTAACCAACGGTGATGTGTTATTCATCCAGTGCCCCTGCTGACCTTAGAACAGGTGTTTACGTTTTATGATTCTTTCCCATGGGCTGCATCAAAGGTTATTTGCTGCTGCTGAAGACTTGAATATTTAGTAAGGGGTAGATGTTTCTAGGTGCTCAAAAATATATGAGTGTTCCTTGGTGGTTAAACGCATACAAATGGGTTGTGCTTGCTTTTAAAAGCTTGCCCACTTGCCCTGAAGAGCTGTAGAGTGCTCATCTTGGCTATGTGGCTTGGCTGTCAAAGATGTCCCAGAGCCATTCTGGATTAACCTGAGGCCCTGCTCATCCCTGTGGTGTTGGGCTCCATATCTGATCTGGACACCAGCCCTTCCAGGCAGGAGCTCTGAAGGCGAGAGGGGGAGGGATGAAGAACTTGTGGGGAGGAGAAGACTCCTTGTGGAAGAGCAGGGTGAGGAGCCTTGGCTCCCTGCCCCTCTCCTTTGCCTCCCTGTTTTGACATCTTGAGACTGTGGCAGGGGATTTTAGGAAGGAAAAGGGAAGGAGGGTTTTCCAAGCCTTCCTTAGGGACACTTTGACCTCCATCTCTTTTCTGGATGAGTGGCAAATCGGCCCAAATATGCCTTTTGCTTTTCAGGTTGCTTTGGTTCTGGAAGCCACAGGAAGTAGAAATCCATCATGTGGTACCAATTTTGTGTTATGGGACCACCACTGTCTTTTTGTATAAGATTATCTGGGACTGTTAATCATTTTAATTATATGTCTTAAAATTTCAAGTTTTGGGGTGCCATGCTGTTTTCAAAGTACTGGTGAGTTCAGATTAAACCAATAAAGTCCACTGCTTTTCTGGATCGATGTAAAGAATTTCAAGACTGATAACAATAGTGTAATAATCATAATATAAAATAATTGTGATTCTAAGCATTTTGTGTATTAAGTGAATACTTTTCCTACCACGTTGAAGTGGGAACTATTATGCCTATTATACAAACAAGGAAAACAAGAAGCAGAGAATTGAAGGAACCTGCCCAAGTTCACACAACAGGTTGGTTGGCAGAGTCAAGATTTGAATCCAGGCAGAGGGGCTGGTAAACTCTAATCTGCTACTTTGTGTAGTTGTGTCTACATATATGTCAGATACGATCTTGCAAGAAGGGTATTCTAATTATACGCACCCACACCCATACACCTTTGAAATTCAAATTTCTCAAGAGTAGTTAAGAGTACATAGTGGGGTTTGCAAATTGGGAAAGAAGTAAATGGGAACTGGGGTAGAGCTTGGCACCCTGGAGGAGGGGGTAGGTTAGCAATCTGGGCTGGGTGGTCTTGATGGGAATGGAATAAAGGGGTTGACACTGACATGTACTGAATGGCAAGGGCTGAGAGTCTCAGGCCACAGCTGAAGCCGGGGAGAAGAAAATGGCAGGAGAGGCTGATATCAGTAAGAGAATTCTGGGAGTAACGGAGTGAATGCTAGGATGCAGAGACCAGTTACAACTCGTAATGCAGGACTACAGTAAATCGCTTGTGAAATGTCTACCTGTCCGTGTGTCTACTCTCTCTACAAAGAAGTTGATTAAAACATGCACATAATACTGCTATGTACTTTAGGGAAAATTGCCCTCTAGTAGTATACTGGTTCGTTCACTGAAAACTGGCTTTTTCAGACCCATTCCTGCTACTTCCCTTGCCCATGGGAAGGGGGTGTGATTTTTACCTGAGAAGGATCTCTCACTGCCCAGTTGTTTTGAAACTGTCACCTCATTCATTCTAAGTTGGAAACATTCCAGTCTTTTCTGTGATCATTGCTATGTTTGTATGTGGAGTAAGGACGAAAATCAAGGAGAAGCTTCCACACTGCCAGTAAATATGTGTTTACATGACTGATACAAACATAGTGTACGGTGTAGAGGCCCACGTGTGGCTTATTTTTTAATTGATTGCTTTTGCCTCACTTGGAGTGATGTTTGCTTCAGAGAGTGTGTGTGTGTGTGTGTGTGTCTGTGTGCGTGTGCTTATGCGTGTCTCTGTGTGTGTGCATGTTCATTTTTTGTATTCAGCCTGCGTCACTACCAGGGCAAAATCAGTGCTTTCTCAATGGTCTCTGTAGGTGAGGAGGGTGTCGTTAATGGTTAAAGACCTACACTTCCCAGACATTAAATGTGCACAAAGCCTCGAGGGCTTTAAGCGCGGCACTAAGCATGCATATCTCATACCTAAAGTAGCCACAGCGCCTGCATTCCCACAATAGCGGCAGCCCTGAGCAGATGCTTCCAGTGTTCTTATCTGGCTGTGCTTTTTTTTTTTCCACTTTGGGACAAAGTTCTATAATCATAGCTCATGGATTTATTTTCTTCACACTATAAAGCCTGAATTTTGAAGATGTCATCATGCTATGCAGGGTAGCGTGAGCCAAGTTCTTGGGGCTGCTAAGGATTTATTTGCTTTTTTTTTTTTTCCTTTTCCTTTTTTGAGATGTGTATCAGGAAAAGGCTTTGCCTTTAGAGAGAAATTTTACTGCTCTTGCCAATAATGTGTAACAGTATTAAATTTAATGGCAGACCTTGAAGTGTATAAAAACTTAAGTCCAGAAAAAGGTAAGAGTCACACTACTAATTTTAAGGTAAGTGTAATAGTTCTAGTAAAAGATGGTATGCATTTCTTATTTTATGTCATGTTTAGTTAAGTTAAAGATTTCTCTGACCCTTGACAACATATTTGAGAATATTATATTTCAATATGAGATGAAAAGGTAGCTAAGTATTTTTGACTAGGCAAAAGAGTTTTTCTTTTTTCTTGCAAATGTGTACTTTTATAATGATAAAATTTGCATGCTGATGAGTTGGAAGTGTGTTATTATAATAAAGCAGTCAGTGAGAAAACCATTTGCATTCTTAGTTTCAAGTCAAGGATACAGACATTCTTAAAAATTTTGTCTGACACTTATAAGCAGTGGGTTTTAATTTGAACATTGTCAAGTCTTATTCAGTTTGAATAACGATGGATAAAGCTTTGTTTTCAACTTTTCACAAGAATCTGGACAGAATAATTCCCAATTTGTATCATAGAGAGTCATGTTTAATAATTATAATTATTTCTATAATTATATATTATATGTGTCTAATTAGCTTTCTAAAATGAAATGGCATAGTATTCAGCATAGATAAAATGGAGGCAGAACATGTGTCATGTTTTTAGAGCCTATCTGTGAGCTCCAGTAGCGTGAGAGAAACATTTTAAAGTATGAGTTAGGAGATCAGAAATTTAAAATATTTGGAGATTGTTTTTGAATTATAAGAAAGGTTGCTTCCTGCTCAGAGAGAATAAATGATACGTCAAGAAATGTCTTCTAAACTTATCTTCAGACTGAAATGGTTCTGTCATTTCAGATTATTCATGTACATCTATGTACTCAAATGTAACTTGACCCCATCAAGGCTGGCCCTGAGAGCCTGTCCTGAGATTATTGCTCATTTGTGGCAGCCATTTCCATGTGTCATGTTCACAGGACCAGCATCCATGCTTGCTTTTTATTTATAACATAAGTTAGACCATGATTGAAACTTCCCAGGTATAACTGAGTTTTCTAAGCCTTGGAGGGACCTTTTATACAGAAATAAGGTTGAATTTGGTTTACTCGATGCGCAGTTTGTTGGAAGGATTTTCCATTTAGAGTTTTGTCTTTTAATATGTTTAGAAACTCTTTTGTATGCTCAATGTGGGAGTAAACTGTATTGCATAGCATACTATCAGGATTGTCTTGCCTTGCACGTCATGAAAGTACTGATGAAAATGACTTCTATTTCACCATATAAAGTAATCTCTAAGATTAAAATTAAAATTAAATTTTAACCATTATGGAAATTTTAGTGACTTTATGTCATGTAAGCTTTTAAAGTTGACAAATGAAAGGCGTCTTGTTTCAAGGTAGATGTCTTCACATACAGAAGGTCTTATTAGAGATTTTTTAAAAAAGTGGTATATATTTTATATTTTCAATAGAGTTTCAATTATTTATTTTAATGGTTTATTTTGCTGTGTGAAAAATTTCCTTTACTAACTGTCCATCTTGGTATTAAAATCATCTTAGTGGGTAGCAAGACAATTTTAAAATAAATCTTTTTTTCTGAATTCCAGATCAGTTGTAAGTGGAACATCTGAAATTATACAGATCATTTCAGAGTATGTAAAATTAATAGATTCTGAATTCTCATGAAATCTGAGTTGTTATTAAACAGTAATGTTAGAGGAAGTGGTTTCAATTGATGGGCATACAAAGTTGAAAAATGTTCATTCACAACCAGGAAGACCAAAGAGAAGAAACCTGAGTTTTGAGGGTATATCCTTAATCTTAAAACTGTACATTAAGTATAAGACTCATGTCCTCTCCTGCATTTGGTATTTATGCATATACTTAGGAAATTATTATTATTATTAGCCTCAAAATTTTAATATAATGTGTTAAGCCTCCCAGTTAGAAGTCATCTTAGTGATTCTTAAAACAATCAATCCTAAATTTGTAAGAGACTTGAACTGCCACAAAAAAACAGAGGTCAGAGCAAGCTGTAGGCATCTAAAGCAAGTGCTTTTATAATCTTATGTCTATGAACCCCAACGTCCTTTTTAACAACAAGACATTATAACTAGTTTCTTGCTTACTTCACAAGGTTGTTACAAGAATCCCTGGTATGGTTCCAGGGATGGCATTTATTTAGAAGATGGATGGAAAAGAACCACAGAGGTGTAAAATAGTGTAATCATAGAAATAAGGATCATGCACATTTCATCTACTTAATTGAAAAGAAACGGTATTTGTTCTGGAGTGCAAATACAAAGCGCTTTGACACAGAAACTTGGTAGCATCTGCTACTAATTTCGCCCTTGGCTCAGTATAACCTACATCCTAGCAGTGTGCGTGCTGTGTCTGAGTGCTTTGTGGAAGGGCTGATGTCAATGTAGCAGCGAGTCCTCGATTTCTAGAGCAGGGAGAAAGCACAGCAATCTCACTCTATTTTACAGGAGAAAAAAATGTAGACTGCATGATTTTCTCAAAGGCATGAAATATATCTATGTGTGGCAGAATCAAGCCTTCCAGTTCCCAGATCAATGATGGTTAAACCTGCTCTTTTCAATCATATAGGTTTTTGCTCTTAGGAAATGCTAAACATTTAGATATTTGTGATTTCTCTTGTCATGCCATCTGAATTCTTTTTACAAGGCCATTTTTAGGGAGGGGAATATTGAGAGTTTCTTATGATCTTTAACTGCTAATAATTGATACAGTCAAGGATATATTGAATGCTTTATATACCTACAAGATGCTCATTGTGGACATAAAGATGAATAAAAGTATTAACCTCCTTTTTAGTAACTCATGGTATAGTGCAAAGACATGCTTATCGCTGATGAAGGTGGCCCTGTCATAGATGAGACTTCCAGTGGTATCTTGAGCATGGTGAAGTCAGCCAAAGATTTCTGGAGGTGACATTTGAACCGAGACTTGATGAATATGAAGGATTATATCAGGTAGATAAGCAAAGACTGAAGACGAAGAAGTAGGCAAGAGCCAGGTGGATAATAAAGACCTCATAATCCAGGTGAAGAAATTTGGACATTATTTTTAAACAGCAGTAGGTTTTAAGCTGGGGAGAGATTAATCTGATTTGAATTTCAGAACGATCTCTTTGACAACAGTTTAGAGACTGAGGGGAGTCACGAGGTTCTAGTGAGGGAGACCAGAAGGCTGATTGATGCAGGAAATGGTGAGAATACCATGGTCTCAACTCAAGTTTCTTAGCTTAGATCTTTCCTGAGAAAACACTGGACTCGCACGTTCGCATTAGTATCTTTTGCTCCTGATCAAAACTGCCCTAGAATTCACACTTATTCTTCCCCTGCACACGTTTTTTTTTAATCCAGTCACTGTCTCATCTTTGGGATAAATCAGCTACAAGTATGTAGTTGCCTGATAGGAAATTTAATATTTCTACTCTTACTCAGTTTGTGACCTCTTGTCCATTAGACAGGATTGTGCCTAATTATGAGTATGTCTGGCCTTCTTTTACAGAGAACAAAAAGTCATTTCCCTAGGAAGCTCAGAGGACCCCAAATCAACCTTTTTTAGGACATTGATTTGCGTGTTGTCATGTTGCTTTCATAGTCAGTCCAAATATAACATTAGAGTAGGAAGGTCAGTGGCCATTTCTTCACATAAGACATCGAGTCCTTCTTTTCAGGAACATAGTAGGATTCACCATATTTTACGTCTTCTTTTATGTCAGTAAAGATTTAGAGTTTTCTTTATGTAGGTTTATTTGTGTGGTTTTAGTTGGTATTGTGAATTGGTTTTTTCCAGTTACCTTTTCTTATTTTTAAAAATAATTGAAAAATTTAAACACAGTATTATAGAAAAACTAGTACAGAAAATATGGTTCCCTTTCTTAGCCTTCTTCACCTCTTTCTTAAATAAACTACCTTTAACTCTTTGTATCCTTTTTGTAGGGTTTTACTGTTACTTTCATGTCTCTAAATGATGTCCTTATATTACTACCTGTGATTTTTCAATTTTTGATATTATCTATTGATTTTATTCTATAGTGGATGAGGAATTAGCTCACACCGCCACCCCCACGTCTCTTTCAGTTACTTTATTGGTTACTTTTGTGACTTCAACAATTCACTTACACTTGTTCCCTGCTCTGCCAAATAGAAGTTATCTAGTGACCTTAGTTAGCGTTCCCTTTTATCAACCCTTTCTCTCACTATCACTCCTAACTTCTATTGTATATAATAATTTCCCCATTTTTCTGTACTCATAATTACTTCTTCCATGTTTCAATCATAGGTTGATTTTAAAAGATAAATATCAATTAGCAAAGTTTACGTACTATGACAACATAAAATCATGTTATTGTGACTATGTAAATGTTCAGTAGAGCTAAGTAATCGCCTAAGTTAATTGTAATTTAGGACACTGCTTCAGAAAATGATGCCTGAGAAAAAGGATAGATTCTGGAGATTTCTATACCAGATGAAGGCATCAAATTCATTAGAAAAAAATGAGTGGCTGATGATAATTTTGACAACTAGCAATCTTCAGCATAACTGAACAAGGCATGTATAGTTGTTACCTCCATCTTGGGGATGAGGAATTAGAGACACAGGGAGAGATAAATAAATAGCCTAGGTCATACTGTAAGTGGTAGAGCTGACATTTGAATCCTATTGGCAAGCTTTGGACCCTGGACTTGTAGTCATGTTCCCTGTCTTGGTGATATTGTTACTTTCTTGGGGGTGGTAAGATGTATAGGCAGGAAACAATTAACAGCCTTCTTCATAAAAAATTCTCTATCATCTCTATAAGGACATCTCAGTTTAACTTCTCCTACTTTCTGCATATTCCTTTTCCCAGCCCACAGGTTGGCCTGAAGTTTCCTTGAGTAAGTAGGTCTGCAGTTGAGTAATTCCTGAGAGACAGAAAGAAGAGAGGTGTGGTAGGTTACTCAGGATTTGCTGTAGGGAAGCGGTGGGGTAAGAATGGTTATAGTGGGACCAGATCACACGAGGCTTTTGACATCCTGAAGAGCTGGGGCTGGATTTAATGAAGAAGGGGAAAAGATGGTAAGCTTTGCTGTGAATGGGTGATAGAAAATTGGTATTTTAAGAAAAAGTAGTGGTATTTTAGAAAAAAGGAGTGACATTGTAGGAAATAAGAGTGGTATATTAGGAAAAGTGCCGAGAAGAATTACTTCAACAATAAAAGATAAAGTGTCCTGCAATCTACTTGAGAAATCAAAGGCATGAACCCTCGTCATTGAGTTTTTGACAAATGATCCATTACTATCTCTAATTAGTTGTCAACAAAACAGAAGCTACCGCATGAGCTAGAGTTACTTCAGCTGTCTCTTTGAAGGTGAGTGATTGTTTCTATTGATCTGTTTAAAGAATAAGTCATGGTTGTAGATGTGTGTAACATAAGGTTTTCGTCTAATTCAGTGACCTGTAGCTTCTTGTTTTTCTTTAAAATCGACATCAGTATCGTCTGTTTTTACAGGGAGGGTATGAAAAGATACAACTTGAGAGAATATACAAGCGGGGCAACTGAGACATCCCTGCTCCCACCCCCCTCCCACTAGATGTAGATATAAAATCAGGAGAAAGGAAGATGAGATAAAAGCTCTGAAGGACAATTGTGTTACTGTCTTTTTATAATTCCTCTTGGCACATTTTTCCCTCGTCTATAAGTTCATCCATCATCATCTCTGTCCTTTTCCTTTGTTTCATTTTGAATGTCCAAAGTTATACTGATGATGGTTTTTTTAAAAAAATCAAGTGCTATTGATGTATATAACTAAATGGAATTTCTCCTTGCCTTTCTCACTCCTCAGATATAATCGTGGTGGATATTTTGGTATGTGCATTTACATCCTTCCAGGAGTGTGTGTACGTGTGTATATGTGTGTGCACACAGATACAGGCAGGAGTCACATCAATAGTGAAGGTCCCATAGGAGACTACATTTTTGTGATGAACAAGGAGAATGAAAAATATAAATTGTGTGGACCATTCCATAACCCCACCTTCCGGTTTCTATTTGTTGAGCCTCAGTATGAACATGAGATAGGACCTCAGCTATTATTTATTTAGTTATTATTGTTTAGTTACTAAGTTGGACTTAGTACCTAAATGCCTCTCGTGTAGTGAGCATTCTCCTGATATTGAGGTTTTAAGATTATTTTATACTTTCTTTATACATATATACGTATATATACGTATATATACATATATACGTATATATACGTATATATACATATATACATATATACATATACATATATGTATTTTCTCAGGTTCTCATTAATGTTTTGAAAAATGAAAACGTCAGAAAATCAACTAGAAAAATGAGTGAAGGCAGGCGTGAGAACATAATAAATAGGAATATATAAATTTTGGTGGTGGAGGTGGGGAGGAAGAGAGATCATGTTTTAAATTTCTTATTTACCACTTAATTTTCATTTTAAAGAATTTGGCTGGCCAGTCTTCTTCTTATTTGATCATGGAGCATAGTCATTCTGAACTTTATTTCATATTCTCTCACTATTTACTTACTTGTTTCCTGTCTCAAATTTATTCCTTTTTTCCCCTCCGAAGAAGTCATGACTGGAAGCAAAATATAGACAAATGAGCAAAGGAAGAATTCAATGAAGAATGAATCTGTTTCATTTTTATGTTTGTATTTTTACTTTTCCTACTCTGCTCACTCACTCTTCTGTTGGTTGTGATTTCTCCTCCACAAACTCTTCCTTTTTGTTTTTTATGCTTCCTTGCCCTAGTTTATCCTTTCCTTTTTTTCCTAGAAATAAAATTTAGAATACTTTTTATTTATAAAGCCACGCACAAGTCCATGAAAATAAGAATCAGTGGTTGGTATTACTCTGGCTCTGACAGGAGTTAGCTGTAAGACTTTGGAGCAGTTGCCTACCCTTTGTGTTGGGCTAAGGGATTTTCTTAAGAAGCTTTCAATGGCTTTTCTTATTCTAAGTTCAGATAAGTGTCAATAAGAACAAAAACAAAGCAACACAAATATTGGCAGGCCTGGCAGAAGTCCTGAGGATGTGGAGAGCAACAAACTTATGAAAGCAACAAACTGATGAAAGTTCTAAAATTGTTGGCTCTAAGTGAAAATAGTGTTACTAGGCCCTGGTTAACATTCCCCTTGTAATCACTGGGTGCTTACGACCCTTATTTGAAGAGAGCATTCAGTCACTGCATTTAGAAAAGGTGGTGAGAAAATTGGCATATGATAACGGATATTAGGAGAATGGAAAATGGGTTCCTAAGGGACAGGTCAAGATTAAGTAACTGGATATATTTCTTGATTAAACCATCCAGCTTTATTATTCTGTGGGTTCTAGGTATTATTTGCCTTTTCCTTCTTTTGTAATTTCTTCATTTGCCTAATATGTGTGGTGTTTTTCATGCAGTTGTTTTATTGTGCTACTTATTTACACTATATTCATTTATTCTTGTCTTCTGGGCACGATTCTTAAGTTTACACTCCTTTTTTCAATTTCTTTAATTTCGTATTTACTCAAAACATCATTTACCATCTTGTTCTTTTATTCATGTTTCTGGGACCTTTCCCATTCTCATTTGTAACCCATTCTGTGTTTTTACATTATGATTTCTTTGGGTTTTTTTTTTTTTTCCATCCCAAACTGAGAGAAAAGTGACCCTGGTGGCAGGGAAGTTCTAATCCAGGATTTCTCCACTGCTTTGTCACAGGGGGGATGTGAATATGGGATATGGAATAAGACAGAAGCAAAGACAAAAGTTCTAACAGCAGCTTAGCTTTTAGGCAACCACCTAGGCCAATTTCTCTGGCACTCATTTTCCTCATTAAAGAAAACATGGATTCTGTGCGTTTTGAAGAGTTGTGAGGAGTAAGTAAGCTGGTGTGTATAACAAGTCTTGCCCAGCGCTTGGTACATAGGCATTCAGTAAATGTTACACCTTCCCCTTAATAATACATGCCTGCTCATTTTAGTATCTTCCTCATGCACCTCTTCTGTGTTCCGTCCCTTCCTTTCTTGCAGGCTAGGCAACCTATCGCAGTTTTCTATTTGTATTTTTCCTCTGATCCTCCTCATGTACTTATCCTTTTACCTACCGTGTTTCCCCCCAAATAAGACCTAGCCGAACAATCAGCTCTAATGCGTCTTTTGGAGTAAAAATTAATATAAGACCCGGTATCATATTATGTTATGTTTTGTTATGTAAGATCGGATCTTATATTACAGTAAAGTAAGACTGGGTCTCATATTAATTTTTGCTCCAAAAGACGCATTAGAGCTGATTGTCCGGTTAGGTGTTATTTTCGAAGAAATATGGTAGCTACTATAGAACCAAACCAAAAATAAGTCAAACATATGACGAAGGTGTGGAAAGAAAAATCTAAGGAAGCAGTGAGTTAAATCCTTAGCTTATTTTAATTAACAAGACAGCTTTTATTTCGAGTACTACATAAATGCAGAAACAGATTACCTACTCGATTCTGATAATCACAGCCTACCCACATTACTCAGTATCCCTTGAAAAGAATTAATATTTGATTATTTATGCTGACTTCTTCCAAAAAGACTTCCAAAAAGACTTCTTCTGAGTCTTTCGATCTATGTCACTCTGCTTCTAGTCATTTAGACCAATTGAATAAACTAAGGACACTGTCACCTTACTAAAGATAACTCCTAATGTTATGTGTTTAGGATCTCACATGGAACAGAGAGGATGTTTTAAAAAATGTATGAGGAAAAGGACTAAAAAATTGTTTAACTGTTATCAAAAATTAAAAAAAGAGATAGGTTCCCCCCACCCCCCCTTACGTAATTGGCAAAGGATTAAAAAAAAAAAAAGATATTCAGTGTCAGCAGAGGTGTGGGAAAATGGGCAATTTTATACACGGTTAGTGGGAATCTGAATTAGTATCTCTGGAGGGCAGTTTGACAGCAGCTTTGGCTCAGCAGCTTTACTTTCAGAAACCAGTCCTGTAAAAGTATTTGCTCATTTGCACCAAGGTATAGCAATAAGAATGTTTATTGCAGTAATTTTTTTTTGTAATAGCAAGGAAAGGATAACAACCTAAAATGTAGATATCAACACTAGTAGATAACTAACTTTTTCAAAAATGATAACACGTTTATATCATGGGAACAAGGCAGCTAGTCACAAGGATGTGACAATCTATGTTGATTGACAATTGACAGGAGAAGGTGCCCATGGTTACAGTCAGTGGAAAATACCACATTCTTTAATGCCTAAATGTATGTGCATATAAAAAAGGTAAAATAAGCTCAGGAGTTTATGCCTCAAAATAGTGATACTGGTTATCTTTGACTATGGGATCCTGTATAGTTTATTTTCTTTTCACTTCTGCATACATTTGTACCTGGCATAGTCAGACAATTAAGTTCGCGAACTTCCTACCGTGCACTTACATGGTGGAAAGTTCCCAAACTTAATTGTATGACTTTCGTTGTTACATGTATAATCAGAAAAAAACCCCAAATCTATTTAAAAATCAGGTTACATAAGGAACTATTTTTTGCTTGCTCACAGCTCTGTTCTAATTATGCCAGTTCTTTCCTGAGATGCTTGAGGTGGTCTCACTGCCTCCAGCCTCGTCTTCCTCTGGTTGGGTGTGCTAATGGCAGGTCTAGTTGCTGCCTCTTGCTCTCTACAAGTCTTTTTTATTCAGTGTTGTTATACAAGTTCTTTCCCGATGCTCATCTTTACTGCCTCTCCTCCCACTGCTTTGCCAGCTTACTATCTAAGTATTTAGAATAGTTTGTTGTTTCTTGAAGGCACCCCTTCCCCTATCTGAAATATCATCTCTTCTGCCTCATCAGCCTGGTAAATTCATCCTTTACATCTCTGCTATAACGGAATACAAACAACACTGGACCTGGACAGAGACTGTATTAATTAAGGTAATGTTAGCTGCTGTAACAGATAAAGCTCCGTATCTCAGGATTAATACAAGTTTCTTGCTGCTTTCACAGTGTAATGCAGATGTTCTTGGTTGGGTGGCTTTTTTCTAGATGTGTTGATTCAGGGACTCAGGCTCCTTCTATCTTGTGGTTCTGCTGTTGGCAACATGTGACTCACAAGGTTATCTACTCTAGGGGTGTCTCCTTTACAGCCAACTGAAAGGGGTAAAGAAAATAGAGAATCATGTATAGGTAATTTTTATGAGGAACTGTTAAGGGGCAAGGACTAAATTCTACTGGCCAGAACCCAAACACATGGTCATACCTAACTGCAAAGGAGTCTGGGAAGTGTAGTCTGGTGTGTGCCCTGGAGGAAGAGGAAGTGACTTTTTGTGAACACATATTAATCTCTGCTTTTTAGGTAGAAGCTGAAATCTTAGTTCTACCCCCAACTGTGGGATTACTGAAAGTTCTTTAATTTATGTGAGCTTTACTTTTCTCACGTGTAGAATTAGAAAAATAAGACCTATCCACTACAAAGAGTTAAGGATTAAATGTTGAGTCATCGTACATGAAATAGCTTTATTATTTCTAAAATGTTACACAAACACAAGGGGAAGCTTTCATTAACATCTCAGTGTTTTGCATTAAGAAAACATATGTACCTGACTCATGGATTATACCAGGAATTGGCAAATTTACATCCTGCGGGCCAAACCTGGCCAGCTTCCTGTCTTTGTCAATAAAGCTTTATCGGAACACTCATGTTCAATAGTTTATACATTTTCTAAGGTTGTTTTTGTACTATATTCAAAGTTGAGTGATTGTCACAGAGACTGTGGCCCACAAATCCCAAAACATTTACTATCTGGCTTTTTACAGAAAAAGTTTACCAACTTTTGGAATAGACTGTGAATACCTGAGATCTTATTCATTTGACATTTAGGACAGTGTCTGAGATATAGCAGATGCTCAGAGAATCTTTACTGAGGGGCTGAAAAAAATTTTGGAGCCCTGTAGTTCAGAAATTAGGCAGCTGGGAAGCAATTTCAGTAGCAAAGATGCCTGAGCACCACAGTGGCTGAACACCCTAGGGTCTTTTGCTTTCTTTGAATAGCCAAATAGCCAAGATAATCAGGCTCCCTGAGTTCAGTTCCAGCTGAAGCCCCTCTACTGTTTTTTTCTGAACATAAGCAAATGCCCCCTTCTCATCACTGTAATTGGTAACAGTCATCAAAATGTTTACGATGCATCACTATTCAACTCATTTTGAACATGAAGTGAATAATTATTGCAGAGAGTAAAAGAGTAAAGGACAGTTGATTGAGGAATGCTTTGATATTATTAGTGCCTGTCGCCTTAATTTTAGCTTCTGCTTGTTGCATAGCCTGACTTTTGCTAGTTTGAAGATATCATAGCCTGATCAAAGGCAGTGCAAACTTGATAGTAACTCTTTTCCTCTAATGAGGCAAATGAGAGTTTGTATCAGCCAATCAGGACAAATTCAGCATTGAGCATGTGGAAATATTAAGCTAGATGATAGATGTCAGCTCCACAAACTTCCCCTCTATGGACTGCCTAGTAGCTGTTATGAATCACACATTGGGCTAGGTGTCAAGGGGAGTAGGATAAATAGGCCGTAGCCCTTGCTTGAGGCACATGCAGCTTAGGGGGAGAAGATGCAAAAGGAATGGGCAGATCCCCTCTTACCTTTGAGAGAGGGAGAACTTTGTTGGGAGATTTTTTAAAAAAAACATTACTATCTGGAGGAGCAGTCTCTTCAACTGGGATAATCAGTAGGTTGAATACCTGGCTGCTTATAGAAAGTGGGGGAATGGGCCAGAAGAGGAAAGGGGGTGGGGAGAGAGCAAAAGTTTTCAGCAGTGAGTTAATGATAGAACTGGATCAAGATTTACTTCTCCATGCATAGTCTTAGTTACCCAAATCTAACCAAGGCACTTGTCTAACTTGATTAAATCACCCGTTATAAGAGAGGTGTTTTTACAGCTATGCTTAGCAGATACATTTTTGCAGCGTTCTCTTTCGTATTTTTGTTTTGAGCAGTTAGATTTTTAAAAAGTGCAAAACCACAAGGTATATCCATAGAAAACCTTTGTAGAATGTAGTCATTGAAAATATGAGGATAATTACATATAGATATATGTAAGTATTGTCATGGGATGTGCAGTACAGCATAGGGAATATCGTCAGTGGTATTGTAACAGCCATATACGATGTCAGGGACGTTATCCCTCTGTGAGGGGTGTAGTGTCTCATCATCATGTTGTTTTGTACACCTGAAACTAATTAAAAAAAGGCAGTATGAGGGTATGTTATTGTAATAAGTTTGCAGAACAGAGACTCATTCCAGCTGGCATCCCTAGAATCTACAACAGTGCCCTACGTGGCGTTGGTGCTCAAATATTATTTATTAATAAAGTATTGGGAGTTTTGCAATTGGAAACACAGATTTAATACCCCTTTTAATTGTAAAAAAAGTGAAAGAAATAAGCGTACCTGTGTAGAAAGCAAAGATCAATGAATGATTCAGTGTTCTCATTAGGGCTACTTATTTGCAATGCATTCTCTGTTCTCTCTGGCTTCTTATTTTGCTGGTCTCAGGCTTGCGACAGGAGAAAAATTGATTTTCGAGCATGGCAATAGCTCTTCTAATTCTAGTGAATGATTCCATCATAAGTTTGCTCAGGCAGTATCTTCAAGGCCTTTCCCTGACTAAACAGATGATGGACACTGCAGCCAGGGTATGGGAAGAGGGTGACAGCTCCAACTCGGGGCAGATGTTAGGCTTTCCCTATAGATTCTGCGGATTCACAAAGGGCACAGTCCTCCCCTATTCTTCAATATGCCAATTCTCCACGTGGCATCATGTTTGAAAGCTGCAGGCAGGTAGGAATTTGGGTTGTATGGGATGTTCTGCAGAGCACATCAGACCATTGTTATTTGGTAAATCTCATATGAAATTCAATTACCCATGGAGTCACCCTAGGGCAGTCACTCATTCTAAGGTACATAGTAGGAAAAGGAAAATTGTCAATTTATTTTCCAACAAGGGATTTTCTTTTTTTTTTTTAAAGGATGTTGATTTTCTTTCAATAATGTAAGATCCAAATGCACAAAAGATGAGACAAAACTTGAGCGACTGATACAGATAAATGGGTAGAAGAATTATTTTAGTACTTTCCTCTCCTTCCCCCCACTCTTGCGGTAGTTGAAACAATTTAGCTAAGGTCAGGTGCAGCTGTAGTTAAATGACTTCTAATATTAGGATGGAGTCTAGATTTCTCAGGGAGGGAAACAGTGCTGTGTTCCTTTGTTAAGTCCCTACACTCTTTAGTGCGGAGCACACAGCGGGAATCTAAGTGCCGTTGGCTACTGAACAGTCCTTACTGTGGAAATAGCCTTGGAGTTGGTCTGCTGCTGCAGTCTCCATGTCAAATGCCTTTAGTTTCTGCAGCATTCTTAAGAATTTCAGAATTTGCTCTGAGAGTCAGTTTGGAGAGAGACTAGGTTGGTAAAAGAGGCTGTTGACTTCTGAAAAAAAGTATAGTTTCCCCAAAGATAGTGTGTTCAGATGGCCATGGATCTGCTGTTTTCGGAAAAGTATGGATTTCAACTGTGCTCAGCCTTTGAAGAAACTGAGGACCACTATACAGAGTGGGCAGCACCATTATCATCCAGGTATGGGTGCCTTTTCAAAAGACCCATCCATTCTAGGAGACATTGGGCTCCCTCACTCATGGGTGTTGATAATGAGTTTGAAGATAGAAATGAATTCCACGTTCAGTAAGAGAAATTACATAGTAGTAGGCACAATATACTAGTGTCAAATGAAGCAGAAGGTCCTTTTCTCGAATAATTGACTGATGTTTGGAGAAGATGAGGAGTGAGTGAACATCTCACCCCTCGCAGGTGGTCAGGAGCAGTAAAGGAACATTCTGCAGTTTTGAGCTCAAGGAGGGTCCTTTCTTGTAGCGATATCATCCCTTATCCTAGGAATAACACTAGGACAGACTAGGAACTTAATTGACTTCTGCCCAACGTCCCACACGGTCTTCAGCTGCGTTGTTTCTTGGTGCTTCAACAAAGCTGGGAAGGCTTGGTTCCTAGTGACTGAAGAGTCATGATGGGCTTCGCTTATCTCCAAACGGTGGTGAGGGGATAGCTAGAGAGACAGCTTGGGTTCTGCGTTTGTGAGTGTGGTACTGCTTCTTTGAGCTTTAACGCATGACAGGTAGATAAGTTTGTTCTGTGGTCTGCCGGGTAATTATGTTTCTAAGTAAGATTAACTTCTAAATTACTTCTGAAGGAGAAGTGGTAATGCTGAACTGTGATTGTTTTTGGCAGGCAGCCAGGGAGAAAGCTCAATTAAATGTGTGACTACTTCTTTCCAAATATGAAAGGCATACGTCTAGGTAGGATTATTTAATCACTGGATCAAGACAGACTGAAGTAGTTATATCAAAACTGAATAGAGATTAACTAAACAAACTTCTTTAAAAGCAAATTTTATTTTTTGAAGAATATTCTTTACTAAATGAATTATTTTGTACTGTACTGATAAAGCTTAAGGAGTAAATAAATGAGATATGATTGGGAATATCTTACCTTTTTCTCAAAAGTGTGGTTTCAGATTTTATAATTCATAAATACTTTTGAAATAATATAGAGGAGGAAAATTTCTATTTTCGGTTTCCTACATTCTCTGGCTGGGGCCCTGTAAATTAGTCTGACAAAAGACAGGGTAACAAGAAACAATCATACAAATTTATTTAATATAAGTTTTATATTGGGAGCCTTACGTAGGAGCCTTCAGAAGGAAATGACGACCTGCAGAAACAGTTAAGCCTAAGTGTTTTACATTAGGTTTGATGAAGGGTGGAAAAACATGTTATGACAAGATGGTAGTAAACTGGGGGAAACTGAGCAAAGCCCATCCATTTGGATTTCTCTCGGTGTCCGTCTGTCTTCAGAGAAAAGGATGTTCCTCAAAGGGAAACTCCCTCTCACAAGAGGTGCTTCAGGGGAGAGTGGGGGGATCGGAGAGTTCTCCCTGTGCCTGTGTCTCTCAACTTCCTTCAGCTTAAAATATTCAGTATGCTAAGGCACCGTATTTTGGGGGTTTTCTGAACCCTGCTGATATTATTATTATAAAGTGAAACTGTGAACTCCAACAATTGTTTCCACTAATCCTTTAGGATGGTTCCTTTCTGACCTCGGGTAGCTTTCACATACATGTGCTAATCAGCTCTCCGCTGAAGACCAGAGGAGACCTTTACAAGCCCCCAGAAGGCTCTCCTTATGCACTTCTCTTCTCTCCAGTAAATTTTCCTGTGAAGTCTAGTGACCTGGGTTTCCCTGGACTCCCAGCTTTGTCTTCTCAACTCAGAGATACCAGGGGGCTGGCTGTTCCAGGGCTCCTCTTCTCTGCTCTAAAGTCAGAAAAATCTCTCTAGGCTGTAAACTGGGGCAACCACAGGGCTCACTTCATTTGATTCCCATCTCTCAGGGATTGCTGTGCTGCATTGCCTGTGATGCAGTTCAAGACAGGCTACCCTAAAGTATGGCTCCACGGCATACTGAATATTTTAAGCTGAAGGAATTTGAGAAATGGCGTGTGCAGAAAGGACTTTCTGACCTTCCCCTGAAGCAGGTCATAAAACCTAAGAAGATTCCTTCCCTCACCCCTAGCTTTGTTGAGATGTTATTGACATATAAGATTTTGTAAGTTTAAGGGGTACAGTGTGTTGATTTGATACACTTATGTATCGCAAAATTATTACCACCTTGGTGACACCTCCATTATGTCATATAATTACCTTTCTTTTTTTTGTGGTGAGAACATTTAAGATTTAGTATCTTAGCAACTTCCAAGTATATAATACAGTGTTGTTAACTATAACCACCACAGTGAATATTAGATCCTCAGAATTTATTCATCTTATAAATGGAAGTTTGTACCCTTTGACTAATATCTCCCCATTTCCATACCCTCCCGGCCCTGGTAACCACCATTCTACTCTCTGTTTCTATGAGTTCGGCTATTTTAGATTCCACATATAAGTGATACCATACAGTATTTATCTTGCTTTGTCTGACTTATTTTGCTTAGCATAATGCTAAGTTTTTTCTACGCTGTTGCAAATAGGAAGATTTCCGTTTTTCTCATGGTTAAATAATATCCTGTGTGTGTGTGTGTGTGTGTGTGTCAGTCACATCTCATAGGTTGTTGCCATGTCTTTTCTATTGTGAATAATGCGGTAGTAAACATGGGAATGCAGATATCTCTTATCTTTTCATTTCTATATTCCCAGATGTAGAATTGCTGGATCAAGTGGTAGTTCAGTTTTTAGAGGAACCTCCATACTGTTTCCCATCACAGTTGTATCAATTTACGTTCCCACCAATAGTGCACAAGGGTTTACTTTTTTTCCACATCCTTGCCAACACTTGTGTCTTAACTTTTTGATGATAGCCATTTTCACAGGTGTGATTAAAATTTTGATTTTGATTTTGATTTCCCTGATGATTAGAGAAGTTGAGCACCTTTCATGTATTTGTTGGTCATTTGTATGTCTTATTTGAAAAATGTCTATTTAGTTCCTTTGCCCATTTTTAAATCAGATTGTTTGTTTTTGCTATTGAGTTGTGTGAGTTCTTGATATATTTTGGAAATTAACCCCTTATCAGATATATGATTTGCAAACATTTTCCCATTCCATAGGTTGCCTTTTCATTTTGTTTTTCTTTTGATGTGCCGAAGCTTTTAGTTTAATGTACTTGATGTAGTCCCACTTTTTTCTTCTTCTGTTGTTACTTGTGCTTTTGATGTCATATCCAAGAAATTATTACCAAGACCCAGGTCAAGGAGCTTTATATCCTATGTTTTATTCTAGAAGTTTTATGGATTCAGTTCTTATGTTTAACATTTTAATCAATTTTGAGTTAATTTTTGTGAGTGGTATAAGATAGGGGTCCACTTCCATTTTTTTGCATGTGGTCATCCAGTTTTCCAGCACCATTTATTGAAGAGACTATCCTTTACATTAAGTATTCTAGCCTCCCTTGTTAAATATTAGTTGACTATATATGTGAGGGTTTATTTCTGGGCTCTTGATTCTATTCCACTGTTCTATGTGTCTGTTTTTATACCTGTAACATACTGCATTTGATTACTATAGTTTTGTAATATAATTTGAAATCATGAAGTACGATACCTCCAGCCTTGTTCTTTTTCAGGATTGCTTTGGCTATTTATGGTCTTTCATGGCTTCATAAAAGTTTTAGATATGTTTTTCTATATCTGGAAAATTGCTATTGGAATTTTGATAAGGGTTGTTGCATTGAATCTATAAATAGTTTTAAGTAGTAAGATCATTTTAACAATATTAATTCTTCCAATCCATTAAATTGAGATATCGTTCCATTTCTTTGTGTCTTCAATTTCTTTCATTAACATTTCTTAAACATTTCAGGTCTTTACTTGGTTAAATTTATTCCAGAATATTTTATTGTTTTTGATGCTATTGTGAATGAGATTTAAAAACATTTGCATTTTCCAATATTTTGTTGTTTGTGTGCAGAAGCACAACTGATTTCTTTATGTTGATTTTGTACTCTGCAACTTTAATTAATTGATTTTTTAAAAATTTCTAACAGTTTTTTGGTCTTTCAAATTTTTTATATAAAGATCATATCTGCAAATTTCTTTTTGATTTGGATGCTCTTTATTTCTTTTTCATGCCTGATTGCTCTGGCTAGGACTTCTAGTACTGTGTTGAATTGGAATGGTGAGAGTGAGCACCCTGTCTTGTTCCTGATCTTAGAGGAAAAGATTGCAACCATTTACCATTGAATATAATGTTGCTGTGGTTTGTCATACTGTGTTTCCCCGAAAATAAGACCTAACCGGGAAACAAGCCCTTGCATGATTTTTTCAGGATGACATCCCCTGAACATAAGCCCTAATGCGTTTTTTGGAGCAAACCCTAATATAAGACCTGGTCTTATTTTCGGGGAAACATGGTATATAGCCTTTATTATATTGAGATATGTTCATTGTATATCCAGTTGGTTGAGAGTTTTTATTGTGAAAGGATGTTGTATTTTGTCACAAGCTTTCTCTGCATCTATTGAGATGATCATATAATTTTTATCTTTCATTATATTGTGGTGTGTCACTTGGTGGATGTTGAACCATTTTTGCACCCCAGGGATACATTTCACTTGATCATAGTATTATATATGATACTTTTAATGTGTTGTTGAATAAGGTTTGCTGAGATTTTGTTGAGAAATTTTTCATCTATATTTATCAGGGATATTGGTCTGTATTTTTTTTTCCCTTATAGTGTTCTTATCTAGATTTGGTATCAGGGTAATGCTGGCCTTTCAGAATGAGTTTGGGAGTGTTCCCTAAGAAGAACTTCCTGACTTTCCCCTGAAGCAAGCAGATGTGCATATAACTGGAGGAAAAGGGCATTGTTATCTCTAAAAGTGAAGGACTCAAAGAAGAAACTGAACAAGTCGGCTTTGCTGTTTTCTCCAGTTTACTACACTTACCTCGTAATCTTTATACTATCATAACTTTTCTCGACTTTGCACTATTAGTCAAATGTGGTATAAGAACACTTACGTTGAATTGTTTCTTTGGGTTTGCATTTCCTTATGAAGGTTCCTGTGTCACTTAAAACTTATATTAAATAAATGTCTGTTTTTCTCTTGTTAATCTGTCTTTTGTTACTGGTGTCCCAGTGGAGAACTTAGGAGTATAAGAGTAAAAAAGGATTTTTCCTCTACTATACTGCTATCCAAAGTTTTGAAAATGATTGTTTCATATGTTTTGTTCAGTTTTTTTTTAAGACGGGTTACTCCATCTTAGAAGCAGAAATTCTTTTCTGAGTTATTCTTGCACATTTCTTCTTCCTAATACTTTAAGCTCAACTTGTCTAGCTGCATAGACATTAAAAACTGGTTTTTGTTTGTTTGTTTTGGTTTATGGGATTTCCTTTTCTATTGTATCTTCTAACTGGCTTCTATATTATTTTATGAGGACCATTTTATTTCGTATGTTAATTTTATAACTTTCTGACTTACTAAATTCTTTTAATTTTTATCTTTGATTACCTTGGGTTTTATAGGAATACTGTTGCACAATCTACAAATGTCCCGACCGGCAGGACAATGCAACGTGGGACGAGGGGAAGAAACCTGTTGAGGATGAAAAAAAGGGGAGACAGGAGACGCGAAGAATGGAGGCAAGACAGGGATCTGATCAAGCCTCAAAATTTTATTACGATGGCGGGTTATATATATAGCTATGTCAGATGGGGGTGGGATATGCTATGTCATAGGGTGGCGAGGTACTTGTCGCGGGCTGATAGGCTAGGACAGGGCGATGCCATATGAGGTACAAGGAAATGGGCAGGCTCTGGGTTTGGCGCGCGCGGGCTCTGGGTTTGGCGCGCGCGGGCTCTGGGTTTGGCGCGCGCGGGCTTTGGGTTTTGTGACCAGGAAGTTCTGCCTAGGCAAGGCCTGGGGATTTCTATGGCTTCCGACATCTCCTCCCTTTTTGTTTGTTTTAAGGAGGTGGGCCTTGACCGAGTGAGGGAACAGAGGCCTGGTTCCTCCAACGAGCAGAGCTCGTTATTGGATGGTTTTGGGTATCTTTTGTGGAGGAGAGGTAGAGATTTTTTGATACCAACCTCTATGCAAACCAGGTATGTTCTCAGGAAAGTTAAAGGGAGCCGACCGTTGTGAGTCGAGCCCTTTCCTTGCAAATGCTTTGCTTTGCACTCACCTCGGTGCCCATACCCCTCCCCAACTCGTGGGGGGAGTAGACATACCCTTAGTATTATGTCGTCCCCGTGGGGAGGAAGCCAAGATAGCCTTCTTCGAGGCCGTCCCCTGTTGCTAGCCGCTGATAATGGATTTGGATTGGTTTGGCCAAAACAGCATCGATTTGGTTTTTAATGAGGTCAGTAATGCGCCTAAAAGCCCATGGCCCGAAGGCTATTAAGAGAAGGATGCATAGGAGGGGGCCAAGGGTGGGGAGCAGGTAGGGGAGAAGTCCGTTGAGACCCGTCCAGAGTGGGTTTTCGAAGAGTTCTTTGCGTCTTTTTACTAGGTCCTCTTGTAGTTTTCTGATCTTGTCTCGGACGATCCCAGACTTGTTAGCATAGAAGCAGCAGCGTTCCTGTAAAGCTAAGCAGATACCTCCCTGTTCTGCAGTGAGAAGATCTAGGCCTCGACGGTTTTGTAAGACTACTTCAGCTAAAGAGTCAATCTGATCTTGGAGATCATTGATGGTCCCAGAAAGTGTTTGGACATCATCTATCAGCTGGCGTGATAGTTTATTGTAGGACTGGACTGCAACACCTACTCCCGCGGTACCCGAGGCTATTCCAGCAGTAATTCCTAGCCCTACGAGTAAGGGAATGGCTGTAATAGCACGCTTGTGGCGCCCGGTGGCAAATTCTAGGCTGGGGAGAGGGACAGGTGTGTCTCCTGGGATAATAGAGATATCAGGGAGGAGACTAGCTGAGACACAAAGTCCAGTCCAGTTGGTGGGTAACGTGGTGTAAGCGAGGCTGTTCCCACATATGAAAACTTGTCCAGGGCTAGAACACAAGGTTCCGTTAACTTGAATGATGTCAGAACAGTTAGTAAAAGTGACAAACCCTAGATCTACATCAAAAGTGTTGTTTTGAAATCGTCCCTGATAGCAGGGGGAGGTATTAAATCCTACAGGTTGAACTCTAAGAGGAAGGGAGAGACGGGAACAGTTAGAGATTTGTGTGTTTACTGTGATATTGGAGGGGATTGCAGTAGGTATGGGAGTTCCCATAGTCATGCAAAGCCAGCAGTCCTGGGCAAGAGAAGGGTTGGAATGATTTAAGGCCCAGAAGGTGGATTCGAGAATGTTGTTGGTTTGTGTGTCTAAATCCATATCCCGGGATTTTGGGAGAGCCAAGGGGTGGTAAGTTAAAGGGGGGAATAGGTGGTGGAGTATTTTTTGAATGTGCTCAGTGACAAGAGTCTCTTTTAATATGTCATTTGGCCCTCCGCCATCTGAAATGTGGACAGGCATTTTAGTTGGCCAACAGACTTTATTTCCAATTGTACCACTGCAGCCCGCCTGACTATATTTGTTATTGTCAGAGAGGGAGGTGGAGTCCCAATCGCCTCCGAATGTGGCGGACCTACGTCTCAATAACATGGCTGTGAGATAAGTTTGGTTGTCTGAGCCAGTACAAATTTGGGTGGTTGTGTAGCAGGAAGAATGCATTTGATCAAAATAGCTGCATTCGCTGGGGCAGGGCGGTGGTAGTCCTGCAATGGGGGGAATAATGCGGGGCTTATTGGTACAGGTCCATTGTGTTTCATCTATTCCTAGTCCGAATCCCCCCTTTATATTAGGATTATAGGCGAGGTAGGCTACTTTATTACCGCAATCAGTGGATGCTAAGTATGCTAAATCTACCTGTCCTTGTGGGGCTGGCTCCTCGGTGTGGGCACGGAGGTATCCACTGGGCACTGTGCCTCCCGGGCAGTCACATGGGTTGCCATAGAGCTGTCTGTATAGCTGCTCGCGGCTTACGGGGGGCCCAAACCCTCCGTAAACGGGGATGATGAGGAATGTGAAGAGTGTCAAAGTGAAGGACTCCATGAAGAACTTTATGTCCAATCTCTCGTCCTTCGCTGGGCGGCTACTCCAACGTCGGGCAAACTTGGAGTCTTTTCTTGCGGGTGAATACCTCGTGAACTCCAAACGAGCCTTTTTACTGCCGAGGGGGCTGTCGAGTCTTGTCCCTTACGGGCTCGAAACAAGCCACACTCGCGCCGGGGAGGCCCTCGAGTCTTGTCCCACGAGTGAAAACTGCGTGGGCTCGAAAGAAGCCAGCCCGTGGAGGCTCAGGGAGGGGGGGGGGGCCGCGGCGGTTTCCAGAGTAGGTGTCCTCATAGAATCTTCGTACCTCGGGCCCCACGTTGGGCGCCAAAATGTCCCGACCGGCAGGACAATGCAACGTGGGACGAGGGGAAGAAACCTGTTGAGGATGAAAAAAAGGGGAGACAGGAGACGCGAAGAATGGAGGCAAGACAGGGATCTGATCAAGCCTCAAAATTTTATTACGATGGCGGGTTATATATATAGCTATGTCAGATGGGGGTGGGATATGCTATGTCATAGGGTGGCGAGGTACTTGTCGCGGGCTGATAGGCTAGGACAGGGCGATGCCATATGAGGTACAAGGAAATGGGCAGGCTCTGGGTTTGGCGCGCGCGGGCTCTGGGTTTGGCGCGCGCGGGCTCTGGGCGCGCGGGCTTTGGGTTTTGTGACCAGGAAGTTCTGCCTAGGCAAGGCCTGGGGATTTCTATGGCTTCCGACATACAAATAAATATAATTTTATTTCCTTTCTACTTTTCATGTCTTTGGTTGATTTTTTTTTTTTTTTTTTGGTCTGATTGCATTGGCTAATGCCCACTCTAATACAATGTTAAATAGAGATAGTGGGCATCCTTGCTTTATTCCAGACCTTAGTTGAACGACTCTAATGTTTCCCCATTAAATAAAATGCTGACCTTATGGCTGAGGGACACACACACACACACACACACACACCAATTAATTTACATTTTATTGAGGTTTTTTTTTTAAAATCAGAAATGGTAATGAATTCTGTTGAAGGCCCTGAAGGCCCTTTTAGTATCTCTAAAGATAATCTATGATTTCTCTCTTTACATTTGTTAAAACGGTGAATTACATTAATAGAGTGCCTAAAAATGAAGTTTTCCTTGCATTCCTGGAAAAATCCCACTTGTTAATGCATTGTTATATTATTTTATATTATGCATTTTTATATGTGATCTTTACATCAATATTTACAAGTGAGGTTTGTTTGTAGCTATTTTTGTGTAGTCTTTATGACATCAAGTTTAGGTATTAGTAACATATCTGCTTGATAAAAAGAGTTTGGTAGTTAATGCTGTCTTTCCTGTACTCTGGAACCATTTAAGTAGCATTGGGATTATCAATTCTTTGAAGGTTTGGTAGAACTCCCCCCATAAAACCATATGGGTCTGGTGTTGCCTTATGTGGTAGTTTTTATTTGGAGGAATAATCTTCTTTATTTCTTTAAACAAAATTGATGTTTAAGTTCACTATCTGTATTTTGAGGTCAAATTAAAGAAAATGTATTTTTTAGGAAATTATACCCTTTACTTAGTTTTTCGAAACTTTTTGCCTAGAGTTGGTGAAATACTGTCTTGGTATTTTAAGCATATTCTCTGTTTCAATGTTCTTTCCCCTTTTCAGTTTGGTATTTTGTTTATTTATGCTTCTCTCCCCCCCCCCACCCCTTTATTTCCTTGAGTAGGTTTTCAAGTAGTGGTCTGTTTTTTATTTTTATTTTTACTTCTTATTTTTTTATCTTTTTTTTTTTAATTTTTATTTTTTCACCCTCAAAGAATCTATATTTAAACATTTGTTTAGTAATCTTACTGTTTGAAAACAAAACAAAACAAAACTATGTTTCCTTTCTGCTTTCTTGGGTTTACTAGCTTTTCAGGAGGTATCTTTTTTGGGGGACAGATTTCTGTCTGCTTTCCACCACCTCTAGGCTCCCACTACCTCCTTCTCTTTTCCATGCAGTTGATAGCTGACCTAAGAAGACTTTTATAAGAGAAGCCTGAATAACATGAGGGAGGGAGCCATAACAGAACTAAAGAAAGTGCATTCCAGGAATAGGTAATGATCGCAGAGGCGATGTGACAGCGTCAAGAATGGTGCATTTAATGAATAGTAAGAAGGCCAGGGCAGTGGAAGCAAAATTGAAGATAGAAAGAATAATAGGGTGTGGAGTCAGAGAAGTAGCTAGGTGTCGCATCCAGCGTAACACGGGCAGTGAGGGAATGAGAAGGGGTGGCGAAGGGTTAAGAAGGAAACAGAGGTCAAGAAAATTATGCACTAGGGGCCAAGGGTCTCTCAACCTCAAAAGACTGAGAGCCCCGAATCGGGCCACCTTGTGGCTTTTATTGATGTACACACTAGGAAGTAGCATTGTTTTTACCACGGTCTGTGAGTCTCATACATCATACCAGAAAGCTGATTCAAACCAATCACCCTGGCCTGCAAGCAGCCGGAATCGAAAGTCCCATGATGTCTTAATAACTGTGGTGTGTGCCTCCCCAGGGACAAATCCTTTATACTGCCACTTATTGATAAGAATAGAAGGAGAACTGATGTTATCACATCATTGAACCAAGCAGGTTGTGGGAAGGAATATAGCCACAAAGGCAGAAGCTCTCCTTAGATGGGGGAAGGTGGGGGGCTATGCCCACCTCTATCGACCCCGTGAGTTCTCCAGGTGGTCCCTATGCAACTGTGCCTGGCTTAGGTCGTCTATCCCCCCCTTGGGGAATCTTACCCGTCATTGACTAGCCAGCCATCTTTTGCGGCTAAACAGGGAGACATAAAGTGTAAGCACAAAGGTGAAGCAAAGTCCCTGAAAGGATCAGTCTCACAGACTCTTCTTTCTTTAGGGGTAAAGTGAATAAGAATAGTTTGTTTACTCTACGTTTTAATTTACTTTCTGGAGGACATTTTGTTCCAGAGTTTTTTTTTCCACATTAAAACATCCTTATTGATGAATGTTTAAGTTTTTCACTCTTAGCAATAATGCTATAACAGACATTCATTTACATATATACACATATGCCTTTGTACCCTTATACAGCCTATAAACTCTAAGACTTGAAGCTGTAGTCTTGAAGGATAGGAAAATTTTGATAGGTGTTGCTAAATGTCCCCAGTCTATGAGATTGCCTGTTTACTCACTACAATTCTAGTTCTCACCTGTGGTTTTTCGCCCCACACTGCTGAGCAACTCTCTGACACCAGCTGGGTGTCCTACAATGCAACTCAGTTCTAACACCACCTAGCTGGTGACATCAGATGCCACATGTTAAGGACTGAGTCCCCTAAGACAGACCCTAGATTAAGATGCCAATCACAATCACAAGTCCAAAACCACCTCTAAGTCACAGCTCTAAGATCCAATGACCGCTTCCTTGGGTTCAATTAATTTGCTCAAGTGTCCCACAGAACTCAGGAAAATATTTACTTACCAGGTTAGCTATGTATTATAAAACATTATAACTCAGAAACAGCCAGATAGAAGAGATGCATAGGGGAAGGCATGGGGAAAGAGTGAGGAGTTTCCATGCTCTTTTAAGTGCACCATTCTCTCCAAATCTCCCAAGTGTTCACCAGCCCAGAAGCTCTCTGAGCCCCGTTCTTCTGGATTTTTATGAAGACTCCATTACTTAGGTTGATTAAATCACAGCTATTGGTGATTCAACTCAATTTCCAGCCCCTCTACCTTCCCTGGAGGTGCAGGTGTGGGGGGGTGCTCCACTGGCAACCCATCCCCATGCTTTGTTTACCAAGGGACTGTCCAAAATTCAGCACGTCATTAATAGTACAAATATTACCCTGTACAAATAGTACCCTGGTCACTCTCAACACTTAGGGAATTCCAAGGAGTTTTAGGAGCTATGTTCCAGGAACAGGAAGGAAGTTCAAATATATATATTTTTTATTATAAATGACAATATCAGACCCACATTCTAGCCAACACTGCATAATGTCAGCCTTTTAAATCCAGCCAGCAATGTTTATTGCTTATTATTGTTATTAATCTGCATTTCTTGAATCATTAGCATTGTTGAGCATCTTTTCATGTTTACGGGTGATTTCCTCTTCTATAATATTGTTTATGTCCTGTAACCATTTGTATATTGGTATATATTTTCTTATTCACTTGTACTAGCTCATTGAATATGAGGCATATACAATGTTTGTCACATATGTTGCAAATATGTTCACCTACTTTCGTTTAATTTCTGACTTTGTTCATAGTGTATTTTGCCATTTTTTCCTTTAGTTTAAAAGAAATATTGCAGTTTGGCGACTTATAGCTAATTCCACGTTCTCAAATAACATTTGATTTCAGATGACTCCAGCTCCCCGGCCATAGCAACAGCCCCTGCCTGGTCTGCCAGTGGTCATCTCCTCTGGCAGGCTCTCCAAGATAACAGGAGCACACTGAGTGCCTATTTGTGGCACTATTATTCTATCACTTAGGGCAATGTGTTTTAGTAGCAAGACCATGGATTTGGATTCAGAAGTTCTTGATCTGGGTTTCCCCCCAGCTGTGTACTAATTGTATGATATTTGAAGCAAGAATTGTAACTGTCATGTCTCATGGCACTTTTATGAGTCAGATATTATAATGAAAGTAAAATGATACAAGCTACAAAGGGCTCCTCTGTATATATTTTTTCTATTTATATGACAGGTGGTTGTTGTTTTTTGTTGTGTTTTTTTTTTTTTTTTTTGGCTAATAAGGAACCTTTTGAGGAAGCCCACAGAAAGTTGCAAAAGTGTGACATTCTCCTCTCCCATGCCTCCCTAGTCACACACTTTCTGAGTCTCATGAATTCTACTTTTTAATAGACTTTGGAATTGTTCTCTTTCCCACTATTCCCACTACGGTCATCCTCGCCAAATCAGAGCTGGATTAAAGATGGGTCAATTGGGTAGCTGATCAGGGAGCTCTGTGATATGGGAGTGCTAAAATGACTAGAAATATGAAATGGAGAAAACGGGTTGGAAGTCCTTAGGGGGTAGAGAAGTAAGACCCCTGTCTCCTCATCCTCCAAAAAAGCTGCTCTGAACTGGAGCATAGCGTGTGCACTGTGCAATTTGTGGTCTGCACAACATGTACCCCAGAGGTGGTGCCTTTGCCTGAGGGGTATGTGCTTGTCAGATGGTCCCCAGGGCTCCTTGGAAGGACAAGGTCTGCTAAGTGGCATGCTTTTTTCTGTTGTTTAGGGTATTTGAGGGCCCAAACAACAGTATTTATTACCTAGCTCAATGGGGGAGACGTTTCTTTGCCTCACATTCCTCAAGCAGTTTCAGACATGTCTCTACATCAGTGTTGAACAACTATTTGAAGACTTCTAGTTGAAGAGAACCCCAGGTTATAAGCTCACACATCTCTGCTGTACTTGTCTAAGTTCCTCCTTATGCGCTTAGGAGACAACCCCACTCTTGTCCTTCTCAACTATCCTCCAAGCCACAGCCAGGCTGACCCTTACAAAAGGCCAACCTCATCCCTGCTTAACAACCTTCAGTGGATTTCTGTTGCTCTTGGGCTGGAAATCAAGATCCTTAGTACGGCTAAGAGGTCTTCCCCTGTTACCACACTGTCGCAATGCCCTGCATGTGTTGGTCCCTTGGAAGGGACTGCTCCCCTGCCTTCTCCCTGGCTGACTGCTGCTTGGGCTGAGGTCAGACTAACAGCCCCTTCCACAGAGAAGCCTTTCTTCACAGCCCAGGACGCATCAGGCTCTCTGTCATTTGCTTTCTGTCTCTATACTTCTTTTTTCATAGCACTTACATCATATAGTACGAAGTGCTTTGTTGTCTAATTTGTTGTTTATTGTCGATCACTCCTGCTTACTGAGGACAGGAACTTGTTTGTCATCATGATCATATCCTTGACACTTAGAAATACACCTTGTCCCAGAAGACACTCACTATTTTCTTTACTGAAAGAGAGAATAGATGACTATATAAAATAGTTGTGGCCCTTCAGAAAATTTAAATGAAATCGGCCTTTTACCCTGCTGGAAGCTGGACGTTCGTCGGGGAACTGTGGCCTTTACATAGAAGGAGCCTGTTTTGCAGGGAGGACTTTTAGATGGGAGGCCGGTAAACATACCTGGGCTATAAATGGTCCACCCAGCCCATAGCTGCCTGGTTACGACTTCTTTTCCCTTTCCAGACCACCAACATCTTGTGTTGCTGGTTCTTCTGCCTGTTTTTGTTTCTTTGTTTTGAATGTGATTGGATGGATGTAAGAGGGTTGAAGCTGGGCATCAGTAACTCTCCCGTACTATTGCCTTTGTACTGGAGAGTTGGGGAAGAATTTAAATTCCTGAGCTATGACTCTGTCGATACAGTCTTGCTACTCCTAGTGCTGGAGTATTTAAAGATGACAATATTACTGATTGAATGATGCTTTTTCTCTCAGTTTATCCAAGCGTCAAATTTTTAATTCTTTGGAGCTTTCAATTTGAAAACATGTGCCAATTCTTCTTTTCCTGCCTTCTGGTAAACTCAGCAGGTTGAACACCCAAATTGTTCCTTCCCAAACCCTGCGAAAATCCCTCTACTACATTTAGTGGGCACAGTCAATACCAAGGAAACAAAGGAAAACAGGCTAAGTGCCCAGGATTTAAAAATCTAGCTTTGCCATAGGCTTAGAAATTCTTAGCGCTACAATAGATATTTCAAAGATGCTTAACATTACTTGTTGAGTAAGAAGAGAATTAATGTTCACGCTCTTTTATCTTCAGACAGATGATTCTCCTTTTCTCTTATCTCAGGGGTTTTAATATTTTTAATGGTATTTCTTTTTCAAAATGATTTTTGAAGTTCTTGAGTTTTAGAGGGAGGATGCAGGATAGATTTAAGTGTTTGTGGGACAGATTTAAGTGTTAGTCACCCCTGACCTTTTCCATATCAAAGACCATCGGGACATTGCTTTACCAGGAGCCTTTGCACTCCTCTTTTTGTCCTCTCTGATCTCCTAAATTGTCTGCTTTTGTTGATCTATAAAGAAAATGCAGTTTCTTCTTAATTGTGTCTTTTGATCTATTTAAATGATTCTGCAAGTTTGGGGAAAAGAGGTTTGGGATATGTGCCTTGGTGTGATTCCACTGTCCCCAGAACATCCTTATTAAAGTACTTTTGAATGAAGCAGTCAGCATCTTTTCATCCTGGGACTGTTAAAGTGTATGTAGGGAATTATTTCAATTGTTTGGAGCACAAATGCTTGTTGTTATGCTGGATGGAAGAGCACAGTCATTTTCCTTATTGACTCTGAGGTGAAGAATACATGCATTTTTTATTAGCTCAGCTTTGCATCCTCAGCTTGCTGAATACGAAAAGCAAATGGCGTCGGCTCTGCGTGGCACTGCATTTGTATAAAATTATTTCACTCTCTGGGAAGAGAGTCAGAAATCAAGAATGAAGGTGATGGTTAATTTTGCACAGCTGCTACCAGTCTTGGCTCTGTATTATCAGTATTTGTTCTGGTGATGAATTCTGTTTGTTAGTTATGAGTCACTAAGGCCAGCCTTTATCCAAGTGGTGGGGATTGGATTTGATCCCTCAGTGACAAGAGTGTCAAAGAATTTGTGGATATACTTTAAACCACCACAGATATATATTGTAATGTCCTCTGTACTCCACTGAGCTGTTTTATCAAAAGCCAGCCCAGCAAAAACATGTCAGACTAGCAGAGGCACAATGTATTAGGGACTTTTCTGAGTTAGTGGAGTGTCAAGTGCATGAGCTGGGGGCAGGAGGCTGGCACGTGGGAAATGATGCTGGCTGGTTAGAGGGCTGTTCCAGGAAAGACTAGGTTTAGGCTCTCTACTTTGTTTTCCAAAAACAAAAGACCTTTGTTTTCCAAATTGTGGTGACTTTACCCTCTATGTTTTTGAAGGAGTGTCAGGATAAAAAGGGGACTATTCTTAGAAGGCCAGTTTTGCTCAAGGATTTTGTGGGACTCTTATTATGAAGTTGGGGACACCATTTCACTTTTAAAAGATAAAAGTCTTCAAAGGATTTGATCAGGGGAGTTAGTGTTGCACATTTTGAAGCTCACTATTGTCAGTGCTGAGAATGGAAGAGGGTGAGGCAGGACCGTGACACTTGCTAGCTTTTAGGATGTCATTTAAAAGGTTATGATGTAAAGACTGAGCTGTGAGGGGACAGAGGGGAGATATCCAGGAGGGAGAATCGGGGGTGGTGGGGGGTGGTGGGTGGTGTAGGAGAATGGAGGAGTCAGTAGTGACAAGGTGCCTGGCTTGGGCCAGTAGGTGGTCGGTGATGCCACTGGACTGAAACCAGGAGGAGGGACAACATGTAGGCAGGTACACGAACCATTTCTTTCTATTTTCTGTATTCTGATGCTTTCATATTTGGGGCTTTAGCCTGGGGGCTGCCCCTCCCAGGTTTACCTGAATCCTACAGATAGATAAACAACTCACCTGTGATTGCAATTTTCACATATAAAAACTAACCAATCCAGATTCCTTACCCCCAACTACCTCCTTTATCAGTCTTTCATATATAGGTCACTATTCACCTACCCTAATCACCCAACGGCTAGATACCAGACAACTAGGGACAGCACCTAAGCTGCAGAGCCTGCTAAAATGATTTAAACTGGTCAATTCTAAGCCTGCTCACTCTGTCTCACCGGATCCTCCCTCCAGACACCACAATAAAGGCTCTTGCCTGCCGTTCACCCCCACCCACACCTCATCCCTCTGCTTCCTGGTGCTTCGCGTTTCCTCCTTGTGTGCCCCTCCCTCCCCCCGCGTGGCAGTGCTTCCTGTTTTTGGAAAACTGAGAGTATACAAAACTTATTCCTTTATGACAATCATATCTGGGTCTATTCTCGCATACATACCGGGATTTTAAAACAAATCCCAGGTACCCTTAAAACAGTGGGGACAGTGGAGAATTTGGTTTTATATTAGTTGATTTTGAAGTATCTGAGGTACTGGAATATCTGGATGGAGATGTCAGACATAAGGATTTGGAGTTTTAGGGAAGATATCTCAGTATTTCCTTCCTGTTCTGCCTTTACGGTGATTGTGGGAAATAGGTGAGATTATGTAGGAGAAGGGGCTTTGAAAATTGTGAAGTGCTATGTCAATAAAAAGCATTCTTATTTTATCACTTTCTTTTAGAGTCGAGGGCTAGATACTGTTGAAATACCTGCACCTCACTGAGAAAAAGTGATCCCCTTGTTTGCCAATATTTATTCAGGCAGCAACTTTTATAGGAGTTTCCTGGCCGAATGTTGCTGCCTTCACACCGGCTTGGGTTTGATTTTAAAAGTGCAGCCTGTTCTAACAACAGAAGAGGTGAATTTTAGAAGTGAACATCTTCCTTTGTTTTGATCCCGAGATAGTATTAATAATTGGAGGTATAAAATAAGAATAAACTAAACATGATTTAGCATAAACTCAAAATTTGTATTTCCTTTCTTGGAAATTCTTTTCCTCCTCTTTCTCCTTCGAAACATTGTTTCTTTTAGTATACTCTTTGGAATTAGTACTTTTAGACTTGTTAAATTAGTTTCAAGTGAGTCTCAGATTCTCAGATTGGGGACTAAAGAGCTCTGGGCTCCAGAGATCACAAATAGAGAGTGGGACCATGTAACCCCACCTCTCATGTCCCTTCATCTTACTGTAGCTTTGTGTTTGTCCCTTTCTGTGTTACAAGGTGCTTCTTCTGTGATTATGCCTATCTGTTAATATCATTGACTCTTCGTTTCAATGACTCTGGTTTTTCTTTGAAATTCAAAACAAAAAGCTTATAATCCAGCAATGGAAACCAATTCAGGATGGTGAGTTTAAGTTAATTTTCTTTTCTGGGCCTGATGGCAATCAGGAATTAGGCAGGCTTTTTGATATATAACATGCCAATCGATGTTCAGGTGGGACTGGCCAACAAACAGAAAGAAAAGAAAAATCACTCAATTTAATAGACCTTAGTACTTGACTGCCACTATTCCTTCATTCTTCACTCATATGTTTATTTATTTATTCAGCAAATACTTACTGAGCATGTCCACCATGCCAAGTTCTGTTGTAGATTTGAGAAAATGCAATGATGAGCAACACTAGTATGATTCCTGCTCTCATGGAGCTGATGTATTACCAGCATCATGTTTGTTGGTCTAATGAAATGGTAATGCAGCATAGGATAATTTTGAGCAGTTCAAGATTAATTTCAAGGGAGGTACATTATAATGTTAAGGCATTCTGGAGGATGAATGCCATCAGACACACAGACATTTTATTATCGATTGCTGATAACAAATTACCTCCAAATGAATAACCATTTATTACCTTTCACAGTTTCTCTGAGTCAGGGATTCAAGAATTTCTTGGCTGGGTGGCTCTGGCTTGGGGTGTCTTATGAGTATGCAGTCAGATATTAGCTGAGACTGTAGTCATTTGATGGTGTGACTGGGGTTAGAGGATCCGCTTTCAAGGTGGCTCACTCGTGTGGTTCTCAAGTTGTTGCTGGTGGGAAACCTGTTCCTCTTGATGTGGTCATTTCCACAGGGCTGCTTGAGTCTCCTTATGATGTGGTGATTGGCGACCCCAGTGTGGAATGATCCGAGAAACCAAATTGGAAGCCGCAAGGCCCTTTATGATCTATCTTTGGACATTACATTGTCACTTATTGTCACTCAGTAGACTGCCTGATTCAATATGGGGGGAGACTATACAAACATATAAATATCAGGAGTCAAGGCTGTCTGACCACTTGGCAGGGTGGGCTCTCTTGGAGGTTGGTTTTCACAGGTATGGTTTCAGCATTAAGTTCAGGTATATATGTATAACACGAAATACAAATAACAGTGCCTAAACAAAATAATATTTCATTTTTCTCCATGTAAAAATCCTAAGGATAAAGGCAGTCCAGGACTGGTGTGGTAACTCTGTGCCCTTCTGGGTTTTAGGTTTCTATCTTTCTGTTCTATCATTGTCAGGACTTTTGTAATTATTAAACTGTGTAGAATAAGGGAGGACAGGGGTATAAGGAAAAGAGCTAGGTTCCTTGTTCAAGGAACCCTTGTGATTATAAGATGGCAGCTATAGTTCTAGCCATCAAATCTACATTCAGATAGCAGGAAGGATTAAGAACAAAAGAGTACCTGTTTACTGAATCAGTCCTCTTTTGAAATACTTTTCAGAGAAATTAATTTATGAACTCGCATTTATATCACCTTGGCCATAATTTAGTCACATGGCCACCCGTATGTGCAAAGGAGACTGGGAAATATTTTTAAGTGAGACACATGGACCCAGTTACTTGCATAAGTAATGAGCAGTATCTGCCAGAGGTTTTTTAAAAAATCTCATGTTCTTTTGCTTCTTGTATAGTCTCCCCCCATATTGAATCAGGCAGTCTACTGAGTGACAATAAGTGGCAATGTAATGTCCAAAGATAGATCATAAATGGCCTTGTGGCTTCCAATTTGGTTTCTCGGATCATTCCACTTGGGATCACCCAATCACCATGTCATAAGGAAACTCAAGCAGCCATGTGGAAATGACCACATCAAGAGGAACTGAGGTTTCCCACCACCAACAACTTGAGAACCACACGGGCCACCTTGAAAGGGGACTACTAACCCCACCTTGTTTTCAATAACAAACAGAACCTGCAAATGTGTGTTTCTGATAAAATGGGCCATTATTTTTATGAAAACACAACAAAATTAAGCCAAAATATATATTAGGTTGGTACAAAAGTAATTGGGTTTTTACAATTGTTTTTAACCTTTTACACCACAGTTACTTTTGCACCAACCTAATATTTCCCTGGATGAGATGATATCTAGGGTCCCAATGTTAGAGAATCACTTTACCAGGAGAATTTGTTTTCCTTATATGCCTATAGAAATTCAAATAATATAGACTAAGTTCCTGTATATGAGCAGCTCTCCATGTGATTTTTCTGCTACTGTCCAGTTAAATGCTTGACATTATCGAAAATGGACAGAGAGTATGCGTGCATTCTGTTGTGTATTTTGTAATTGGATTAGCTAATTATCATACGTTTTTTTTTGTTTTTTGTTTTGCTTGTTTGCCTAAGGCCTTATCTCCCTGAACCAGAAAATATGAATGTTTGGTCTTAGTTCTACATTTAGTTCTAATTCCTGCTTATTTAAATAGCCCACCCATTAAAGTTCTGAAGAGATGAGGGAAAAGGCAAAATTCTCTACTAGATAGGTGAGCATGGAAGACAGTTAATTAGAACAAATAGTTCATTACAAGGGCTTTTAGATCAGTGATTGTTAAACTATATTGTCATAAAACAAAATTTGGTGAGCAAAATCAAGGTTAGGTAGTAAAAATTTGGTTAATAGAGGTTCCTGCAACACCCACTACACAAACTGTAGACCAGTCTAACTTAGTGGAAGGATATGCCATGAAAAAAATTTTTTTTGTATCTGTTTCCACTTGAATGTAGATCATGAACAAAGGAACACTTGTTCTAAAAGGTGCAATAATGTTCATTGGGAAAATCCAACCGACCATAGTTGGCTAATTTGTTGACATTCTGGTCTGTTGTCTGCTGTGTAGTTGTCACAAGTGTGTTTGATGGAGCTAAGTATGTATGAGTATGAGTACTGCTTGAAGAGCCTGGGCTTGTGTCCCACAAAGAACCCTGGACCTGCTGGTCCTCTGCCCCCTAGTGCATGGTCCGTCTATCCTGGTTAGGGAAGATTCCTGTGATCCTTCATTATAAAATGCATTTCACCTCTGGGTGCCACAGGACTGTTCTCCTGAATGTCACTTCACTATAGAAGTCTTGAGGATGCCATTTATTTATTCATTTGTCTTTTTAAAACTGGCTATTGGTAGAGAGCTTAGAAATTTCCGCCAAGTGGAGCCCCTTTGGTTTCTTTCAATGAAAGTGATGCTGGAGGCAACACAGAAGAATACAGTTTACTGAGTAAAAAAAAAATTGTTTTGGTTTTTGCTTTCTGCTTTCATTGTGCCAAAGAATGTAGTGATTTTTTTTTTTTTTTGATCCAAAGTAACATCTGGGTCTTGGGAAGTAGTTCAGTGAGGATGCTGAAAACCTGTTCACTATTTCTTTGCTCTGTGACCTGGGGAAGTGACTTAGCTTATTTTTGCCTCAGCTGTAATATAGAGATAATACTAGCACTACTCATAGGATTACTACATGACTCCAAACATGCCGAGCACTGTGAATAGTGCATTGTGAGGGCATATTAGGTGTTCAATAAATTTCAGCTGTTCTTTTTATTATTGTATTGATGCTTTTGCTTTTCTTGAAACTGGAAAAATTTGCACTTGGTCTGTTTTTTTCATATGTCACTCTTCAGCAGCTGGTGAGTCTTTCAATTAGGGGTTTCACTAAGCTTTTTGGCTGATCTAAACAGGATTAACTTCTCACCTTGTGTTTAATAACTTCTCTGCCAGGAGAGCAGTTAGGTTTTTTTGAGGAGTTAGTATGAATTTTCAATTGGCAGGACTTATGTAGTCTAAACTTGTTTTGATGAGGACTCCCTCCCCCTATTTTGACCAGAAAATGGATCAAGCATAGCTAGGGAATTTTGGAGTTTATTACACAGATGGAAATACAAGGCACTATAATGTTTATGACCATTTAAGTCTAAGAAAAGATTTATAAAGACAAGTTATAGGAAACACTGAGTTGAATTCTGAAGATTTTGATGTTAAAAAAATGATAAATGTCAGGGTCAGTGAAATACTCTAAAAGCCGTTTGTTTTTGTAGTTTATTTTTAAATTGAAATAGCAGTTTTAAAAATGTACTCCAGGCACTGCACCTGCTGTAGAGCCGAATTAGCTGTAGAAAGCTAAGTTCATTCTAAATGCAGAGCTGGGATGGTCGCATTTCAATACCTAACTTGCACTCTCCCTCTCTTGAGCCAGCTTACTATTCAGTTATATTTAGAAGAAGCCTGGAGAGCTCCAACTCTTAAGGGATTTAGAAACATTTTGTGAAATTAGTGAAGTATCGGCTACCAGGTGTTACTTTATTAGTTTATTTGTGGAAATTTTCTTTGAGAGATTTAGGAAGAAATGTTAGAGACCACACTAAAAGAGCGGTAGAGTGATATTCTCCCTAGGCGATTCTGAAATACGGCCTAGATAAAGAATGGGAGCTCCCGGAGACTTAATCTCTAGTCCTAATAATTTAATTACACAATCATGGAGATTTTTGATGAACAGTCCAATAATTTATTGTGCTGGGGTGACAAAAAATGAGATTCCATGTAATGTTTAGAGATCTTACATAAAACATGCCCCTTTGAAGAGAAATAGCCCATCTGTTTAAGTTATACCAGCAGGCAGCATTGAACATGAGCACCAGATACTTCCCTGGGACCAGAGGCTGTTGAATCACCACAAAAGTCTCCTCACTGCAGTCTTGCTCTATGCCAACTCTCAGCCAAGGTGGTGCTTGTAAATGTGACTCCTGATCAAGGGTCACTCTCTGCTTAAAACCTTTCAGTGGCTTCCAGAACCCTCAAAAGAAGTCCAAGCTGTTATTGCATCCTTCCCCTCCAGTTCTTATTTTTATTCCCCCCATCATTTTATTACCCAGACATCTTAGACATGATCATGTCAAAGGACCAAGGATGGCCAGGTTTCACAAGAGACAAGCTAGGGGCACAGACAACCCCCCTGCCCACCTCTGATCTCCTTGGCGCTCCCTGCCATCTGCCTCATCTCTTTCCCTGAACACTGTCTCTCTCTGCTTTCGTGTGCTCGGAAATGATCACTCCACAACTCCCCGGTTTAGATCACTTTCCTGTAAGTGATCAGCAGTGATGGAGACTAGTTTCTCAGGCCCTATTGCAAATTCTTGGGAATGTGAATCTGATGGACTCTCCAGCGTTCCCTTGAGCCTGGGGGATGGTCACATGGGTAATACTGGCTATGAAAGCAGGCTGCCATTATTAAGGTGGAAGTGTTTAGCATGTTACCAGATGAAAACACAGAGAACTCTTTCAGTTTTTCAGCCTTTGATCTCTGTACACCCCCTCCTCCCAATTACTCTCAGATGTCTTCAAATAGACTTGGGTTTTGTCTTTGCTGTTAAGGACTGATTGCCATCTACCTGGATTATTTAGGAGAAGCTTCATGCAACCAAGTATTTACCTTTCCGACCAAGTGTATATCTTGTGGATTTTTTCATTCATTCATTTAAAAAATTTTATTATCAGAATTGTTTAAGGTGCTATACTGTAGACACGTATGGAATGTAATCATATGTAGTTTAAAGTGTATTTTATTTTTCGAGGAATATAATGTTACGTGTTTAAGCTGCATTTACTTCCTTGTGCAGGGTTATGATCCTTCATTCATTACTGTTTCCCCCCAGGTCTTGTTCTAATGTTATGGCAGGCAGTGAAAGCCTTTAATCATTTGCATGTACAGATGCCTATGATTTAGTCAGAAGTTTTACTCCTTCTAGTTATGTGTGGGAGAATAGACATGTTGGAAAAGTAGAAACTTTCCAACAGCAATGTTGCACCACATTATGAGTTTGGCATTAATTAAATAACAAGAGACAGATTTGGTATAATCTGGGAAGCTGAAGGCTTCAAGCTTATAAACGTGGCAGCATGCCCATTCATTTCTGGAATTGGAGGTGGCTCAAAGTTTCAGACTTCACAAGTAAATAGTCGCATACACAGAGAAAAGTTAGAAAAATCATAGCCTACGTTCAAAACACAGTCACCGCCGGCTGCTTCAGGAAAAGAAGGATGAATTTTGATGGTGATGTCAGCTGTTCCGCATGTCCAAAGTATAGGTAGCAGAGTCTAGCAGAAATGGAGTTTTGCCTCTCTTTTCTGTCAGGCTTAACCTGAACTCTTTGTGGGAACTGGTAGCGGTAGAGGACCTGTGCATGGTTGGAGGTACAGCATTGTATTTTTAAAGTTCAATAATGAGAGCTATTGAGGGGATTATATCACTAGAGTATTTCTTAGGGTGATAGTGGATGAAAAGTGGGAGACCCCTACACAGAGACCTGTAGGTGAACCTATTTGGGAAATATTTGAAACCACATTCTCCAATAGTGAGGGAGGGAGCACAATGGAGCTTGTGTTCTTAAAGTTGAATCCCTAAAAGAAAAAAAAAAGAGGAAAAAAAAAGAGCTGTGCCGTGATAACCGATGGGATATAAATAAGGAGTAGAAAGCAGAACCCACTAACAACTTCCATCAGAGATGTGCTAAAACTCAGAATGATCTTGACTGTCAAGCTTCAATTTGAGAACCAGTTTAGAATTCTTAACTGCCGAGCCCCTTGTCTCCTCTGTGCCTTGGTTAGCGCACTCAGGGATGTCAGGGGAGCTTTTCCTGAGACGATGGTATGTTAATTTCATAAAAGCCCTGTTAGGAGCCCAATTTGAATACATTTTGAGATGGAATGTTATCTCTGCAGTTGGTGATTTGAAATTACTTTGAATCCACTGAATAAACATACCCAAGGAGGTGAAGGGTTCTTTGGTTATGCAAATGTGTTATTGATGTATGCTAATTATGGCAAAGGTAATCTCCTGTCTTCAATATTAACTATAGGTCTGTACTGTCCTTTATGGAGAGGTGCAAGAATTAATTAATATGATTTCTGTTTGAGAAAATACATATGATAAGATGTGGGACTATTTACAAAACACATATTCTTTTTGTTTTTTTTTTGCATATCTATTAGGATGTATTGGCTGGCAGGTAACAAAACCCTAAACAAAACTGATTTTAAGGAAAAAAAGGGGACCTTATTAGTACAGATAACTGAGCAGCTCAGGAATAGGTGTGGCTGCAGGCGAACCTCTCTCCAGGCCTCAGTGACGTGCTCAGGTCCCAGCTCTCCAGGTCTTGGCTGTGCTTCCTAAGTCCTGGCCTCATTCTCAGCCATGCTCTCTTCTTGAAGCCCCAAGCAGCCTTCCAAGAACGTTTGGACTACAGGCTTCCTTGCTCCTAACCAATGGAGAAAACAGCCTGTGGCCCCAACGTCTCAGCAAGAGTCATGAGGGTCACTCTGATGGGAATGCTTAAGTCACTGCCCATTCTTGAAGCAACCTTTAATCTTTAGCATCTTACTACCCGCCTATCTACAGCCTTGTCTCACTATTTTGGTGACTCATGAGACCTGTACTGTCCATCTTCCACATGTTCTCCACTGGGATGGACTCTGTAGGTGCCTTGAGAGCAGGAATCAGATTTTCTGCTTTGTTTCAAACTCCCCGTAAAGGAGGCATCTCATGGAGTGTGGGGTCTTAACCTGGGTCCCCAGGCCCATAGAGAGTGAAACAATGGCTAGATTTCAGGCTCTGTTGTTTGGAGCGGGTCCCTGGAGCTGCCTTGGGGTTTGCCAGGGCTGCTGGACGTCAAGCTGACGCTACGAAATGGATTTCGATAGCAGAAGACTACAGTGCTAATTGAATGCAGGTGATATTCCCGTTTGAAGGAAAAAGTAATATTAACTTTGAATCCGGTCCTTAATGACAGTGACATTTTGCTCATCTTAATGACTTTTCTCATCTTTTGTTGGATGAGGTCCCAACAGGCTTTTCCAGTAACGTTGGCCTGGTCAAATTCATACACAGCTTTCCCCTACTCCCTTTTTATATCATGTTGTATCCAGGGGTTGGTTGGCTAAAATTGAAGGTCACATCTCTTCTGGACTGGATGAGGTCAGAGGTCCACTAGTTAATAGACCTCTGACCTAAGGCTCATGAGTCCTCTACCGTTTTAGTTTTTTACATTCAAGTATATTTTACAAAATTCAGACCACACAGTTAGCTCAAAAAGTCCTAGACCTTAATTATGTTGGAAGAGAAAGTTACTTGGTTTTGTTATGACAATTAAATGTAAAATTTAAGTTGTTCTATGGATAACCTATTAAACTAAAGTTAGACAAATCACTTAGGACAATCCATCACTGGTAAATGTTTCTTTTATCCCCAATTTTCAGGTCGTCATGGACTGATAATTTTGTACAATACAATAAAAAAATCAATTACTAATAAAAACCAGCACATAATAAAAGATAAGCCCCCAATTTTTATTAGATTTAACTATCAAGTTAATCTGTCAAATGTTATAAATGTTTCTATTTTTTTTTCTTTTCAGTTTCTATACTTATTTTGGATCCACTACAACTGGCACGGGGCCTGGGATTACACTTTGAGACACCAAATCTAATTATTTAGTTGAAGTTGAAAAAGTTAAATCATACCTAGAAGCTCCCATTTAAAAACTTTCCTGGAGTTGTATCTTGATTTGTACTTGTTATATTGATATTGTTGCCTAACAACAACTTTCTGTTTTCTAACTGTGCCTCAATCAGGTGAATCCTATCCAAGGGGAGTCTGAGCATCTGCTTTGCCTGGAGGAATCTTGATCAGATTGGGTACTCCAATTTCCTTTGAGTGGTTGATGTAATAGAGACACGTGACCACAATTCTGGCCAATGAGATGTGAGGGAAATGAGGGCACTACTGAGAAAGTTTTCTTTTCCTTTAAAAAGAAAAAAAACTGGAATGACACTAGGATATGATGCCTGGAGCTGCTGCAGTCATCTGGCAACCTATGGGTTTAGGAAGAAACTTGGACTTCTAATGAATTCTTGAACTGCTAAATAAACTAACCATGTTACTACCTTTCAAACTGCTTATGGGAAATAAAAAAAAAAAAAAACCCTCTTTATTATTTAAGCAGGTTGTAGTTGGTCTTTCTCTTACTTGCAGCCTAACACATCTAAACAGTAATTTAGGAGTCGTTCAATGCATGTATTCTAATGAGTTCAATTTTTAAGGAAAAGGAATAATCGATCAGATGTGTAAAAAGCAATTTCCCCTGCAGTGTTCTACCCCATGGCATGGCTTTCCATCAGGTGGCAGCTCCTAGACTTGCAGGCAAAAAGCCTACAAAGAACAAATGGATCTTTGTAGGATTTGCTTTGCAAACCAAATATTTAAGCAGCAGTACATGTCAAAAAACAAAAAAACAAAACAAAAAAACAAACAAAAAAGCAAGGCATACTGCAGCTGTAGACTGTTTTTGTTTTGAGATATGCGGCATTTCTAACCTTTGGGGTGGGACGGGTTAAAAATCAAATCTGAATCTTTTGTTTTGAGTGTTGAAAGTGCACTATGTGCTCGTATATAATTATCTCAGCAGGCTGTAGGATTTGGAAGCTCTGACTGAAGGGTCAAACATTCTTTTTTCACCCCCTGGCATTCTGCTCCCAGCCTTTAAAGTTTACTGAGATACCCAGATGGAGGAATATAGAAGCTGCAGGGCTTAAGAAATACTTACTGGTGTAAAAAGAAAGATTACTAAGCATTTTGGGAGTTGGAATGTTTGAGAAGTGGATGGGAAGGAAAAAGGAGATGGAAGCCAAGTGGGGCCATGTCAGTGTAGCTGGCAATAGAGCTGGAAAATCTTAATTTTAAAATATTAAATAAATGGTACTTTATGAGTCTGACATTATTATGTATCAGGTATTGTTGCAAGCATTTTTCTTATATTAATTCATTTAATCCTGAGTGAAGCAGATGCTATTATCATGCTCTGTTACAGTTGACGGAAGTGAGTCCAGAGAAGTTATTAACTTTCCAGAGGTCCACAGCTACCATAGTTCATGCTCTTACCATTGAACTGTATTCTCTCCATATGGAATATTTCAACTGTACAGACAAGTACAGAGAATAGTATAAGAATCAGCTAGGCATCCAACACTCCACTCCACATTTAAAGAGATACATTACAGACATAGTTGGTTCCTGAACAACTCTCTGTGCCGACCTCCCTCCCCCCACATTCTGTGATTTTCTTTGGCATGGGACATGAGGTTTGGTTCAGTGTTTGGTAGAGGAGTTTTGTCTACTTTCTCATGCCTCCTGGGCTCTGCTTGCTTAAGCAGCAGATCTAAAAGCTGTTGGGAGCAGTTTTCTTCAGCCTCCTTTCTGGAGCGCAGAGCCATCCTTCAGCTCTGCATCTTGGACAATGAGCCTCCCTCTGGCCCCCCCTTATAGGGTGGATCTTTTTAGTCTGCATTTAGTTCTCATTTCCCTGCAAATGCTCAGCAACGCCCCCGCTGCCCACTGTTGGTCCTGGTGACCTGCTTCTCACCACTGTGAGCCCTACGGGGAAAACGAGAGGAATGATGCCACTACTGGCCTTGTGATTGGGGGTTGGGGGGAAAGAATCTCATCTTGTTCAGGGCTACTACCTTGAATGGTGCTTATTCGCCAGTCATCAGTAGGTGGCGCAATTGAGCACTGTGCATGTCTTCTGCTAACAGTGCAGGGCACCATATTAGCACAATAGACTGTGTTACTTCGTTGGAGGGATAATGGCCAGCCTCTGATTTACTATACATCCCTATTTTGGTTGTAAACATCCTATTAACCTGAGATCTTTGGTTTCCAAGAAATTAGTTTCGGAAGGATACATGAAATTTGCTAACAGTTAAATTAATTCGATCTTGAAATGCAAGTTTTCTTATTCACCCTAGGGTGATAATCAGTAAGTAGAGTTACAGGTCTGCTTTAGGCTTCGTTATTGATACTGTTAGAACAACTCAAAGGAATTTGGAGAAGACATGACTTTTAGCCCAAACCCTCTAAATGTATGTTTACCTTAAATAAATAATAAAAAAGTGGAATCAAGAATGCATCAACATGGAATCTTCTATTATAATTTATCTTTTGATTTATTCATCAAGTGTTTATTTATTGAGTGTTCACTGGCAGGTATATAGTAGGAATAAAAACAGATGAAAAATTTTAACCTCTTAGAATTTATATTCTAGTGAGAGAGACAGACAATAAATAAAACAAGTAAGATTATGAGATTTCAAATATATTGCCTCCTAAGGCATTTACATTTTTGGAATATAGATATATTTCAGAAGGTGGGCATCTGAACAGTAGGCAACTCTTTGTACTTTTACCATTGGGAGCTATAGACCACTCTCTACCCTCCAGGGTGACCTTTTTCAAGTTCTTCCAGATTTTCTGCCCCTTCTTCTTTCCAGTCCCACAAGTAGAACTGACTACTGTCCCAAGGGAGATACTTAGGAGTTCTTCACACTCAAGGAGGGGAAAATGCTGAGTATAGAAATATTTTATGGTAGCCCGTTGCCATCGTTAGCAAAATTAGAAGTGAAAGTGATTTTTTTTTCCCCAGGAAAGAATTTTGATGTATGTGTGTCTAACTGTGATATGGTTAGGTCAGCCTAGGAATATGGCAAGTTGGAAATGAGCTTTTTATTATTATCAAAAATCCCAATGGGAATTACTTCCCTAATGTGATTGCCCTGAACCACGAACATCCATAATATTAATCTGAGAGATCATGTGAAGACTGTCCTCTTTAGTTCACTAATGAAAGACTCGTAAATCAAATAAAAATTTTAAGACTCTTTCACATTCTCTCCTTTCCTCTCCCCTCCCCCCACCCCACTTCCATTCTAATTAAACTGCGCTGTTTTTTTGTGTTTTTTTTTTGTAAGATCTTCCTTTAAGCAGCACCCTTAAAATTCTTTTGTAATTGAGCACTTCAAAGTGTCTACATGGGCATGGCTTTATAGATACAGAGTTAATTGACTTAGGCCTAGCCATCTCAGAGTACGGAAGATAAAGGCAGAAAATTGTATTTTAAAAACTGCATTTTAGGGGCCGGCCCGGTGGCTCAGGCGGTTAGAGCTCCATGCTCCTAACTCCGAAGGCTGCCAGTTCGATTCCCACATGGACCAGTGGACTCTCAACCACAAGGTTGCCAGTTCAATTCCTGGAGTCCCGCAAGGGATGGTGGGCAGGGCCCCCTGCAACTAAGATTGAACAGGGCACCACCTTGAGCTGAGCTGCCGCCGAGCTGCCACCTAGCTCCTGGATGGTTCAGTTGGTTGGAGTGCGTCCTCTCAACCACAAGGTTTCTGGTTCGACTCCGGCAAGGAATGGTGGGCTGTGCCCCGTGCAACTAGCAATGGCAACTGGACCTGGAGCTGAGCTGCACCCTCCACAACTAAGACTGAAAGGACAACTTGAAGCTGAACGGCACCCTCCACAACTAAGATTGAAAGGACAACAACTTGACTTGGACAAGTCCTGGAAGTACACATTGTCCCCCGATAAAGTCTTGTTCCCCTTCCCCAATAAAATCTTTAAAAAAAATGCATTTTAGACAGGAAAATATTTAATTTCCATTGATAAACTGCTCCAGTGATAGGCTGATTTGTTCATGGATATGATGAAGGCTCTAGAAGGTAATAGACACTTGATTCAGTTGTCTGAATAGTCCCAAATTCTGGATTAAAGCATGGTAATTGATTTAAAGAAGACATGGCTTTTTGTTGTGATAGAGATATAGGAAGCACTGTGTGCTAATGGGTTGTATAGGGCACTTTCTGATTATAAATTTACCTGGTTTAGTGGGGGTTCCACTTATAGCTTTTTGGTAGCTGGAATATTTCTGCCACTGAGAATAGCACTTTTCCAACACAATAATTACCATTTGCTGATATGGCCCTCTCAAGCCACATCCACCATCTGACAGATCTGATGGTCACTGTGAAACTACTACTTTAGATGAGTCAAGCTGGCCAGAGTGGTTTAACCTTGGATCTCCACATTTCAAGAACAGAAGGAATGGTACATTGGTTGGAAATATAATTTCAGTGAAATGAACCTTGTTTATTTTTACATTCCTGAGTTGAATACTTAAAAACAAAACAGAGTCCTTGTGGTCACTTGTTCACCTAGGATGGACTCGTTTAAATGGCCAATAGTGGTAATTTTTTGCTAAATGCTGACAGATGCTTTTGCATTATTCATCAAAGTTTTCTCCTATCATTAGAATCACTCTGCTTCCACAGTGTTGCAAATGTTTTCTGAGATTGCAAGAAGATGTGGGCCTCATTGGTGCTTTCTTATCTTTCAGATCAGGATTGTGGGAATAAACTGTGATGATGGAATGGCCCTTGTTCTGCTACAAGAAAAGAATTTCTGATTACAGTACTTACCAGCAACTGGAGTGCTGAATCAGTTGCAAAAATTTAAAATAGCATGCAGACTGGGACATAATTGTCCTGTGAATAGGTCTTTAGGGAGGCAGCATTATGGGAGGAGGGTATCTGTGTGTTACATGCTATTGAGTCAGCTCTGACTCCTGGTGACCCTAAGAATGAGCAATGTTTACAGTATCCTGCCCTTAGCAGCCCCGCTCAGCTCCTGTGGACTCCTGCCTATGGCTTCTTTTATGGAGTCAATCCATCTCATATTTGGTCTTCCTCTTTTTCTGCTGCCTTCTATTATTCCCAGCATTGTTGTCTTTTCTAAATAACCCTGGCTTCTCATGATGTGCCCGAAGTAGGACAGTTTTAGTTTTGTCATTTTTGCCTCCTGGGATGTTGCAGGCTTCATTTGCTCTAGGACCCACTGGTTCCTCTTGCTGGTGGTCCAAGGTATCCACGGAGTTCTCATCTAACACTGTATTTCAAGTGAATCATTTTTTACCTATTAACTTTCTTCACTGTCCAACCTTTGCATCTGTACATAATTGGGAATATGAGGGTGTGCATGAGTTTAGCCTTGGTCTCTAATGACACATCTTTGCTCCTGGTGAACTTTCCTAATTCCTCCATTGCTACACTTCTAAGTCTCAGTCTTCTTTTGAGTTCTTGGCTGTGGTTCCCTTTGAACTGATGACTGAACCAAAGTAAGGAAAATCTTTAACAGTTTCAGCGTGTTCATTGTTTATGTTAAAGTTGAGCATTTATTTTGTAGTCATGATTTTTGTCTTCTTGATGTTCAGGTATAGTCTTGCTTCGGCACTTTCTTTCCTCACTTTCATCATGAGTTGTTTCAAATCATTGCTACGTTCTGCCAGTAAGATGGTGTCATCTGCTTATCCTGTTATTGGTATTTCTTCCACCTGATTTCATTCCTTCCTCGGAGACTGGCCCATTTTTTTCATATGGTATGTTCTATGTACAGATTAAACAAAGAGGGAAATAAAATGATAATAGGGAGGTAAAATGACGAGAGCCTACGAGGTTGACAATTCAGTTTGCAAACTTGTTGCAGGGATTATTCATTATGAATTTGTACCACTGGACAAACAGTTAACCAAGTTTACTATTTGGAAGTGCTGAAAAGACTGCATGAAAAAGTTGGACGACCTGAACTTTTCGCCAACAATGCAGGGCTCTTGCATCACGACAATACACCAGCTCACATGGCACTGCCTGTGAGAGAGTTTTTAGCCAGTAAACAAATAACTGTATTGGAACACCCTCCCTACTCACCTGATCTGGCCCCCAATGATTTCTTTCTTTACCTGAAGATAAAGGAAATATTGAAAGGAAGACATTTTGATGACATTCAGGACATCAAGGGTAATACGACAGCAGCTCTGATGGCCAGTCCAGAAAAAGAGTTCCAAAATTGCTTTGAAGGGTGGACTAGGTGCTGGCATCTGTGCATAGCTTCCCAAGGGGAGGACTTCGAAATGATCATAGTGGTATTCAAGGTATGTATCATTTTTTCTAGGATGAGTTCACCAATGTAATTGTCAGACCTTGTATGTGTTCATCCTGTACTGAATGTTGTGGAGCAGGGCACAGAGAACAGGCATCTGGGAAGGCTGGGCATGTCCTCAGTGTTGACTTGTACTTTTGCCAGAGTGTTTTCTTTTGAATTGAAGTCCTATTGCTTTCAGTGCATGCATCATGTTTACCCACAGCATACCTTGAATTTGGCACAAACCCTAGCATTGTAGGGGGCTGGTACAATCACTTATATGCAAAAGCTCCATCCCAATTTTAAGGCTTGCAATTTCTTGTTTGTTGGGTATCTATTTTAGATCTATTACTGTACTTTAGCGAATTTACCAAAATTACTGGAATTGTTTCCTATACTCTGATTTGCCGTGGCTCTAAGTCAGGCAAATGTGGACCAGTATAATTTTTAATAATAAATTTGGATCAGAATTTTAGGGTTAAATAAATAACTTTAAGGTATAAGACAGATATTCTTCTTGTACAAATTAATAATTAGAAGAAGTTTTTGTGGGAAGCGATAAAGAATATTTTAAATTCCAAAGATTTCCTCTATCATATTAAAGAACTTGTCTTTTAACTTTCAAAAAATATTTAAAATTCTTTTTCTATATGGGCCAAAAGCATATTAGAGAGTTAAAAACAAGTTTTTTTAAAATTTTATTTTAAAAATATGCTTTAACTGCAAAAAAAAAAGAAAATCAAAGAAGAGAATAAAGAAAAATATGAACCACCTGAGACCCTATAATCTAGAAACAATTATAGTTGACATTTTGGCATAAAGCCTTCTAGTCTTTTCTCCTCTTCCCTTGTATATTGTATATTTGTACAATATACAAATGTAATGTTAGGGCATCACATTTTTTTGAGTCACTACAGTGCAGGAGTCAGAAGAAAACAAAAGCAGATGGTAGCTATCAAAAGAGTGGGTGAAGGACTAGAAACACAGAAAAGGCCTATAATAATGCTGCCTCATCTATAATATGGTGAAATCTCAGGGACAGTCCAAAGACTTTCTTTAGGAAATTGACCTATATTGTACTTGGAGTTCTGGGAAAATAAAATATTTTGATTGGATAAGTTCTCCAGGCAGCTGGGTGACTCTACTATACTCTGACAGGTCTAATAAAACAGTTTCAAACCCTTTTCTTCATTATCAGCAGAAGTGACACATTGATTGCCATTTAAACTAATAGTTATATTTTTTTCACCATTTGTATTGATTCTTAGTCAACTCTTAGTTTTAAATGCTAAAAAATCCCTATTCCTGAGATAAACGCAAATCAGTCCCGAGCTTAATTCATAAAGTATTCTAATTTTTTTTTCTTCAAGGCAGTAGACAAGTATTGGGCATCTCTTTTAGATCTGTTCATCTGCAACTACAAATTCATTAATCCAATGAATACAAATGTATGGCGTCACTACTCTGTGCCAGGTACTGTTCGAGGCACAGGAAATTATGGCTGAATAAAAACACTTTTGTCCTCATAGACTTACGTTTTAGTGGTTCATGACAGAAAAAAAGAAGTAAATAGCTGTTAATATGAGGCAACTAGGAGGCCTCTTTAGATTGGGTGATTAGGACCTACCTCTCTGGGTTACTTAAACCTGAATTCAAGAAGGAGTCAGCTGCGTGGAAATCGGGAGGGGGGAGGTGAGGGAGGGAGGCATTCTAAGGAGAAGAAACAGTGAGTGCAAAGCATACTGGGGAACTGTATGGAGCCCAGGGACTTACCAGAAAGAGGAGCAGGAAAAACAGGCTAGAGTGAGATTATGTAGGCCTATAGTGAGAAATTTAGGATACTTCCTGTGGGAGGCTGTTGGTTTGTTTTGAAAACTCTAATTGACCTTTAAAAAATATATTAGCCATGACGTGGAAAATCATTTATGGGGGGAATCAGGGAGGCCAGCTGGAATGCTCAGACACACAGGAGAGAGATGATGGTGGGGTTACCATACGGATGGAGAGAAATGGTCGATTTGGGTTGTGCTTTAGATGAAGAATCAAGGCTTTGTGAAGGATGGAGAAAGGAAACAATGATGATTTCTTGGTTTGGGGCTTAAATGATTAGGGGATGGTGAGTTCATTTACTGAGATGGAGAGGCTGAGGGAGGAGCAGATTTAGGATTTGTGTGATATTTATGATTCTTGTTAGATATCCCAGCTGTGTCATCTGGCAGTTGTATATACGAGCCTGAAACTGAAGATGGAGGATGGTGCTGGTAATTTACATTTGAAGTCGTCGGTGTGTGGACTGGAATTCATACCCTAGGATTAGGCCACATCACTCAGGGTGGCATAGAAACTCAAGTTCCTTCAACATTTGGAAGCCATTTTATTGTCCTGCCATAGAATTTTTGATGATTCAGAATCTGGTGACAATACCTTGGGCTGCTACTCAGGAAGAAGGAAAGAAACTATTTGTTGAAAGTCTAATGTGTGTTGAGCACTGAGCAAGACATATTTTATACTTTATCTCATTGAGTCTTCACCATGATTCTTGTGTTTAACATGTGAGGAGACTGGCTCAAAGTCAGCTAAGTAGGTCGGTGACATTGTGACTGAGCAGTGAATCCAGGATCTGAATGCAGGCCTTTCGGCTTCCCTTTTGTTTCATTATGTTTGCAGTTGGCAGAGTTTCAAAGGTGTGGAAATATTTTCTTTATGCTTGCTCTTGCAAATTATGAGTAATTTTATAGTAAATATAACATCTCCCATTTATATTTTTTAAAAGATTTTTCAAAATAGTACTTGCTCATGGCAAAGACAAGAAAATTCCTTAGCAATATAGAAACCTTCAATGTGGGAATTTAAATACCCTTGTCGTCTCTTTCTCTGTAAGTACCATTCCCTTCCCACAAGTTCCACAAAATTTCCATTAATGTATATATATTAAAAAACTCAGAATTATGCTATAAATATTGTTTTGTATCTTTTTTATTCACTTGAAGTATTTGGGCAGCTTTCCATTTTGGTAAATTTAGATCTATGATGTTCTTTTTAATGACATCATAATATTTCATGTTATGGTTAAGCCATCATTTATTTGATTAAGCCTCATGGATATTTATATTATTTCTAGTTTGTTTTTAAACAGTCACAAACAAGGTGGCAGGTATTCAGCTATGTATTTCTATCTCTACCTCCTTGTTTCATTGAGCCAGTATCTACACAGGATAAATCCCAGGTATTATGATTGCATGCTTAAAATGCATGTTTATTTTAAGTTTAGATAAATATTGCTAAAGTGATTGAAATAATGTCACCCAATTTGTAATCTTAATGTCAGTTCTTTAATTTCATCCACAATGTCTTTTTTTAACATTAGAATTTGTGTTTATCAGGTGATATATTATTTTATTGACTTTAAGCTTTTAACCATGAGTTGATTAAGCATTTTCTTCTATATGTTTTTTTGTCATTTCTTCTATGAATTGTCCGTTCATATCCTTTTGCCTATTTTTAATTGGGTTATTTGTTCTTTTTCTTATTCACTTGCTGGAACCGTTTATAGCCTGGATATTAATCCTTTATCTGATATATATCTTTGTGAAGATTTTCTCCTAGTCTGTTGCTTATTTTGAATTTTGTTTATGGTGCATGCATATATATATATATATATATATATATATGTATATATATATATATATACATATATATATATTTAAAATTATAATTCATTTCCATTTCTTTTCCATTAGGACTTCTTTCCTTTGTCTTCATTATAGGAAGTATGAAATCCTTACTCTGGGAAAGCTTCTAGGAGGACAGACAGATTTATTTATATGTCATTGTGTATGTGTTTAAAATTGTGTAGACTACGGTGCTGAAATATATGTCCTGCATTTCACCGACTTACTAGTATCATGTATGACTCTCCCAGTGTCCTGTGTTTCTGATATTAGTATGGCAGTCAGGTGTTTGTCACCTTTTCTGTCACCTCCTACTTTTTGTCCTGGACTACAACTCTCCTTGCTGGCTCTCTTCTTCAGTATCACAAGTTTTACTTCCAGTTGCCCCTTCTTGTTCCTGCTACTGTTGTGTTTAATATTTTCTACTCTCTCAATCCATCCCCAACTCTCCCTCTGCCCTCCATAATATTTTTTCTGTTCCTCATCAATTTTTGTATGCTTCCCATAATGTACTTGAAATACCCCGGCAATCATAGGGTAATCACGTGCAGGTCTCAGCTCTGTTTCTTTTTACAGTGGATACCCTGTACTGCTGAAGAAGTGTGTGAATGTTTGTGTTCATGTACACGTGCGTCGGTTAGTATAATTATTCCTGAGAACAGAGAGACTCAAGAAATCTCGTATCCAGATAGTTATGGTTTAATGCTGGCCTTTTTTCTGTGATTGTCTATTTAGAAAACTTTACAGCACATCTGCTGTGATTATATATGCAAACTTTGCTTAAAAGGAATTTTCTGCTTTTTATCTTCCATTTTTAGATGTTTCTACTTTAATGAAAAAATGATTTTAAGCTCTAGTGCAGTGATTTGGCATAGCAATTCCAATCAAAACGCCACAAATAAGCTGTGATGAATGTTCAGTTACTTAGTGATGTTGATGTGGTATTAAATTTTTTTGAAAAGGGAAGGTTATGATATTAGGACCAGGATTTGGATGAGGACAAACGATTTGTGAAAAATAAACCTGAGGGGATTCTCCCAGGCATTTTCCTTACCACATGGAGATCTGTTTTTGTTTTTTAGCATGGATTCTTTTTTCCACAAAAACACCTGCCTCATAAATAAGGTGCCTCCTTTTTAAATGCCACACAACTTGATTTCCAACTGGCTGTAGCTGGAAGGTGCCAGGTCTGCTTCACCTCAGCAGGTGGTCTCTGAAAACTTCAGCCCCTGGGAGACCTTCAGGCTTGAGAACAACAAAGACCCGTGGGGGAGAGGCACTTTTTTATTTTCTAGAGAAAATATGATCTCTTCCTCCGTTTTCTGTTGACTCTTAGATGGACCGCTTTAAAGGCACGTAGAAGTAGAACCTGTGTGGACAAAATTAGGACAGTTTGCATGAAATCAGTTAAGCTTCTTTGGCTTTTCTTTCTCTCTCTCTCTCTTTTTGACAAAAAAGGATCAACTTCATAAACCAAGAGTTGGTGAAGGAAATAAGGGTTCAAGTGTAAGAACTGGGAACTGCTGGGGGCACATGAATTTGTTGGAGTACAGAATAGACTTTCTCTTTTAAAACGCAATTAGATGCAGGAGGTAGGCAGAAAGTGGGCACAGTGACTTTGGGAAATGAATGAGATGCTAACAACCTCAACAAATACTTGTTGTGTGTTAGTGTGTGTTTCCTGTAGTATCCTGTGTAAGTACCCTGTAGAGGTAGGTAGGTGCCTTGCTCTTCAAAGAGGTGACTCTGGATGCAGTGTGGGTGAGATCAGATAAAAAAGGCCGATTGGTCATTAGGACTCAAAACTAAGAAAGCACCTCTGTTCTATTCAGCAGTTTTGTTAGACCAGATTTGAAATCGGGAGGTATTCAGCAGCCTCCAAGGGGACAAGAGGTTATGGAGAAACAGTCGGTAATGATTGTTTGAACATCAGCATTTATATCTTTTAACCCTTGCTTTAACTGGGATATTTCATATTTTATCAGTAGGAGGGAGGCCTTGTGCTAATGTCCTAAAATGCCACTTAGTCGTAGGTCTTTACTTCTTTCTTTTAAGTGACTCTGAGTTAAGGTCCAATGCTGTGCCTGGGAAACTGGTTGGCTCCCACTGACCACATACTAAGAAGGTAAAGTGTAATGGTGCTCAGAGCTATGGTTTCTAAACTTAAATATGCCTCAAAATTACTTGGGAGGCTTTTAAAATGTAGATGCTCAAGAAACAAGGGTATCTGGAGATGTAGTCTAGGAGTCTGTATTTTTTTGCTTGCATCGTGTTTTTTTTTTTTTTTTTTTCCAAGTAGGGCACAGCTCACAGTGGCCCACGCGGGGATCGAACCAGCAACCTTGGTGTTATTAGCACCATGCTCTAACCAACTGAGCTAACCGGCCACCCCTTATATTTTAAAGTAAGCCGAGATTGGGGACCATTTGCTGCCTTAGGATAAGTTAGATTTATCCAAGGACCATATTCAACTTCTACATCTTAACAGCCAGGTGCACTTCCATTTTGACCCAACCATCAACCAAATAATAAGCTAGCACTATGAAATTAGTGTGGTCTGGTAGAGTTGCTATTCTTTTTAACATGCCCAGTAGAAGTACTTTTGTGCTCTGATATGACAGTTCTTACTTCCAGTTAGAACTAAGAGAAAAGATTTTCCCAGCTTTAGGGAAGGGTAAGCCTGACTTAAATTATGGCCGAATCAAATTGCCCTTGTTACCCAAGAACCAACCAAGAAAATTAGGAATGAGCAATAAGTGGAACTGGCTTCCTAGTTAGTAAGAATAAACATTAAGGTATAATTTTTTAATGTGGGGAACCGAGTATTTGTAATTTGTTTAAAATCATCATTGCTGCCATTTATGCACTCTGTGAGGAGGAAACGATGTACATAGACCTAGAATAAGAACAATTTAAAAAATTGAATCAAGTGCTCTTATTATGATCTTCAAGGGTCAGGCTCAAATTCTATCTTCTCTGGAATTCACTTGATGTGTGCCCCTATCCGCCTCCCTCCTCTCCATTCCTTATTGTCCTTAATTTTTGCACCCCACCTCTTATGATCACTGTGATACATAAAACTTCCAAAAGCTAGACCTAATATATTATAGACTTCTAGTATTAGGTATTAGAACCATCAAATGTGATTCCTTATTTTTATAGATCAGAAAATTGGAGTCAAGGCTGTTTAGAATACTTAACCAGTGATCATTTAGTTCTGGCCTCTATAGACAGGATCTGAAGGCAGACATTACAAGTGGTGAAATAGAGAGAATTGCCCTGGGATTCAGGGCACCTAGTTTCTAACCTGGCTCTGCCGTTTTCTAGCTTTATGACCTCAGCCAAGTTCTTTACTTCTCTGAGGAGTCTGTTTCTTCAGCTCTACAATGAGAGGAAATTAATTATTCTACCAACTTCACAGAGATCTTAAGAGGGATAAGTCACATTATACACATCAATAGTCTTAACTCTGGATACACAGTAGGATCTCTGGGAAGAGTAAACAAACAAACCAACACACAAAACAAATATTGTCTAATCCAACCCCACCCTAAGAGATGCTGATTTAATTGCTCTGTGGTAGGGCTTTGTGGTAAAAGATCCCCAAGTGATTTTAATGTACAGCCAGGATGGAGAACCATGAAAGAACCTTGTTGGATGGCAATGTTCTAGATAGATAAAGGCCAGTATTAGTGTGACTTGAGAACTTTTGCCTTAAATGTCATATCACTGAATAAATGATGGAACGAACTGGGTCTGTAGTCTTTTAAAATACACACACATGACATGAATTTTATTATTTAAAAATATTTTATTAAAGTACAGTTGACATACAATATTAGATTAGTTTCAGGTGTACAGCATAGTGATTTGACATTTATACACCTTATGATGTAATCACTACACTGTCTAGTAACTATCTGTCACTGTGCAAAGTTATTATAATATTTTTGACTATATTCCCTGTGCTGTACATGACACCGCTGTGGCTTATTTATTTTATAACTGGAAGTCTGTACCCCCTATTCCCTGTCACCTTTTCCACCCATCCCCCACCCCCGTCCCTCTGGCTACCATTAGTTCGTTCTGTTTCTATGAGTCTGTTTTTGATTTGTGTTGTTTGTTTTATGTTAAACATGTTTTTTTATAACAAACTATATTGTGGAATTTATGATCTTATATTGAAGTAGAAAAAACTTTACATATTATAATAGATGAAACCAAATTTGAATTTAAAATTAATTCATATCTCCCTCCCCAATGGAATAACATTAAATAAAACCAGCAAAAGAATATTGTTATTAATTCTTATTTGTACTTCATTTATTTCCTAGGGCTAACAATTATGGAACAGAAACAATTGTTGAATATAATATAGGTCTCATTAAAAAATAAAGCGTTATGTGGAAGGCTTTAGTAAAAGAAAAAAAAGAGGCTCTTACGTTTTAAAAATTACTGATTAATTCCTTTCACCATTTCTTTGACCTAAATTCTCCCAGGTGTATTCATCAGTGTTGCAAGCATATTGACTATATGCATATAAGTTTCCAAACAAATTCTAAAATGTTACTGCTAACCAATTAGTTTCTAAGGCCTTTTGAATAGTCTTATCTTCTCTACAGGAGTGATTTAAGCAATGAAATAGAAAATCAACGAACTCTAGATCATTTGGCTTTCACTGGAAAGAATCATGACTTAATAAGAATGGAGCTTTCCATTGTTGTTTGTAAGCACATTTATATGCCCACATTATTTGGCTTCAAAGCCAGGCTGCTGGTAAGGAAAAGCTTTTCAAGTAAAGCCATTTCCTGTGAAGAGCAATTATATTTTATATAGAGATCATTTTAAAGATCCATGTCTGTAGTAAGATATCTAGATATTAATCAGTTTTTTTTTTCTTTCTTTAAAGTTATTCTGAAAGGCTTTTGGACTAAGTGGAATTTTGTCTTCTCGAAAGATAAAATAACATTTATGAAAGCTAGATCAGCTGTTTTAGAGACTCACAGAACTTAGAGGAAAATGCATGTTTAGGTTGAGGAAAGTGGGATATTCAGTGATACTGAGTGATCTTCTGAAGTTCACAAAGCCAGTTGGTGACACAGCAGGACCCAGAACACTTTTTGCTCCCCCTCCTGTCCTCGAACCTGTGGATTGACTCTCATCCAGCTGCATTGCCTATCAACAAGATGTCCCAGACTCACTTCCTATGTACCAGGTCCCAAATATGTTTTGGTTTGTGCTGAGAATTAAACATACATTTTACTTCTTCTCTGGTGACGTTAGGAAGACTTCCTTTTCTTCCTTTGAAAAAAACATTACCTGCATTATTTGCCACTTTTTTCCACGGAGAAATAAAGTTGTTTTCAGAAGCTAATCCCTTTCAGTCATTACTCAGATTTACTCTAATCTGCGGAAGATGGAAGAAATCAATTCACATTTTTTTCATGTACTTTTTTGCTGAAAAGATTCTTTTGCCGATGATGTGGACTTTTGCTTTGCCGGCTAAAGCACAGTTTGGTGGTCAGAGTTCAAGAATAGATGGGTTCACAAAAGAGCGCAAGTGATATTTTTGTATGGCCTTACACAGGCATGGTCGTGACCGTATATGTGAGAAACTGTCTCAAGGTGACCTTTAGAGCAGAGAATGAGCAGGGCACCAGGTGTCCTTATTACTATTGGAGATGATTTTGGTTCTTGGCCTTTTAAAGAATAGAGCAATATGCAGGAAATATGCAGTTATACAGACGCACACACACACACGAGCATGTAAATATACATACACAAATACTTATACATGTATACGTGTGTGTGTGTATACTTCTGTTTACTTTCTGTTTGTTTCCGTTCTCATTTTTATTGATTTAGTTTTAATTTTGCACCTGTATACTGACAGAGGTCACTCCCTTCCGTATCCTTTCCACTAGATTGTCTCTCAACCCTATAGATAACCGTTTCATTGTTTTCAGGGTTATCCTTTTTGTGTTTCTTTTTGTAATCATAAACAGATTATTTGTATGTTTATAAAACTTCCCATCATTTTCTTACATAAAAGGTAGCCTAATATATAGTATACGCTTATTTACACTTTGCTTTTTTCACTTATATCTGTCATTTCATTAATAACTCTTGAAAATTACTCCATATTAGTTCATAGAGATCTTATTTTTTTTAATTAAAGTTTATTGCGGTGACAATTGTTAATAAAGTTACATGGCTTTCAGGTCATAGAGATCTTCTTTATTATCTTTTACAGTTACATAGAGTTCATTGTATGTATGTATATATTATTTTATTCAGCCAGTATCCTATGCAGGATCATTTTTACCCTAAGTGGCAATGGAAGAATTTAATGTGATGTGCGGGAGGGGGGAGGAGAAGACAAAAAAACAAGTGAACACAATCATCATATGAACTTCAAAAACATGTGGTGTGAAAGAAACCCAGACACAGAAGATTGCATAATATATGATTTTTATTTATATGAAATACCTAGAAAAGGCTCATCCCTAGAGACAAAATGTAGGTTATTCATTGTCTATGGTTGTGGGTGAAAATGCGGAATGACTGCAAATGGACATGAGGTTTCTTCTTGGGGTGATGGAAATGTGCTAAAATTAGATCATCACACAACTCTACATATACTAATGTCATTGCACTGTTCATTTAAAACACGTGAATTTTAATATATGTAAATTATACCTCAATAAAGCTGTTATAAAAATCAGCATCAGGTGGCATGGATGATATTCCTAACAGAATGGGATTATCTCTGATTCAAACATGGTTGAAAGAATTAAACCCTCTTAGATGTCATATATACATAGTGGAAATGTTGGGAATCTCTACGCGAATGATATATATTTTGTATTAAAATACTTCATATCAGATGTGTATTTTTTTTTTTTACCACATTTTCTGCTTTAGGGATTTAATGAACTGATAACCTCTAAGGAAATTTACTTATTTCAAATTGAATGTGACAGAAACAATTGATTTAATCCTTTCAAAAGAGTTGGTACTTATACACAATGGAATATTACTTGGCCATAAGAAAAGATGAAATACTGCCATATGTGATAATCTTGAGATGATCATGCTAAGTGAAATAAGTCAGACAGAAAAAGTCAAGAACTGTAAGACTTCACTCATATGTGGGATATAAAACTGAAAACTACAAATGAACAAGACAAACTAACAAAGTAACAAAAACTCATAGACACAGACAACAGTTTAGTGGTTACCAGAAGGTAGTGAAGGTGGGAGTAGTGGAAGAGAGTAAAAGGGGGTAGATATATGGTGATGGAAAACTGACTCTGGGTGGTGAACACACAATGCAATATATAGTATTACAGAATTGTACACTTCAAACCTATATAATTTTACTAACCATTGTCACCCCCCTAAATTTAATAAATAAAAAAAGTTGAATTTTAAATGACTTTACAGACCACTTTGTTACGCCTTTCATTTTACAGATGAGACTCTGTTAAGAGTTTTAAAACTCTAATTATGTAATAAAATTAGAAGATACTCCTCTACTCATTTGTTCTGCTCTTTAAATATTTATGCTCTGCTGTTAGGCAGCCATTAAAATGATAATTATTAAAACTGTAGAAACATGGAAAGCTGTTTATAATACAAATGCAATAAGCAGAGGGCCAAATGGCTTAAATATCATGATTGCAACCAGTGTGTCAAATTTGTGTCCATATTGAGATCTGGAGCACAATACGCAAAAAGGAGTGTGTGTTTTATGTGATGAGTTGATGGGCATTTCTCTATTAGTATTCTTGAATGTTGCTGCATTGTATCCAAATAAACTTCTTTTCTAAAAATATTAAGGCTACCATAGGGAGAATGATATAGGATCAAAGGGATTTTGCCCATGGTGGTAGCTGTCTGAATTTGTAACTTTCCCCAGATATCTTCCCGCGCTGGAAATGTGTGTGAAGAGGTTATATCATTCTGAGCCCCTGGAACTCTTTCCTTGTTTACCTGCCTCTGGAACTCTTGCTTTATTGCCTTGTTTTTCGTCCTGTTTTATGGAATCTACCGATCCAGCATAGCTGGAGAATGACTTTTATGGGGGATAGAAACTACTGTTATGTATCTCTACTAAAGGCAGAGTGTGAAGAACTTGGCTTACTCACATGCTGACACTTCAGTGATTTACAGGACTCTGGAAAAACATTTTGTCTCCATCCGTGATCATTACCCACTGGGATGAGTTACAAAGAATGACTGAGGGTGCTCCTTCTCTGATTAGCTTTACATTTCAATGGACTGTTTACGATCAGGTTTGAGGAATGGAGAAGTGGGCTAGATGACTCTCAGGACTCCACTGGACTTCATTTTTCAATTTCACTCTAACTGAATGGCTTTTCGATGTAATTGGGGAGCATCATGGAGAAGGCATAAAGCACCTACATAAACAATTTAAGCAGCATGTTGTTTCACAGCCTAGCTCTTGTCAAGTACGTGTTGATCCTATGTGCTTGTCCACTGCAGTGGGTGGTGCTGGAATCTTAGTCGGTGGCTCAGTTGGTGGCATAAACCTGAAGCTAGAGAATAGTTAATACATGGTATAAACATACTCCGTCTCTAAGGGATTGGATCCCACTTTCTCAAATGTTTGGGTTTCTCTGGATAGTGTTTGCTAAGTGGTAGGTGGTGTTTATTAGCTCAAATAACTGATTACAATTTTTAAAAACTTTTTGTTAGTTTCAGGTGTATGAAACACTGTAATAGTTAGACATTTACACTCCTCACAAAGTGATAACCCCCCCTCCCTGTCTACTATCCCTCTGACATCTCCTATTGCTGTTACAATTCCATTGACTCTATTCCCTATTCTATACTCCACCTCCCGTGTTGCAGACATTATCCTTAGTAATATTTTTACTGATATATCCCCTTGGGCAGGGGAAGCAAAAGAAAAAATAAACATATGGGATTACATCAAACTAAAAAGTTTTTTCACAGCAAAGGAAACCATCAACAAAACAAAAAGGCATCCTACTGAATGGGATATTTGCCAATGATACATCTACTAAGGGATTACTATCCATAATTTATAAAAAACTCATTCAACTCAATACCAACAAAATAAGCAACCGAATTAAAAAATGAGCAGAGGACCGAAAGACACATTTCTCTAAAGAGGACATACAGATGGCCAACAGACATATGAAAAAATGCTCAACCTCACTAATAATTAAAGAAATGCAAATAAAAACCACAATGAGATACCACCTCACTCCTGTCAGAATGGCTATCATCAATAAATCAACAAGCAACAAGTGCTGGCGCGGATGTGGAGAAAAGGGAACACTTGTGCACTGTTGGTGGGATTGCAGATTGGTGCAGCCACTGTGATTACACTTTTATGTCACTGCCTTTCCTCTTAAATTGTTGAAATATTATAGCCATAGCAATTCCATTTCAGGGGAAAGAAATGGGACTGTGAAAAGGAAAGGGGAAGAACGGACAGTGTGAATAAAGCGGAGGACCCTGTCAGATGTGTGGGCGGACTGCAGACTTATAGTCCTCGCTTTAGATCTGTGATGGTACAGTTCATTCAGCTTTTTACTCTGGTTTAAAAAAATTATGTTCTCTCTTCCCAGAGACATCTTCCTGAATTATATCTTTTATCCTGTCACTCCTTTGCTCAGAAATAGCTACTGAATCTCTCATTGCCAGTGGATTAAAATCGTATACCAGCAGCCCTAAACCTCTACAGCTTAGTCCTATCTGGCCCATGGAATCATATACGAGCTTGGACAATTAAGTTCATGAACATCCTAGAAAAAGTGGTGCATACCTCATTGCTGAATATCACTATGGTCACCTTTGGAGATCCATGGAAAGCTACTCCCCTTGGAAAGCTATGCACTGGTGCCAGTGCCTCGTCTACCCTTCCAAGCAATTTTGGAACTCTTTTTCTGGAATGGCCATCAGAGCTGTTGTCATATTACCCCTGATGTCCTGAATGTCATCAAAATGTCTTCCTTTCAAAATTTCCTTTTTATCTTCAGATAAAGAAAGAACTCATTGGGGGCCAGATCAGGTGAGTAGGGAGGGGGTTCCAATATAGTTATTTGTTTACTGGCTAAAAACTCCCTCGCAGACAGTGCCGTGTGAGCTGGTGCATTGTCGTGATGCAAGAGCCATGAATTGTTGGCGGAAAGTTCAGGTCGTCCAACTTTTTCACACAGCCTTTTAAGCACTTCTAAATAGTACACTTGGTTAACTGTCTAGTTGGTGCAAATCATAATGAATAATCCCTTTGATATCAAAAAAGGTTAGTAACATCATTGCAACAAGTTTGTGAACTTAATTGTTGGACTCGTATCCTGTTCTCTTTGAGTCACTCTTCTATGGCTGGAGGTCCCTCCTTCTCTATCTTCTGATCATGCCTGTACTCTTGCCTGTCCCCAAGTCTTCACTGATGCTGTTTTATTATCACACTTCTTATTCCAGCCCACTCTCTTCTCTTTTTTCTATGAAGTCCCATAGTATTTCACTCTGTACTTCTGACTTGGCATTTATTTTTTAAAGTATTTTAATAATAAAATTATAGTAATAGCCACCATGTATAGTGTTTTTGATATGCCAGATACTCTTTTTAGCACTCTACTTGAATTAACTCATTCAATTAACAACAATTCAAGAGGTAAATAATATCCCCATTTTATAGATAAGGAAATGGAGGCACAGAGAGATTAAATAACTTGCCCAAGGTCGTACGGCTAGTAAGTAGCAGATCTGAAGTTCTACCCCAGACTCTCTGGATCCAGACTTGGTGTTCTTAAGCACAGTTCTATACTACCATTAACAAATTATCTTTTTATGTGTTTCATTCTCTTAAAATTCAACCTCTTTTAGCCAAAGACAAAGTATCCTTGTTCTCTGCTTTACTTCATTATACAGCCCTGTGCCTGGAACAAAGAGTTGCTCTGTGAACATGTGTTTATTGAAGTTCTAATAGATTGTTCTGTGAGGTTTGCTTGGTTAGTTTGACTTGATGATTTTATCTTGGTACACTGACACACTCTTTTCTGTTCTCCCTCTAATTACTCGTGTGAGATGGTCAGTGTGACTGTCAAGAATTCCAATCCGTGGCTTCCATTACCTAAATGAACGGTGCTCAGTGGTGGGTAAATTTATGAACATGTGTGAAACAAAGTTTTGTGTGAAATTTGTGTGAAACCAAGTTTCAAATTTTGTTCTGTGCTTCAAAGTAAACATTTTAAGTTTGCGTTTATTTTCCTAAGAAGTATTTTTGTTACTTGGGTATTTAATATGTCAGATAAAATGAGTAAGAGCAAGCTATGCTTTACCTTCCTTGCAATATCAAATCCAAAAACCATATCTAATTTTATACATCTCTCCCTTTATTTTTGGGGGAAAGAAAAGACTCTTCATGGAAGACATAGTGAAAGACGGTAACCTTTAATGAGTATCCTGCACATACAATGTTAAGCTTTGGGATCAAATTATCTTTCCTAGTAAAGACAAGATACTTAGCCAAAAAAAGCTGAAGTCTACCATTGTTGAAGTTTATTTACTGTGTTTCTTTGATCTGATTCTAACAGCTTGATAAGGTAGGTACTCAGAGCCAGATGTTTCCAGTGCTCTATATATGCCTGTGTATTTGTTGATGAAATGAAAGCTCTTTCTGGCTAATATAATCAAAGAGCTTTTTGAAGAGTATTGCATAAGTTGTAGAATCAAGGGAAAAAATGGAATAATTTGTCAGCCTCAAGAAGAATAACTGTGACAACTGTGGCATCTTGGGATGGCCAACAAGGAGTGTCTCTTGATTCTTGGCCATTGAAATGGCTCAGTTCTGTTTTCATTTAGTGCTCTGCTCAGAATTGGTGTTCCAGGAAGGGAGACAGATTTGCTTTGAGCTTAAGTCAGATGTCCATTTCTTAGTTGGGATGATTGATAGGCCACCAAAGGCACATGGATGGGAAAAGAGTATTTCCAGTTATCAGTGGTGGGGAAAAAGGTAACACCAATAGATGGTCTCTTCCACTAAGGTTCATCTCAAAGCAGAGAGAATTTAAATGACAGCTTTAACTTGGACAATAAGTGATTTGAATATTACCTGAATTTATTCACCAAGTTAATTCTCTACATGGAAAATTCTAGCAGTTTGATTCATCAATACATATTTTCTGTCTAGATCCTTATTTTCCTTCATTATACACGAGGTCCTCTTCTTTTAGGATAAACCTTCCTTTTATTTATTTATTTTGTTTTAATTAATTAATTTATTTATTGGGGAATATTGGGGAAGAGTGTGTTTTTTTCTCCCAGGGCCCATCAGCTCCAAGTCAAGTCATTATCCCTCAATCTAGTTGTGGAGGGCGCAGCTCAGCTCCAAATCCAACTCACTGTTTTCAATCTTAGTTGCGCGGGGCACAGCACACCATCCCATGTGGGAATTGAACCTGCAACCTTGTTGTGAAGAGCTCGTGCTCTAATCAACTGAGCCATCTGGCCGCCACACTGGCAGCTCAGCGGCAGCTTGTTATCTTCAATCTAGTTATGGAGGGTGCAGCTCAGTGGCCCATGTGGGATTCGAACCGGCAACCCTGTTGTTCAGAGCTCCTGCTCTAACCAACTGAGCCATCCGGCTGCCCCAAGGTATTTTCTTCAGAGGTGCTATCGCTAGCTGCTATCTCTGGAGCTTAGTAACTTTCAGTTTAAGCCTCAGAAAATCCTAAATGTAGAATGAGAACTTGACAGGTTAATTAGTCCACTTAAGCTCAGATATAAATACCATTGAATATATTGGTTAAAACTCTCAAGGTTGCAAGTAACAGAAAACTCAAATTGAAACCATTTGAGCAAAATCTAAGTAGTTCAGGGCTATACCTCCCGTTGTATGAGGAGGTTGATGAAGGGCTCAAACAGCATGACAAGGACTCTTCATTCCTATTTATCAGCTCTGCTTTTGATTCCATTTCAAGCAGACTTACTTTTCATGAACCCAAATGGCAGCTGGAAGTTTTGGGCTGCAAAGCTTAGGTACAGAAGGAGTTCACAAAATCCATTTTTTTAGGAGTCCCAGTGAATATCTCATTGGCTTGGATTCATTCAGTCACATGCCCATTTCTGAACCAATGACTGTAACCTATCCTCAGTGATAATACCGTAGAACTGAAGGGTAGATCAATTTTAAATGATCCACATGACTGAAAATGTAGGGAAAGATGAATTACCTAAAGAATAATCAGAATGCTTTTGGCAGAAAATGGAGGAAGGAATTGATGCTGGGAAGTGAAAAAGAAAAAGTTTATGTTCAGTTGTGAAACTTGATAGTTTTGATATTAAAATTTATTTTAATCTAGCTATTTTCAAACATACACAAAAATGTAGTAATATGAACCCATATGTAACCATCATCCAACTTCAACATTGTTGAAACATTTTGCCAATTAGTCTCTGTTGACTGCATTTTAAAGCATTATCATAAGATTTTTTTTTTACAGCTGGCTATAAGATCATAAGATCTTATGATCTCATAAGATCAAACACGAAGTTTGAGACCTTGTTTTATGAACATGAATCTAAGTATCAAATGATCATTAGTCTCATACCAGAAAACATTGTGTTGCCAGTTAGAACAAAATGGCTCTGTGCAACAGAAATGCATTGTTTACCTGGAAGTAGAATTTTATTTCAGTTGGTGAGGCTTTTTCCTGCCTCAAGCCTGATGAATCAATTCCTTAACAACTCTTTCCAGAGGACCTGCAGCAAATTTCTGTTCTGTTCCTGCGATGAGTCTTTTGCGATGAATCAGAGGTTTTACTTGACCGTAAGGTTTCTGAACACCAGTAATCATGTGCATTGTGCGAGAGCTGAATGTACTCCAATCTCTTTTGCAGTTGAAAGATGCATGAGTGTAATGCAGTCTGGGACACAGATGATCAAACTGAAGCGTGGGACCAAAGGGCTCGTCCGGCTCTTTTACCTGGATGAGCACCGGACTCGCCTCCGATGGAGACCCTCTAGGAAGAGTGAGAAGGCAAAAAGTGAGACCACCCTTTGAATTCTTTGCTTGGCCTGACATAGTAACACATGGGTTATGTTGGTTGAGTTCTGTGGAACTTCCAAATTTTTGCAAATTCTGGGGTCAGTTGTTAAAGGACATGGACAGACAGAATAAGTAGTGACCATTTTTTGCCTTTTTAATTCTTTGGGGAACTTAAATTGATAAAAATTTTCTTGTCCATGAAGGCTGTAAATATTAACATTTCCCTTGTGTTAGGTAGAGACATGACATTTTTCTTTTCTGGTTGGGATATGGGGTTTTTTCATTTTTCTATAAAAGTTTAGGGATCTCATAAATCCAATGCATTTTAAAGTTAATAGCTTCGATCTGATCTGTAGATAAAGCCTTTCTCCCACACCTTCGACACACAGCCCCAACTCCGTGTGGAGTCCCCTGTAATGTCTGTCTCATGCTCCTACCATCCTCTTTTCATAGGAACCTCCTTCTCCAGGGTCTCTTTACCTTTATGGTGGTGAAATCTAACCGGTCTCCATTTGGCTAGTTTCTTCTGCTTTCATCTGTTAAGATGCTTTCCTCTTCAAGTAACGGAAGACCTTGACCAAATGAGACTTACATGATAAACAAATTTATTATCTGACATAACAAGAAACTCAGAGACTGGCAGCCCCCAGGCATGGGACATTGAGCCTCTAGTTCTGTATTCCCAAGGGCTCTTGGTTCTGTTCTGTCCCTCATGCACTGGCATTGTCATCAAGGTGACAACAACATGGCTTCCGCTATTCTGGGCCTCACAACTTGATATGACAATGGAGGCAAAAAGGGACCTTCTTTTCTGGTACTTTGTTTTTTTTTGGAGGGGAAGAACCCCTTTCCAGACCCTTCCCTCACAGCAGATTGCCCCAGGTCTCCTTGGTTAGAACTGGATTGCGTTTACATACGTAAATCAATGATGAGATATAGGAATGGGGCTACCACAATGGCTGAGACCTACCAGAATTTGCTCTGGACCTGGGCATAGCCTCCCTCCTTTACCTGTGTGTCCTGTGGAGACTGAGCTGATACCAGAAGAAAATCAGGACTGTGCCGTTTAGGCAGAGAGGAGAAGTGGACGGTGAGTGGGGGCCATCAATGGGATAAGCGACACTTCTGTTTCATGCTTAAAAACAAGCCAGCAGAGACAAAATACTGTTTTAGCCTAAAGTAATTATCCCCACCAGTGCTTCTCTGATCCAAACCTTCAGTGCTGCTCTACTACCTAAATAATGCTGATCTCTGGTCTATTACTCTAGACTCTCTGTAATCTAGCCTCTCCCTACCCTTCCAGCTTTATCTCCTGTTAACTTTCCCTCTTGAGCTTTCCAGTCCCGCATAAATGGCCTATCCAGCAACCCTGGAGTAGGCCTCATGTTTCTATCTTTCTGCCTCTTCCCCTGGGATGCCGTCTGGTTCCTCTCCACCTCTCTGAGCCCTGCTCTGCCTTCTCCATAATAGCATTTTCACTGTTAATGCCAATCACTTTTCACTGTGCTATCCATTTGCCACTAACTTTGTTTTCTTTTCAATTTTCTAACCATCTTCTCATGTATATTATAAAACACCAGAGTTGGCTGTGTAGGTCTTTGTATGTTTCCCTTGCCTAAATATGTAAACTATAAATTTAACATATTCATTAGCTTCCTTTTCTACCAGACTTCTTGCCCTGGTGGGCATCTCTGTCATTTCATCATAAATTTCAGCCCATGCTCACTCACTCAGTGCCCGGGAAGGCATTGTGCAGACTGCCCGGGAAGGTGAAGTCTTATGTAGAGAAGGTTCCTAGCAGGAACTGATAGGGCTTGTATTTCACATTTGGACTTACAGCCACAACTCGTAGACAATGAATTTGTTCTTGTTTAGTTTTAAAAATTTAAAACAACGTTGCTCTTCTTTTTTCTGAGTCTGTAAACGTAATTTCATCTGCCATGTATTTTATTTTCCTCCCAGTCCTTATTGACTCCATTTACAAAGTCACCGAGGGTCGGCAGTCTGAAATATTCCACAGGCAGGCTGAGGGGAGCTTTGACCCCAGCTGTTGCTTTACCATCTACCATGGTAACCACATGGAATCCCTGGACCTCATCACCTCCAACCCTGAGGAGGCCCGCACCTGGATCACAGGCCTCAAGTACCTGATGGCCGGCATCAGTGACGAAGACTCCCTGGCCAAACGGCAGAGGACCCACGACCAATATCCTTCCTAAAACTGTTCTGGAGCTCAGTGTGTAGTGTGGTGCGGTGGTGGCGGCGGCGGTGGTGTGTATGGAAGTGCGGCTCAGACTACGCTTCATTTTTCCCCATAATTTCTTTCCTTACCCCCAGCCCCCTCTGTCCCCTCCTCACTTTCACACTAAGTAAATGAATGCATGGAACATATAGACACAGGCTTGTACGAACTCAGGTACAGACTTCTTCTGAAGAGACTGAATTTAGCGCCACAATCCGAGAGCTCTTCAAATACCATTTCCTAAGAGAGGTGAGGCAACACGGAAAGCATCGATTCATATTAGAGAGAATCCTGCTTTGTTCTAGTCAGTTTAATTTCACAAATACTTTTTGAGTTCCCGTTATGTACCAGGCACTTAGCACCTTTCTACTTTCCCTGTCTTTTTGTTTAACTTATAGTTTGGAAACTGACCTGATTGATACGCAAGGGGAAGTTATTTTTTACTTAATAACATTTATCTTCTCTAAATTGCTTGAAACGCTGGAGGCTGTCTCATTCTTGATTAAACCCATTTTTGTGATCCTGCAGTGCTGATAAGATAAATGATTAATATGCTTTGTCTGAAGGGCACCTCTCCTGCTGGGATGGAGCTGGGCATATGACATGGCGTTTCTGGCCTCAGGTTCCTTACCCATAAAGTAAGGGTATTAGACTGCTTTGGTTTCCTTCTGCACATTTTGAATGGCCTTAAAATACATGTGCCCTCATCCGTGTAGGAAGCAGTACTTCTTGCTGTCATTGGAATGCGTGTCCTAATTTTTTTTCCCCCCAGAGTGGTGATAAATTTGTGCTGCTCTAGCTGGACCCCTCACCTGGGGTGCTGTTGGAGCAGAGTGGAAATGTTCAGTCCATAAAAGGATTCTGACAGGATGAACGTCTGAACTGATGAGCCATGATGTTTTCATCAGTATTCTCAGCATGCAGATCAATGCAACTGGGATTCATAAATGAACTAAACTCAAACATGGGAAATAACGTTTGGTGCTTTATTCTATTTGTTTGCTTCTTAACTCCTTATCATTTGGTAAAAAACAAACCAACAAAACCACTGAATTAGTAAAATGCTTTCTGATGCAACTAACAGTGCCTTAAACAATAAAAAATATTAATTTCTCATGAACAAGAGACGTGAGATGGGGCCGTTAATTCAGAGTCATTAATCAGTGGTTCAACCATATCACAGAGACCCAGGTTCTGCCATTCCCAGTGTGTTGGCTTGTTCCTTCAGCAGGCTGCTCTTTGGTGAAAGAGCTGTAGCAGCTTCAGGCCTCAGATCCAAACACAGCTCTGCCCAGAGGGAGCAAGTTCCTTCTGATAAATCTTTTCTCAAGAGCAAAGAAAAACTGCCCAGTAGGCTTCCAAAAGACTACTTGTCATCGTTGGCCAAAATTGCTATTGTAGGCCCATTCCTCACAAGAGAAATTAATTCACATAATTGGACTTTGACCTCAGGAACCTTCTGCAGAGTGCAAAGAGTTTTTGTTTATGTGGGTTCTAGCTATAGATATTTCTCATATTAGAAATTTGAGAACTTGAAAAATATTCATTAATTCATTGAAAATTATAATAAGCTCTGTTACGTTAATGTAACATTTTATGAAGAATAGCTATATTTTGTCAAGCAAAATAAATTAGTGAGAAGAGCAATATTGCTTTACTCTTTTGCAAGTCTCTTGAATGTCTGTCTTATGGATTCTCATCTCTGTGTGTGCATTCAGTCTGTTGTGATGTGTATGGCTATGAATCACTAATCCGGGGCTTCCTCAGGCACTCATGTGTTAATTAGGAAGAACAAACAAGTACCTTTCAGATAGCCGAATACTTCAACCTGCAGTGTATCTTCTACCATGTATACTGTTACTAGGAGAGAACTGTTTTTCTTTCACAGAATCTTAGAGTTGAAAAGGGACTTCAAGGTCATCTAGTTGTGCTCACTGACATTATAGATACAGAAGTAGAAGCCCAAAGAAGTGACATAAGTGATCCATGTCCCAGGGCCATGTCCTCATAGAATCAGAACTAGTGTATATTTCTTGGTCTGTTTCTACCTTTGCTTTTTGCTTCCCAACCCTACATACCCTAAACCAACAGCCAAGGCCAACTTGTGAGCTGGAGGCGTTGCAGACAGGCCTACCCTAAAGGGTTTGTCTCTGCAGAATATTCACACTTAGGGTTTGCTTGTCCCTATCTCTTCTCTGGAGAACTCTTTGAGAGGCTTTGGGAAAGAAGTATAGAATAAAAGGATGAACATGTGGCCGTCATTGGCTGTCATCATGTCTTTGAACTCTGGCTAAATATTTTGATAGGTACAGAGCAATGTTCACAGTCAAAAGAAATGGAGCTCGTGGAATGGGCACTGTGTGCCCGGAACACAAATGAGATTCAGTTACTTAGGAATTGGCCCAAATGTTCCACTCTTTTGATTCTGTAGCTAATTTTCCCCTGGTCCTGGGTCACTCTTTATCTTCCAGGTATCACATGCAGTGAGGTCAGGTCCTGCCTGAACTCTATGAGGAGAAATTGAACTTGAAAGAACTGGGCTGTTTATTTTCAAAAGCTGTAAAGGGAACAAAATATGAAACGAGGTATTTGCAATCTGACAGTCACCTCTGTTTAACTTTAGAAGAAATAAGACTTGAACTTTCTGGTTGCTTTGACTTTCTAAGGTACAACCTCCTACAATCATCGTTTGAATCACCTAAGAAATGTAAATGTGCTGTATTATCACTGGGAGGTTCGTTAATATTTTGACTTAAAATGAAAATCAGTTTGGTGTCACTTGCTTGATAAGCAATATTATCCACTGACTCTTTCCTTTGACCTATTCCCATTCTCCCATTTCTCAATTTTAAACCTATGTCTTTTGCTTACTTTGATTCTCTGATTTCTTTCCATCACCTTCATTTCTTTCCTCTTCATTACCCTTCAAATTTTGAAACTCAGTTTGGTTCTCTAAGTATTCACACAATACCTGCCTTTTGTAATTTACCTTCCGATAACTATAAAGCATCCATTAAAAACAAAAATGCTCTGCTAAAACTTGGAATTTTCAGCTCACCTATTTGTTACCATTTATTCTGCTTTTCCACTATGTAAAACAGTGCAATACTCATCCTCCTGAGGGTCTTTTAAAATCTCATTTCACATGATGTAAATCGTTTGTCTCTAAACTCATCTTCAGAGCCTCAGTCACTGGGTATTATATGTGAGCTTTGAGGGCAACCTCTAGCATGTTAGGTTTGTAGTTCATTTTACTGCCCTTGACGTACAAGTTTCGGGCTATTAGGGAAGAACCATCAAACCTAGTATAGAGACAGACCTTCTGTGAAGGAGAAGACTGGGCTAAAGCAGGTTGCATGAGATCTGGGTTTGAGACCTGGGTTCCTTACTAACCCTTATGAAATTTCTCCCTCTTCTCTAGTTTATGTCCTCAGGTGGACAGTGAGGAAATTGAACCAGTCTAAATTTCTAAGTGTAAGAGTGGGAATGAGAAAAGGGGATTGGAAAGATTGTATAGTGTGGAGTATTGTAAAGGTAAAAGATACTAGAGGAACGGTCATGCAGAGAGACCATAAGGCCGAAGTTTGGTGTTTCATCACATCATAGAAATGCTTTAACAGATTGGATAACAATGTTGGAGTTGAAGAACCTCTCAGAATAACATGGTGTGACTCATTTCACAGTAAAGGGATGTATGTGCCCCTGCTTCCCCCATTTCTTTTGTTGTTATGTCACTGTTAACTCACCAAGAGCCTGTGGATAGCTGGTCCTTCTCAAAAGAATTTCTTCAGAAATTCAATGTTAATGATAAATGCCTTTGAGTGTATCCTGTGAGACAGCAGTTTTTACTTTGTGAGAACACAAGTGTTTTTCTTGACCTCGCTGTATGTGGGTGAAAGAGACCTTTGAGGAAGCTGATAAGAATGGTGACGGCTTATTGAATATTGAAGAGATACACCAATTGATGCATAAACTAAATGTCAATCTACCCCGAAGAAAAGTCAGACAAATGTTTCAGGTATGTTTTCACAATTGAGCTGGCCTTCTGTAAAAGACGCGTTAGAGGTTATTGGTGTACTTAGGTATTTCAAAAGGCTATTTTGTTTTGTTGGAAGTTAATATTACCTGCTTTGTATTGCTTTATTTTTCTTTGATGAAGAGAGACATTTTGTTTCATTGAGGAAATAAAAAAACTTTCTAAACTTAACATGCATCCACAATTTCACTTCCTAAAATGCTTTTTTGTGGTTGCTCTTTTCAGAGTAATTATAAGCGCTTTACCTGATAAATGGTGGAGGAAATGTGATCAATTCTCTTAGAGAGGATGATACTTTCTAATCATATAAAGTCTTTGTTCTTTATCAGAATAAAGACTAACATGAAAAAAATAGCACTTGTCGAAATCCTGAAGAGCCCTCTATTTTATTTCAGAGGAGTTAAAGATTTAGAATCCTCAAATCTTAGAAGTGCTGTATCACTGCTACCTTTTAGGGAGCTCTCCAGAAGTTCATTCATCTGCTTGTTAATGTTAGGTGAGATGCTGTTTCCTTGTAGGTGGGGGCTTGAGGAAAATCCTTGGGCCCAAACTTATTCTGTGGCACCTACCTGGGACTACACTTATTCCTGCGTCTAGGTGCAGAAGTCAGCTGTCTTAAGTTTAAGTTGGTGCAAAGACAATGTTAGATTATTAGTAATTACTAGAACATTAATTTAGGAAAGGCTTTTATTTGGAGGTAAGTTGAATGCATAATCCATGTTTTTGCAATGGTTTTCTAAGTGGGTAGGTATGTGGTATTTTATACATGTAAAAGTAAGTATAGGGTGTGATACTTTGTGATATTTAATGTTTTGTGCTTCCTTTGTTTTCTGACCACTTGCTCCTAGTAGTGGTAAGGCAGAAAAAGCATGAGGAGTGAGTTGCAACAAGGAATGGAAGATAGAGGCTATCTTCCCTCTGTGGCCTCTTACAGTGGTCCTGTCCTTGGAAGCTCTTGGCTGGAGATGGTTTGCATTGTGGGGAACTTGGTCTTAATACTGGAAGACTACATGAGGGAAAGGAAAGAAGGCGAAGGAATGAGATATGCTGTAGACAAACCTCAGAGATGGAGTGAGGGTCTTAGGAGGGGAAATGCATTGCCACAGATAGAGTGAATTGTCTTTAAACTAAATGAAAATGTTTAACGTGTTCCTGACACTCCCTGTGACATCTTACTTTTATCCTGTTTTGAGCCTTACCTCCCATCTGATCCTTTCCACAGGAGGTGTTCAGGTACCTAAAGGGGTAGCTGCTGATTAAACCAGAGAGGCCAAACTTAAAGAGGAGCTCAAAGTTTATACCTACAAAAATGATGATTTTCTGGGTACTTTTGGAAGAAAGATAAGAAAGAAACATAAGATACTGAACTATTTTTGCTTCTATATTTTTCCCTTCAGACACCTTTGATCTTGGGTGACCTTTGGCTCACCCTAATATTTTAGAGGGTGAACCAGGAAATGTTTATGTGAAGTGCCGTATGAACTCAAAGTAAATCCTTTAGTTCCCTATTTAAAGAAATGTTAAGGGTCTTTTTCTGTGACCTTAGATGTATAGACTTACCAAGCCAGAAGTGAGTGGAGATGTTGGGCCTGCTGTATGTAGAACATTTCTACCACAGGCCTTGCTTCTAGCAAGTTCTGTAAGTGGTCGAGGTGGGGATATGGGGCCAAGGATGTTAGTAGTATTTCAGGAACATTCTCTCTTTTGACTGAATTGCTGGTAAAGTCATTAAATCCTTCCTAGAATTTTCTTTGCCTTTTTGTTGCAGTGCATGATTCACCTGACTTTTAAGTAATATTTTAAGGTATGGATAGCTTCTTTCGAAGTCTTTGATGCTATGATTTAAACCTCAGAGTATTACTATTCTTAATTGTTTAGGTATTTACAAGGAAGTCTTGAAAAAGGTTTCATCTCTGTTAGATATTTTAAAACTATGTTTCATCCAGGGTTAGATATTTTGAAACAAAGTTATGACAGAAATATGAACGCTAGCCCTGGTTTCTGAGGATACAAAAACTCTGCAACCAAGGGCCTCAAACACTAAAACTGTTGATAATCTGTAGACCAATCTATCGCTACCTTTCAAAGGACAGAAGACGACAGCAATCAGCCTCACAAAGAAACTATGTATGATTTAAATATTGGTTAAACTGTTTGTTCATAATTGACCCAAAGTTGGCAAAATTTAAAAAGATATATTTTTATGTGCACTTTGACTTTCAAATATACGTTTAAAACCATGTAATTGCTACATATACTTCACAAAATATATATTTCAAAATGCCATTGTTGCCCTGTCAGTTTTTGTTTAGTTACAGTTGTGTACATTTAGAATGAAGAAGATCATGTAAATGGATTGGTTGCTCATTATGTATTTCCAACAGTTTTATGATTTTATGATAAATTTAGCCAATTAGAAGAAAGATACACAGTGAAAGATTCTTGCCCAATAATTACTAGAAACAAATAATTTCAGCTACAAATTAGTCCAGATGGATTTTTCAGACATCTGTGGAGGGAAAGCAGGGAGGTGTCAGTGATGGTGATGGTCGTGAGAACACTAAGCCAGCTATGCAGAATTAAGAGATTTGGTTTTTTTTGTAGGTAAAAATCCCATTTGATTGAAATGCAGTTCAGAAGCTGATGAGACACTGATATTTTTATTGTGTGTTAAATATATCATCCCTTTTTTTGTTCATGATTAGTCCTTGTTTCAGCTTTGTCTGTTTCATTAATTTCTTCAAAAGACCAGCTTTAGGTTTAATTGCTCAACTTTGATGTTATAACCATTTGTTTTCTATTTCATTGCTTTTGCTTCTGTTTATAATTTATTTCCTTCTATTTTCTTTGCCTTAAACTTTTTCTAGGTTTTTGAGTTGAATTATTAGCTTATCTGTTTTTAATCTACCTTGCTTTCTAATAAATTGAAAACTTCAAATTTCCTCTAATTACTGTTGTAACTTCATCACACAAGTTTTAGTATGTAGTGCGTGTGTTCACTTCTATATGTTCCATTTCCTACTTAGAAATGTACTATGTTATTTCCAGACAGTCTTTTTAAAAGCTCTTTTGTTGATTTATAAATTTATGGTGATCAGAGAAATTAGTTTTTATAAGGCTGATTCTTCATCATTTACAACTTTGCTTGTGGCCTATAATGTGGTCAATTTTAAAATTGATCCATGTGTACTTGAAAGGAATGTTTGTATACCGTTTGTGAAATGTATACTAGCCTTTTTATAGTAAATATTATTTCCCAGTACCAAATTTCCTATTTCGCACTCTCACACTGCTTTATTTTTTCTATTTCTCTTTCAGGAAGCTGATACAGATGAGAATCAGGGAACTTTGACATTTGAAGAGTTCTGTGTTTTTTACAAAATGATGTCATTGAGACGGGACCTTTATTTGTTGCTCCTGAGCTACAGTGACAAGAAAGATCACCTAACTGTGGAAGAATTGGCTCAGTTTTTGAAGGTGGAGCAAAAGGTATTATTAGACTATTGAATGTTTACCTGAAAATACTTGTGAAAGATACATGGGCTTCTCTTGGGGTTAGATGTAGATATTCTTTAACTTTAGGGTATAGGTGTAAATATCATAATTCCACAAAAGTCTTATCTATGAGTTATTTAAAATTGTTTCCAGCAGCTTTTAAAGAGGGAATGATAAATTGAATTTTTAACCTTAAATATGCTGAGTATAGATATGCATATTTTCCCACAAAGTTGAATGGTAACTCATGTGTTTCATTTTAAGAACAATGGTAATGTTTTCTTTATACTAGTAATATAGCTTGGTATTTATTAACTATGATGTAATTCGTAACTAACAACATAATAATTATAATAATTCATTGATAGTTCTGATGGGAAATTGGCATTTGATCATACGAGTATGAAAAGGCTGAGTAAATTAAGTCCTGATTAGCAAAAAATGTCCCTAAATATGTTTAAAAGAAGACCTTTTAATTTTAATACTATGTAGGCTGAATTATGGTTGACAAGGTGAGGCTTCTCCTATTGCTTTTTTAGTGTTACATTAAACTCTGTTTCTCACTAAAGTAGAAGAATCAATGAAGACATTTTTTTGGTTTTCTCAGTTTTATTGAGGTATACTTGATGAATAAAAATTATATATATTTAAAGTGTATAAGATGAGGTTTCGATATATGTATACATTGTAAAATGATTACCATTGTTCAAACCAATGAACACATCTATCTCCTCACAGTTTTTTATTTTGTATTTTTTTGTGGTGAGAGCCCTTAAGATCAATTCTTAGCAAATTTCAAGCATATAATAGAGTATTATCAACTATAGTCTCTATGCTATGCATTAGATCTGCAGAACTTATCTATTTCCCATAATTGAAACTTTGTACGCTTTGACCCACATTCTCCCCCCATCCTTTTACCCCCTAGTCCCTGGCAACCAACAGTCTACTCTCTGCTTTTATGATTTTGACTTTTTTACTTCCACATGTAAGTGAGATCATGCAGTGTTTATCTTTCTGTGTCTGCCATTTCACTTAACATAATTTCTTCTAGGTTTTAAACATGTTGTCACAAATGGTAGGAATAATTTCATCAATCCTGTCTATGTGATGAAACCTCTAGAAGAACCCCTAAACTGTGGGGTTTGGTCAGCTTCCTGGTTGGTAAACACATAGACGTGGTGAGAAAGAGGTGTGCTCTGAGAGGGCAAAAAACTCCAAACAACACCCCTCCTACCTTGCACCATGCATCTCTTCCATTTGGCTATTTCTGAGTTATATACTTTATAATAAACCACTAATAGTTAGTGAAGCACTTATTTGAATTCTATGAGTCAGTCTAACAAATTATGGAAACTGAGTCATGGGAGCTGTTAAAGACTTTTTCTTTGACTAAATTCTAGGCAGGTTCTTCTGAGCCCTTTTTCAACCAGGCCCCATCCTTGGGCCTTGTTCTCTAGTCTAGTTGAAGCAAGAATCCTGCTAAGTCAGTTTAACCAGAACCCCCATCAGATTACCTTTGATATCTGATAAAATTCCTCATTCTCTACTGTCTATCCCCCAGGTCCTATCCAATTGCTCTGGCCTGCCTTCAGCAAGAATTCTCTTAAGATCAGTTAGAATCCTTTAGCCAGAATCATTCTTATCCCTGATGTTTGTTCCTCTGACTCCCCTACTCCATTCCTTGGCTATAAATCTCCACTGGTCCTTCCTGTATTTGGAATCAAATCAGTTGTATACTGAGTTCTCTTTTCCCCCCTCCCCTCTTACAGTACATCGTTAGTGATTAAAATCTGGTTTTACTGCTTTAACTACTGTCCATTTCTGGATTTTCTTTGACAGAATGGCCAAATTTATAGTAGCTCAGGACAAAAGGGGATAGACTGAACACCTCTTTTGTGGTTGGTGTCTGATGTAGGGGCAGTCTGTACAATTGAACCCTTAATCTGTGGGGTCTAATTCTAACTCTGGGTAGTTAGTGCACCCAGTTAGTGTCAGAGAATCGGAGATTTGGTTGGTGTCAGAAAACAACAACAACAACAAAAAACACTACACCTGGTAATAATTAACTTTACCCCGTTATCACAATCACATACATTTTAGGAATAACCTTCAGATTTTATGAATTTTGCTGTTGCTTTCCTAAGGATTAAGCCAGATAGTGTTAGCAAAATGTTGTTTTTTTTTTAATCAAAATCAGTTGTTTTGATGAGTTTGATAATTTGGCAAAGACAGAGATTTTCCATTAATTAAGTTAGCTATGAGACAGGTAGAAAATGGGAAAGAGGTAAGAGAAGAATTTGTTTTTTGCCCAGAGAATGTGCCCTTTTTATATCTCAGCTCCTCTGTTTCCTGCAATTTTAAGTGCTTCTCCATTCTCCTTCTGAAGACCTCTTCATAGTACGTGAAAATAACATTAGAGCGGGAGCACAGAAGACCTACATTCCACACACTCCCAGTACGTTTTATTGATTGGAGAATCTTGCACAGATCAATCAATACTGTTTCTGATCCTTCGTTTCCTCATCTGTACAAAAGGGAGCTGAGATCTACCTTAACTATCTCATAATGTCAGATTGAACATTGATTGTAGTGCTGAATGTGAAAGCTCTTGGATAGAGATATCCAGAAGCACAGCAATGTGAGAAATTAAAATAAGAATGTTTAAAGCTGCTGACTTCAAATTCATGTGGGCTGGTGGAATGAACCCAGTCCATTCGAATAGCAATAGTGACTATCACTTGTTAATGGTCATATGTATCTTCCCTTCTTTTGGTGATATTGACATTCTTACTAGTCCATTTTAGTTGGGTAAAGCAGAAGCCAGCATTCTGTGACATCTGCCTTGGCAGATGATTACCTGAATCCAGTTTAATTTTCTAAAGTAGCTTCAAACTAGATATGGGCATAACCTGAAAGACATTTTTAAAAATTATGATTCATTAAGAGACATGAACTATAAAGGAAAATATTAGTGTCCTGAAATTTTAAGTTTATATGTGGTCCAATATAGCAAACACCATAAAATTAATGTTAAGTACAAACTAGGAAAATATTTGCAACATACAAATGAGAGAAATTGTGAATTTCTTTAATATGAGTAGTGCTCTCCTAGGCTATTGAGGGAGAAAAGTGAATACCAAATAAAAAAAAATGGGCAAAACATTTGAAACATGTAAAAAAATTTCAAAAAAGTCAATAAACCTATGAAAAATATTCACATTTCATTAGTAATTTTAAAAATGTGAAACAAAGCCAAGAGAACATTTTTTTGCTCATCAAATCAATAAAGATTAAAAAAAGTTACTACTAAACATGGTGTCCATTTCTTATGCTTCTGGTGAAGGTGTAAAGTGGTATAATCTTTCTATAGGACAGTTTTATTTACCAAATGTTATATAATTTATTAAGTTCTCACCAAACCATTTTATTCTAGAAATTTATCCCAAGGAAATGTGTATAGTAAAAAGTCACAAGATTATGCATTCAGCATTATTTAAGATAGAGAAAAATTGGACGTGATCTAAACGTATAGCAAGAAAGTTAAGAGTGAAGAATGTTATGAGGATTTGAATTTTAAAATAGGATTTCCACAGTGGAATAAATCTGTGCCAATTTGACTATCCATATGACAGTATGTAATTCATTCATTTCTGATGGCATAAGATTGGTGTAGACACCAGAGTATTCAACTTTTACAGATTTACTCAGTTGAGAAATGAAATATCCCTGCTGGCCATATATGCTGTCAAGGATTACGTGAAATCAAACATTGGCCCACAAGGGTCAGTTTCACCGAAGCTCTCAGAAAATTGAATTTATGCCTTTGACAGACCCAAGGGCTGTTTGATCCTTAAAATGTTGATGTGTGAAGGAAAATTTTCACTCTTTTATGTCCATGAAGAAGTGCCAGTTAAGCAAGAAGCCAGCAAGAAGCCAGCTGGCTGAGGTTTCTCTTGAATTCACAGATAAATATCACAGACATCCATCAGATTGTGGTTCCAAAGTACTAGGGCAGTTTGAGGTTTTTGGTTTCACCCCCACCCCATCCCTTGGTCCCCTCTGGGCAAAAAACAACCTATATCTGCTCCAGAGTTCCTATCCATTTCCTGGCACTGGGGCGGAATGTGTTTTGTGTTTAATCCTTTTCAGATTTTTTGGTTCAGAAGTGATCATTTGATTGAATTCCCTCATCTCCCATCACAGCCTTTCTTAGTAAGCCTCTACCCTCTTTTTAAACTTTTGGTTCCTTATGGATTGAGGAGAGAAGAAGAGAAGACAGGAATATTAAAGCACCCTTATAGTTTGAAAAACCTTCTATTAATTAAGAGCGAAGGCTATATCCATGGATATGTCAAAAGCAGATTTCTATTTATACAGTGCTTTCATCAATATATGTATGGAGATGGTTAATTCCAGGGGATTTTTCAGAGCTTTTCTGATTCCATGCTAGAGGGGCTTCTGATTGTAACTCAGTTTATCTAACATAGATCTACATATTATCCCTTTGTGGTGATTCTACCAGTTGCTCCTTTTTCTTCTTTATTCTGAGAGAAAGTTCCTGTTGTTTTAAACTAAGTTTGTGGTAATTTGCTACAGCAGCCCTAGGAAATTAACACAGCAACCCAAGGAAAAAAATCCCTAAAGATATTTATATCGGAAGTCTCTTAATAAAATAGTTAGCCAGAGAATTCCACAGTGAAGCCACGAGTCAGTAAGCTCTGTTCAGGAATACAGAACTTCCTGCCAAAGTTTTCGTTGCTTTACTTTTAAATATGTTTTTAAATAGCCAATTTTAAAAATGGGTTTTAAATAGCCAAGGCTTGCCACATGTTTGAGGAAAAGCTCTAGTGTAAGAAGCAGAGGGCAAAGCAAACAAATAGAATGAAGAAAATTGGAGGAAGTAGAGGCAAGGCAGGGAGAAGGCAATTTTTAAAACTGGCATCAATACATCACAATGGTAGAAAACATTGCAGCCATGAAGCAAGAGCAAGGTGCTATGAGAAAAGAACATAAAGTTGAGAAAACTGCCTAGAAAGTAGAACAAACAACAAAGAAATGGAAAATAGAAAGAAAAATAAGGAAATTAGTAGATTGATGTAGAAGGTCCACTATCTTCTAGAGTAGCAGGAGTTACAGAAAAATATAAGAAGAAATAGGAGGAAATTATCAAATAAGTAGTACAAGAAAGATTAACACTGAAAGATAGGAATCTCTATATAGGCAGTGATTACTGAGTGCCAAATGTAGTGAATGTAGGAAGATCCACGCAGAGACAAGTCATAGTGAAATTTTGCTATGCCAAGGATAAAGTGAAACCCTAAAAGCTCACAAAAAGAGAGAGGAAAAAAGAAACTAATCAAATCAGTGAACAAAAACAGGTCTCATGAAAAGGAGTGGAATCAGAATGGCATCAGACCACGTTATTTAATGTAAAGAATCATAAATAATGTAAAGACCTCATTATTTAATGTAAAATAAATCAAATTTTCCTATGCAAGCCAATTGCCTTGTATAGTAAGAATAATCATCAGTGTTGGAGACAGCAGGCGGCTCAGATATTGGCAGCAAACAAAACTCAAATGAACTCCATGGGAAATAGGGAAAAAGTGTTTCTATTTCACCTTACCAGCTAGGTCAAATGGGAAGCAAAACATGGTGGGGGGCGGTGGGGGGGCAATAAAGGACATTAACGTATATTGAAGCTTCATTTATACAGTAAAACCCCAATATAACTTTTTAACTGAGGTTTAAAAAATTCAATTGTGTAAAATGTAGAATTTTACTATTGGGAGGTTAATTCAACGAGAACAGGGATGGGGGAAGGATAGGAGCTGATTGACTCATATTTCAATTCTCTTTATTACCTAGTTTTACTGTATTTTACTGAGTTAATCCTCAGTACTTGAATTTTGTATAGAAAGTGGATTATTTCCCATTAATTCTTTTACCCAGAAAATTGGTTACTTCCTAGAATACCTACTAATGTTTTCACTAATTTAATGAATACTTTTCTAATGTGATACTTTTTGTTAGCACATTCTGCTTTGTATCTTGAACTAGTAACCTGTCCTCACTCATCTACAATTAGTTCCATCCCAGAATGACAATTTCTTGTTGTTTGTTTGTTTGTTTAGATCTCGTGGGCTCCTGGTAGGACTGCCTGAGTCTAGTTCACGGCTCCTACATGTCTAAACAAATGGCCTCATAAACCAAATAATTGCAATATAAACTCAGTCTTCCTATGGCACATATAATTTTTATCAATTTGGTCCTTTGTATTTTGTGAGAAATTGTTTATATTTTGGATTGCATGTGATAAATCTCTCTAGCTTATAGTGGACAAATTAATGATCTGCTCAAAGCCTGACTAGGTCAACAGAGTTCCTCGCAGGTAGTATGGTTTCATTTATTTATGGTATTTTCAGGTGGTATCTGGTAAGGTAGGCGTCTGAATAAAGTAAGAATTATAACTTTTACTCAAAGGATTTAGCCATTATGCAGCTAGTCTTGGCAGGGGCATGAAAGGGGGAGGGTGAACAAGCATTCTGTGCTCTTTCAGACAGGCAAAAAATAGCTGCATAACAAAGCCCCCCCCCCCCGCGAAAAGCTTAAATGCTATTAAATAGACTGTTTAGAAAGATTAGATTTTATTAAAACATAAGTGTTGAACTGAAGAAATAACAGAATCTTTGAGAAGTATCATTGAAATATAAAATCCTAGCTCACAAAATGAGCTTCCTCTATCACTATACATTAGTATTTTTTTTTTATTAGTTTCAGGTGCACAAGACAAAGTAATACTTAGACATTTATCTTTTATGTCCCTCACATTGTGTGAACCCTCCTCCCCCCGTCCACTAACCCTCTGACATCACACAGGGCCATTACATTTCCACTGTTTCTATTCCTAATGCTGTACTCCGCTTTTGTAAGTATATACATATACACATATATACATATACATACTAACTTGTAGTTGACATACATTATTGTTCATTCATTAGCTTCAGCTTCAGATGTACAGTGCAGTGATCAGGCATCTACATCTTCCCTGAGGGTGGTCTCCCTAATGAGACAAGTGTCCATCGGATACCCTACAAAATCTTTACAACATTATTGATTACATTCCCCAAATTAATTTTCAAAACCCCGTGGCCATGTTGTGGTTACTGACTATTTTCTAATCCCCTCACCTTCCCCCTTATCCCCACCCTCCCGTCCCATCTAGCAACCCTCAGTTTTTTCTGTCTCCAAAACTGTTTCTGATTAATTCATTCACTTATTCTTTTCTTTAGATTCCACATATAAGTGAGATCATATGGTATTTGTCTTTCTCTGTCTGACTTATTTCACTTAACATAATGTTCTCTAGGTCCATCCATGTTGTTACAAATGGTAAGATTTCTTTCTTCTTTATAGCTGAGTAATACTCCATTGTATAAATGTACCAGTTTCTTAATCCAGTCATATACCGATGGGCATTTCGGTTGTTTCCATGTCTTGGCTATTGTGTATAGTGCTGCAATAAACATACAAGTGCATAAAGATTTTTGAATTAGAGTTTTGGATTTCTCCGGATAGATATCTAGGAGTGGTATTACTGGATCATAGGGTAATTCCATTTTCAGATTTTTGAGATACCTCCATACTGTTTTCCATAGTGGCTGCACCAATCTGCAATCCCACCAACAGTGCACAAGCGTTCCCTTTTCTCCACATCCGCGCCAGCACTTGTTGTTTGTTGATTTATTGATGATAGCCATTTTGACTGGGATGAGATGGTATCTCATTGTGGTTTTTATTTGCATTTCTCTAATGATTAGAGAGTTTGAGCATTTTTTCATATGTCTGTTTGCCATCTGTATATCCTTTTTAGAAAAATGTCTCTTCATGTCCTCTGCCCATTTTTTAATTGTGTTGTTTGTTTTTTTGGAGTTGAGTTGAGTGAGTTTTTTAAAGTAAATTTGTGACATTAACCCCTTATCAGATATAACATTGGCAAGTATCTTTTCCCATTCAGTAGGGTCTCTTTTTGTTTTATTGATGGTTTCCTTTGCTTTGAAAAAAACTTTTTAGTTTGATGTAATCCCACATGTTTATTTTTTCTCTTATTTCCCTTGCGTGAGGAGATATATCAGTAAAAATCTTACTCCAGGTAATGTCTGTGAAGTTTCTTCCTATATTTTCTTCTAGGAATTTTATGGTTTCAGATGTTACATTTAAGTCTTTAAGCCATTTTGAATTAATTTTTGTATATGGTGTAAGGAGGTGGTCCAGCTTCATTTTTTTGCATGTGTCTGTTCAGGTCTCCCAGCACCATTTATTGAATAGACTGTCTTTACCCCACCGTACATTCTTGCTTCCATTGTTGTAGATTAAATGGCCTTATAGGCATAGATATATTTCTGGACTCTCTATTCTGTTCCATTGACCGATGTGTCTGTTTTTATGCCAGTACCATGCTGTTTTGATTACTGTAGCCTTGTAGTATAATTTGAGGTCAGGTATCGTTATACCTCCCACTTTGTTCTTATTTCTCAAGATTGCTGAGGCTATCCGGGGTCTTTTATGATCCCATATAAATTTTAGGATTATATGTTCTATTTCTGTGAAAAACGTCGTTGGTAGTTTGATAGGAATTGCGTTGAATATGTATATTGCCTTAGGCAGTATGGACATTTTAATTATATTAATTCTTCCTATCCATGAACATGGTATGTGTTTCCATCTGTTTGTATCTTCTTTCATTTCTTTTTTCAGTGTCTTATAATTTTCTGAGTACAGATCTTTTACTTCTTTGGTTAAATTTATTCCCAGATATTTTATAGTCTTTGAAGCCATTGTAAATGGGATTGTTTTTTTAAATTTTTCCTTCTGATGTTTTATTATTGGTATATACAAATGCAACTGATTTCTAAATATTAATTTTGTATTGTGCTACTTTACTAAATTCATCTATCAGCTCTAATAGTTTCTTGGTGGAGTCTTTAGGGTTCTTGATATATAGTATCATGTCATCTGCATATAATGACAATTTTACTTCCTCCTTACCAGTTTGGATGCCTTTTATTTCTTTTTCTTGTCTGATTTCTGTGGCTAGAACTTCCAGCACTATGTTGAGTAGAAGTGGAAAAAGTGGACAACCTTGCCTTATTCCTGATCTTAGGGGGAATGGTTTTAGCTTTTCCCCATTGAGTATGATGTTAGCTGTGGGTTTATCATATATGGCCTTTATTATGTTGAGATATGATCCCTCTATTCCTACTTTCTTAAGGGTTTTTATCATAAATGGCTGCTGGATTTTATCAACTGCTTTTTCTGCAACTATTTATATGATCATGTGATTTTTATTTTTCATTTTGTTAATGTGGTGTATCACATTAATTGATTTGCAGATGTTGAACCAGCCTTGCATACCAGGGATGAATCCCACTTGATCGCGGTGTATGATCTTTTTAATGCATTGCTGAATTCTGTTTGCTAATATTTTGTTGAGGATTTTTGCATCTCTGTTCATTAGAGATATCAGCCTGTAGTTTTCTTTCTTAGTGGTGTCTTTGTCTGGTTTTGGGATCAGGGTGATAGTGGCTTTGTAAAAAGTGTTTGGGAGTCTTCCCTCCTTCTGGATTTTTTGGAAGAGCTTGAGGAGAATAGATGATAATTCTTTTTTGAACGTTTTGTAAAATTCACCTGTAAAGCCATCTGGTCCAGGGCTTTTGTTTGTTGGGAGATTGTTGATTACTGATTCAATTTCCCTGGTGGTAATGTCTATTCAGGTTTTCTGTTTCTTCTTGAGTTAGCCTTGGAAGGTTGTACGCCTCTAGAAAATTGTCCATTTCTTCCAGATTGTCAAATTTGTTGGCATATAGTTGCTCACAGTAGTTTCTTAAATTTTTTTGTATTTCTGCGGTGTCTGTTGTCACTTCTCCTCTTTCATTTCTGATTTTATTAATTTGGGTCCTCTCTCTCCTTTTTTTAATGAGTCTGGCTAAAGGTTTGTCGATTTTGTTTATCTTCTCTCAGAACCAACTCTTGGATTCATTGATCTTCTGTATTGTTTTTCTGGTTTCTACTTCATTTATTTTCACTCTGATCTTTATATCTCCTTCCTTGTACTCCCTTTGGGATTATTTTGCTGTTCTTTTTCCAGATCCCTTAAGTGTGAAGATAACTGTTGATTAGTGATTTTTCTTGTTTCTTTAAGTAGGCCTGCAATGCTATGAATTTCCCTTTTAGGACTACTTTCGCGGCATCCCATAGATTTTGGGTCGTCATGTTTTCATTTTCGTTTGTCTCAAGATATCTTTTGATTTCTTTCTTGATCTCCTGGTTGACCCACTCATTATTTAGTAACATGTTATTCAGCCTCCATGAATTGGTGTGTCTTCCAGTTTTTTTCCTGTAGTTCATTTCTAATTTCGTAGCACTGTGGTCAGAGAAGACAACTAGCATCATTTCAGTTTTCTTACATTTATCAAGACTTGTTTTGTGGTCTAACATATGGTCTATCTTGGAAAATGTTCCATGTGCTCTTGAGAAGAATGTGTATTCTGTAGTATTGGGGTGAATTGCTCTGAAATTATCGATTAAATCCAAGTGGTCCAATGTGTCATTTAAGGTCGTTGTTTCCATATTGATTTTCTGTCTGGAAGACCTGTCCCTTGTTGTCAGAGGTGCGTTGAAGTGCCCTACTATGATAGTGTTACTGTTGATCTCTGTCTTTATGTCAGTCAATATCTATTTTATATATTTAGGTGCGCCTATGTTAGGTTCATAGATGTTTACTAGGGTTATGTCCTTTTGCGGATCGATCCCTTTATTATTATATAGTGCCCATCTTTCTGTTTTAATATGTTCTTCATTTTAAAGTCTATTTTGTCAGATATAACTATTGCAACTCCAGCTTTTTTCTCATTTCCATTTGCATGAAATATGTTACTCCAACCCTTCACTTTCAGCCTGTGTGTGTCTTTTGATCTGAAATAAGTCTCTTGTATACAGCATATACAAGGGTCTTGCTTTCTTATCCACTCCGCCACCCTATGTCTCTTAATTGGAGCATTTAATCCATTTACATTTAAAGTGATTATTGATAGGTACATAGTTATTGCTATTTTTAAATTTGTAGTTAGAGTGTCTTTCTTCTATTTACATACGTCCTTTTAGTATTTCTTGCAATGCTGGCTTGGTGGTAATAAATTCCTTTAGCTTATTCTTTTCTGGGAAGCTCTTTATCTCTCCATGAACTTTAAATGATAGCCTTGCTGGATAAAGCAATCTAGTTTGTAGGCCTTTGTTTTCCATCACTTTGAGTATCACCTGCCACTCCCTCCTGGCCTTCAATGGTTCTGTAGAAAAGTCATTTGGTAGTCTTATGGGAGTTCCCTTGTATGTAACCCTCTGTCTTTCTCTTGCTGCTTTTAGCATTCTCTCTTTGTGTTTAAGCTTTGCCATTTTAACTATGATGTGTCTTGGTGTGGGCCTGTTTGGGTTATCCTGGTTGGAACTCTCTGCCCTTCCTGGGCTTGTATGTTGGTTTCCTTCATCAGGTTAGGGAAGTTTTCAGACCATTATTATTTCAAATATGTTCTCAATCCCTTGCTTCGTCTCTTCGCCTTCTGGTATTCCTATGATGTACATGTTGCGCTTGGTGTTATCCCAGAGGTCTCTTAACCCATCTTTATTGTTTTTTATTCCTTTCTTTCTGTTGTTCTGTTTGGGTGATCTCTGCTAACTTGTCTTCTAAGTCGCTAATTCGATCCTCTGCTTCATCTAACCTGCTGTTAATTCCTTCAAGTGAGTCCTTTATTTCAGTAATTGTGGTCTTTATTTCTAACTGGTTCATTATGATTTCTATATCCTTTTTTTATGTCGTCTCTAAACTCCTTAAACATTCTTATCATCAGTGTTCTGAACTCTGTCTCTGATAGGTTGGTTACCTCTGTTTCATTTGGTTCCGTTTCTGGAGGTTTCTTCAGTTCTTTTATTTAGGACATGTTTCTTTCTTTCCCCATTCTGGCTGACTCTCTGTGTTTGCTTCGATGTATTAGGTAGATTCCCCTAGAGTTCTTAGTTCTTGCTGTGTTATCTTATGTAGTACGTGTTCTTTATGTTTGACTTGCACTACTTCGTTCTTCTCCTCTGCCTGTGCTCCAAAGGTGACTCTTGTGTTGTGTGTATTGTCCTGTTAAAGAAGATCTTTAATTGCTTTTTGCTTGTGAGTAGGTGGGGTTAACTTCTAGGCTGACTAGTTGTGAGACTGGGTTCTGCCCACCGCAGGGTGTTCTGTTATATGAGGATTGACCACTTAAATGTGGTTTGGCTTCTATGGGCTATTGTGCCTGTAGATAATTCCCTCTGGGTTTGTAACTTGTATGTCAAACCAGTAGTCCTCTGGTTTGGTCTGGAGTTGGCCTCTGTGTATGTTGAATCTTGTGCTTCTTAAGCTGGGCCCTGGTAGGGCAATTTCAGAACAAAGCAAATCCCCAAGCACAACAACAACAACAACAACAACAACAACAACAACAAAGAAAAAATCAAGTACATTCACATGTGAAAACAACCGACAACCCCCACTCAACACAGGCAAAGATATCAAAGATATAAAGACAAAACAAAACAAAAAACAAAACAAAACAAACAAAAAGCAGCGCCAATCTTGGCTTAAGCCCACCAAGTAATCTCCAGGTTGTCCTCTGCTGTACCAAAGAGTCCTTTGTGTATTGTGCAGGCAGAGCCGGTCACCTGATGCCCGGAGTGAAGTTGGAACTGCAGATTTAGATGTGTGGGACTGAGGAGTCTGGGTGATAGTTTCTACACAGTCAGTGCAGTTTCTGTCCTTGCCTGTACATATGCGCACTGAGAGTAGCACCACCAGCCCTGTGTCCAGTTCTTGAGTCTTAAGGCACTTCTTCCGCGCACATGTATATGTGTGTGTGTGTGTGTGTGTGTGTGTGTGTGTGTGTGTATGTGTGTGGCGGGTGGGAGATTTCTGAGCTGCTGAAAGCCCAGAGCTGCCTCTGCCCCTATTGCTGATCCCTGGGAGTGCCTCCGCAGTTGTAATTGCCCCACCCTAGTCAGGCCAGAAAGGGTGGGGGCTGGGGATGGAAGGGTCTTCTTTCTCCCAGCCCAGCCATGTCACACTCCTCCTGCAAGATTTAACTCTTTGATACAGAAATTTGAAGGCTGGCCTCAATATTCAGATTATTTTTGATACCTTTCAAATTATGTTGATATTCAATGGTCTGTTGTAGCCCTTTTGTCATATGATGAAGAGTAGCACATTCTGCTGTTCCTCATGGTTCCCTACAGCCTCCCGTCACATCCTCCTGGTGCCTCTGCATTAGTATTTTTAAATGTCACTGTTAAACTGTGGGGCTCAATGGGTTTTTGATCAAAATATCACATTCTTTGTTTAGTTAAAGAAATGATTCCTGAAGAGTTTTCTTTTCCCACTGACACTAAATTCGTCATGTTCATGCAGCAACCCTGAAACTGACTCAATAATAATAGCATGCCCTGCCTTTTGGTGCCACATTTTGTTCTTATAAATATCAATTCATTTAATCCTCACAGCTACTTTAGAAGGTAGCCTCAGAGAAGTAAGTGACTCATTTAAGATCCCACTGTCAGTAATATGAGCCAGCGGATTTGCACACCAGCAGTCCGGCTCGTTCTCTGTTACGCTAGCTGCCTCACCTAGCTTTCTGTTTTTATTTTTTCTTGCTAACGTTTGTGTTTCTGAATCAGCAAGGCAGACTGCTGTCATGATGCAGTGGGGGGTGTTTGTAGTTATACACATGCACAGGTGAATTTACCTAGAACATCCTGTTCTGGTAGGAAACCATTTTCTTTCAGGATGTATGTGTTATTAGCAAACTTCAGTGTTTGTGTAGCTACTAGCTCTAGGATTTTTGGCAATGCATTTGTATTGATTATTGATTTTATTTATTAATATCATTGTTTCATGGAGAGCATTTGTCTAGTGGTTGAAGGGCTGTTTTCACTGATTAAATCTGCAAGGTGCAAGAAAGATTGATCACAGTCATTTTCCAAAGATAAAGTGATTGTGACACTTGTAACCTCAAACACTGTTTACTTAATCGCTTTGTAGTGTATCAAGAATGCTTTAAAAAATTAGTAGGCTTTTTTTAGTGTAAAGAAACATCTCATGAAACTTCAGGTATTCTACTAATGTTGTTTTTTTTTTAGATGAGTAATGTGACAACAGATTACTGTCTTGACGTCATAAGGAAATTTGAAGTTTCAGAAGAAAATAAGGCAAAAAATGTTCTTGGCATAGAAGGTAAAATAACAAATATTCTTAATTACTCATTCTTTAGTTTGGTTCACTAAGTTATATTCCGCAAAATTTTTAGGAGGACAGCTATTTGTGGAATTACTGATGATTCAAATACCATACCCCCCACACACATATTTTCCTACACAGCAGGTTCCGTGATACTGTCCCTTCTCTTCCTTTTGCAATGATGATATATATATATATATTCAACTCCTAGCAAGCCAACTTGATGCCACTGTGTATGAAAGATACCAAGACATATTTGTACTTTTCTCAAAGGGCTAATTTTGGAAATAGCTTCAACCTGATAATTTTATGAATGGAAATTCGGTCCTAAGATAAGTAATCTATGAAACTAGTGTCTTGACAGTAAACATGTGCCTTAAAAAAATGTTGGCAACTAACTAGTTTTACCTGGTTGGTAGCAGTGGATAGGTTTGTTGAAACGATTTCTTTAATACAACAGTCTCTTTTTATGGTTGAGGAAAGTGAGGTTCAATGAAATTAAGTAATTTGCCCACAGTTATATATTCAGAATCTAGGTCCTAGGGTCTTATATAGAAATAATGCAATATGAATGTAGCTACACATATGGCTAAATTTTATGTAGGGAAATAAATGGCAGGCTTCTACTTAAGAGGAGAATCTTGCAGACAGAACAACTATTCTTAATGAAAGACTGTTGTGGCACCTTAGTGCCCTCAAGAGCATCCAAAGCCATGGTTTCTCTCATCAGTTTTGATTGTTGATCTCCTATTCCCCCTGCTCCCAGGCTCAGTGTGGACACGGGCGTTTTGATATCATGTATTTACTTCCTGGGGTAGAAGGTAATTAAAATAAAGAGGAATAATTTAAAATTTATCAAAAACCATTTTAAAACAGCCAGAGAAAATAAACTATTTTGGACCTTTTTTTTTTTTTTTTCTAAACTAAGAAATGAGTTGCAGCCCTGAAAGATGGAATTAAACACAGTTTCTAAGTTATGGCCACTAAGAGGGGCAAGAAGAAATTCTCTGGAGTCTCAGAGGGTATTTACAGATACAGTTGTACCACACGATTCTTGAAGACTGGAAACCATTTACCCTAATAACCATGCCACTTAGGTACTTGTGGGTCATTCATGCATTTATTCATATATTAGTGAATGCCTCTTCTACCCAGCCATTATGTTTTGAAAAACTATAGAAAACCTGACAGGGTTTTCTACATAACCTTTAAGCACTGTTTCACAGTTATAAAATGTGTGAGTCATTAGCATCTTCCCAAGCCAATTTCATGCTCAAATAACCACACCCTGAATTCTGGCCATGCTTAACTTTTAACTGCTACTTCAGCTATGACAAATAATGTTATTTTTCCAATTCAACGCAACCTATCAAATTGTTGATTGATCATTGTACCACTTAGAATGAATAATACTTTAATACTGCCTCAGTCACTGATTAGGTCACACTGCATGATCATAACTTGAGCTCAGTAGTTACTGAATGGCTTTGCAGAAAGCTCTCTGGTTTAATCAAAATTCTTAACAAGTCTGTTTTTCTGTAGGTTACGTTTAAACTGCTACTCCCCCAAATCCTATTTAAGCTTTTGACACTGTCTTTTTGACTTGAAGCACGTCTCTCATGCCCCCAATGTTCCCTACCAAGGCTGCTCTGACGGGAACGACCGTATTTTGCTGTGTATAATGTACTTCCATGTTTTTGACCCAAACTTTCAGGGGGAAAACATATCTTTTGTTTTAATTTTTTTAATTCAAATTTTTTTTTACATTTAGGTACTTGTTTTTTTGTATTATAAAGGAATTTTAGCATTTTAAAAAACATACTATGGTACAAGAAATTTTATGTAACAAATAATTACAAAACACGAAAACCAGATACCAGGTATAAGAAATTTTATGTACCGGTAACAAATTTACAATATTTATGCATCATAGAAGGCCAAGAACTCTTCATCATCATTGCAAGTTGGTCGTAAATTCAACAAAACCGATTATCATATTCCATGTTGGTATTTTGCATACGGATATCGTTATTGACTTCTAGAGTTACGCTTTTAACTCAAAAGCATAAATAAAACAATTAAAAACATTTATATAGATACGGAATTAGTACTACCCATGTATAATGCTCATCCTTGTTTTTCCCTCACAAATTTAGGCAAAAAAGTGCGCATTATACACATGGCAAAATATGGTAACATAATCACTATGAATATACTCTGATGTTTTTTTGTCCCTGTTACAGTCAAATAAGTACATACCCTTTAAAGCTACAGTACTTCACTCTCTCTTCCAAAGGCTTCACGAACTTCATGCGTAGTCCTGCCTGTGACATCTTTAACCCATTGCACCATGAAGTGTACCAGGACATGGACCAGCCCCTGTGCAACTACTACATCGCTTCCTCTCACAACACGTACCTGACTGGGGACCAGCTCCTTTCTCAGTCCAAAGTGGACATGTATGCTCGGGTGCTCCAAGAGGGCTGTCGCTGTGTGGAAGGTATGTGCTTTGTCTGAGCTCTGCTTAGGTTGGTGAACATGTCCTTCAGTCGGTGAGTCAAGTCCAGTACAAATAATGGGGCCCTAACAAATGCACTCGCACTAATCAGAACCATTTCTCTGCTCATTGTAAAGTCATTCTTAACTCAGTCCTTTACCAAAGAGGATTACTGTTCAATCAGGAGGGAGAGAACTATGTGCTTGCAGTTGGGAAGTACTCCTTGGGTTGCTGAAAAATTGTGATGAAAACGAAAGTTTTCCTAGAAAGGTAGTTTTGATTAAGTGGTAGCAAAAATAGTTCAGGATAGCTGTTTGTCTTCACAATACTTCATGGTCTGTCAGTCAGCTGACATGCATTCAATTTCCATTGGGTTCTGGTGGTAAGGACACAGACATAAGACATGGTTTCTGTCTTCAAAGAGCTGACAGTCTAGTTGAAGGGTGCGAAGTATAACAGTAGTACAGTGTGAGAATTCCACCAGTTGAATCATATATGTGGTAGAGAAGTGGTACCAAAAGTAAGGTGTGAAGTAAAATACAATGACAAATCAGGTAGGCTGGGAAGGTAGAATTAGGTCAGTCATAAGGGTTTTGAGTGCTGTAGTGAGGAATTTCAACTTTAGCTTTTGGGAACAGGGGTCCAATGAAGGGTTTCAAACCTATAGTGATATGATCACACTTGCAGTTTAGAAAGATCACTTGGACAGCAGTGCAGGAAGAAATTTTTTATTTTAAATAGGTATTTGGAGGGGGACGGGAGAGGACTTTAGAGCAAGGAGAATGGAAGGCTATTGCAGTGATGCAAAGGAAAGATTATAAAAGCTTGGACTAAGTGAGACGATTAAACAGATATTAAAGAAGTAAGCTCAACACGACTTGGTAAGTAAAGTGAAGGATGTAAGGAATGAAAGAGAGAGCTGGAAGGAATGAGCAGTGCTACCACATACTATTGGGAAGCTAAGAAGAAGACCGTTAATGAGTTCAGTTTTCCATCTGTTGACTTTGTAACATATGTGGACATTTTTATTCATCAGTTGATAATGATATCTGAATTCAATGGAAGGACCCAGGCAAGATATATTCCATAATTCTGAGCATTATACGTGGTAGTTTAAATCTCCAAAGTGTCTGATGTCACCTATAGAGAGGACTGGAGAAGAGAACGAGGCCTGGGGATATGATTGATCCAACATTTAGAACGTAGGAAGAGCAAGGGGAACCAATGGGGCAAACTATCACACAGTGGTCGCTTGGACCTAAGGGTTGGAAGTATCAGAAGGGAATGGTCAAAATTGCCCCACGCAACAGAAAAGTAAAATAAAGTAAACACTAACTATCCAATCTGTTTTTGACAGTGGAGGTTAATGGTGTCCTTTGCTATATAATTTTGGTGACATGTTAGTGGGAAAGCGGGGTAGCTAATCTGCTATGGGTTAGTATCTCCACATTTTTATTTACTTATATTTATTTATTTTGCAAGCCCACATATTTTAAATTATTTTTCTTTTAAATTTTTGTTTGTATTTTTCAGTTACAATTGACATTCAATATTATTTTATATTAGTTTAAGGTGTACAGCATAGTGGTTACACGTTTATATAAGTTATGCAGTGATTCCCCCCAGTTAATCTAGTATCTGCCTGGCACTTCACATATTTGCTGCCACGTTATTGACTATATTCTTTATTGTCTCAGCATTTTTATACATTAGAAGAAGAATTTGATGATATAGGTTGGGAAGATTTGAGATTTCGGAAGAGGGCGAAATGGGGATACAGGCTTGTTTTTAGATGGGATGAGGGAACAAGAGATTTTGAAAGTGTTCATGCCTGATAGGCTCTCTTTTCTCAGAGAAGTAGGAGAAAACATCATTCACTAAGTGCAAAGTGGATAAAGGTTGGCTTGGGGGCTTATGAAGATCAGCAAACTTTTAAAATAAGTCATCAGGTAGTGGAAAAGGAGTTGACTAGATAAGTTGGAGAATGCTTAGCTAATTTCCAAAACCGTCAAAAAAAACATAGTCTTTGGGTGGCCCGATGGCTCAGTGGGTTAGAGCTTACGCTCCTAACAAGGTTGCTGGTTCAATTCCCTCATGGGATGGTGAGCTGCGCCCCCTGCAGCTAAATAGTGAAAACGGCAACTGGATTTGGAGCTGAGCTGCACCCTCCACAACTAGATTGAAGGACAACGACTGATGGGTCCTGGAAAAACACACTGTTCCCCAATAATCCCCAACAAAAAATTTTTTAAAAAGTATTTTTGTGATACAAAATCCTATGCTTAGACTACTCCCACCCCATCTCCAACAAATTAGTTATAGAAGCAGTGAAGACAGATTATAGAATTGATTCAAGCCTCTAGGTCATATAAAATGTCTTCAAGGTATTGGTGAGAGCTCTTAAGTAATTGACAGTACGTCCATGGTTCTCGGAAAAGAAGTGAAGTGAATAAGGAGCCACAAAATGAGGTTAAGAGACTAGAAGACTCAAAGAAATGGAAATATGGAGAAAGTTGTCGTCACACATATAAAAAACAAGAACAGTGCGTTATTATCACAAGGTGTGATTTTGGATGTAGTTATAGGTGCTGCGTACATCCAAGGCATGTCGTGGGAGAGCATGATTGATGTTGGGTGAAGCAAAGGATTGTTGGCGTTGGAGGTCGAGGCTAAGAGATTGAGTGGATTGCCCACATGGACTTTTAACTCACAAAGGATGCCAACAGGGAGATTAAAAGTTAAAAAATTTAAACATGAAAAGCTGGAGATTAAACACTATAAACCAGATATTTAAGTACAAAAAGAATGCTATAGAAAAGTCAATTGGAACATGCCAGAAAGATATGGTTGGATAAAGCGTGGAGGATATTTTATGACTATAGAAGCACAGTTGTTGAAAAGTAGCAATGAAGGCCTAGAGAATGCCTCCTGGTTCTGTGATTTATACCAAAAAATATCTGTGGAAAAAGGAAGTAGCATCCTCCAAGGTCAGCTGGTTGTTAATGGAGATAAGGAGGTTGAGGGAGAGTTCCAAAAAGAGTCTGATGATAAAGGGAGTTTGTTTATAATGGAATGGAGCCCATGGAGCAAAGAGGAATTGCTTTTTGATGGGGGTATACTGGGATTCCTAGTGGATAATGGGTTGTTCTTGAGGTGGATAATGGGCTGTTCTTGAAGTGGTGGAATGGAATAATACAGAGAAATAAATAAAGCAGTCGGCTGGTAAGGTAAAAGTAACAACTGGATGGACCTTTCTTTGCCAGATCTTTTCTGGCTTGAATTTTTTCTGCTACAGAAGTATAAGATGTAATATTATGGCAACAGTAGTGGTAATAGTAGTAGTAATGTTATAAAAGTGAATTAACTTATTTTAAAGGTGGACTGTCATAACTGTCTGCATACAGAACCATTAGGATCACTACAAATGTAGCACTTTGGAAATTAATGCTCTAAGACACGTCATTTTTGCTGTGGATGCAGAGAACACCTATTGACAACAGTGATTGACAATTGTGTAGCTTAAGCAACTAAATAATGAAGATGCTTATAAAATATTAACTAAAAAAGCTTCGAGCAACTAAAGGTCTTGAGATGATATTCTGCTCTCAGGCATTATTCAACCCTTTGTTCACTCAACACTCCCCAGGGTTTACATGTCTGCCATGCATAGAGATACCCAGGGCGCACCCTGTCATAGGATTCATAGTGATAGTTGCCTGTCATTTTAGACGGTGACATTTTTGTGGAGGCCAAATATGGAAAGTGACTTTTAGTGACTCCAAGAAGTGAAGTCAACTCTAGGCAATTGTGCACTTTTGTTACTTCTATGTCCTGTACTCTAGTTCTTTTGCTTTTCATGTCCTTCAGGTACCCAATTTTCTCTTTTTTGGTTTCGCTGTCCAAAATCAGTATCCAACCCAAGCTTAACCATGTTCCTGTCATTGACTCCTTATATTGAGTCAAAACTTTAATCCTCCAGTTCTGTTTGGGATATTAAGGAGGAATATTAATAAGTTATCTGATTAAGAGAACTTATAGTAAGGCACACATGCGGTTGTCACGTTGGCTTTGCAAATACTGATTTTTAGTCTTAGTTTTTTCAGGGGTCTTTTAATTTTAAAATGAGAGCTTTTAGGAATTGTGTGTAGTAGATGATATTGAACATGAGCCTTTTGTGCTACATACTTTTTTTCTTGTCTGCCAGTCACCAAAGTACTACAATAGAAAGAAGCTTCTTTGCCCTTCTTGTCTAAAAGGTTACCTGCTTTAGAGAGTGACACAGACTGAGAATATGCACAGCTGTGGTGTAATTTTAAAGGACATGGAATCGCTCAAATATCACCCTCACCAGCTTCTATCAGCAAATCACTCTTTTATTATTTGGCTTGAAGTTCTTACTATTGGAATAATCTATGCCTGGACATTGCAAGTCAAGCTATGAGTTTTGCAAGGTTTTTGTTGAGGAGAAGAAGTCTATTTATCTGGGAGACTTGGTCAGCTTTATGCTTGATCTATTTACTGTTTGAAATTGTGGTTGTCACCTTGGCTTTGCAAATACTGTAGGAAGGAACAGGTGGACTTCCATGATTTCAGCCCCGTTTGTGTGCTAGTTTCTGATGAAGTGTTTTCAATACATTCTCATTTAATTCTTACAATACTAAGGGAGATGGAATAATTTTATTAAGAAAACACCCCAACTTGGAGTGGAGTTAGTGGCTCAAGTTCCCATAGCTGGGAAGTTTGGAAGCTGGGCAGTTGTCTGACTCCCCCCACTCCACTATTTTCCAGGAAGTCTGTGTGTTTTTTGGAGGAGCGAGCATTGAAAGGCATGACTGTCCCTAAGGGGGATCAAATGAGGGACATCAGGTCATATAAGGAAAGCTAGAGAAAGCAAAGTGTACAACACAGAGGGCAGGTTGGCTTTACATGGAGGAATTTGGTTGTCTTATGAGTAGGCCTGACATCTAAATATTTTGATGTTCCTAAAGAAGACTTAAAATGCGATGACATGATCTTTTATGTTCTAACAATTTTTGTCAGCTGTGTGATTTGAAGACCTTAGTTCACATTTGAAGCTTGGGCCTGGAAGACACCAATGTATATATGCTCAGTGGTCCTTTATCTACCTTAGGTCCAGATGAAGTTTTTATTCTCAAACACCTGTGGCTAGGATTTAAAGAACCTGATTTATAGAATGTAGCAGATCATGAATTGAAAATTCAGGTACCCCCGATATTTTTCTGAATATAACACTTAGAGATGAAGAGTAGTGAATGCAGACAGTTTCTTCATGGCATTGGGACCCGAAGCATCTCTCCACTTTCAGGCTTCTATTTTGATAATGTTGTGTTTTCCATTTGCCCTGGTTCAGCTGCAGTAATGTCCTAGGTCAGGAGATGTATGGTGTCTTGAGGAAGACTAGCACGTCTTTTTTGGTGATGTGGGCTTCTCAGAAAATCAAATCAATACCATTTTTTTACATGACCTTTTATTCTCTTGATTTTCAGCCTGAGTTACTTAATAAATATGGATGTTCTGTCCAGGGGATTTTCACTCTCATGTTGGAAGTGATGATGTTGCATTGCTGTTATAATTGTTTACAACCTTTCCTGTTGTAACGGAAAGGTTGTGCTAACAGAGTGGGATGTTTTTAAGTTACGTTATGAAAAGCTGTCGTGTTAGCTGCTCGGCCTGCCTTCAGAACTGACCGACTCTGTCAGGGTGCTTTTGGGGGCCTCTACTGTATGACCTGATTGAGAAATGGGCCCTGGCTGTTTTGTGGCTAGGATTGGTTAGAGGATTTTAACCTTGCCAACATTCTCATTACAGCCTGAGATCTTATAAGAAATGTCACTGCCATTTGAACATGGCTAGCAATGCGACCTGTTAGCATGCCAGCACTATCTGGGAATGTTGTTATCTTCATGTAGCAGACAAGTCATGAAATCAGACCTAAAAAGCAAACATTGGAAGAACCATCCTTGACTATGGATATTCTGCCTGTGTTATAAACATTAGCAAAAAGTACCTTCTTTTATGACCAGTGTAGTTTTAAAGCACTACTTTTTGTGTTTATGATAATTAGGTCAGATGCGGCATTGTCTTGTCTACTTTACATTTTTTGGGAAAGATTAGCTCATTTATGAGGAACCCTCTTTTGTCCTTTCTTCTGCAAGATGGGTGTAAATTAGGGTGTAAATTGTTAATAGTATATATTTTTAAAACATCTGTTTATTCTTTCCACACCTACATCCAGACAAAGAAGGTCAAGTGTATGTCAAAGGATAGACAGAGCCTTTCTTTTGAGAAGATGTCTTTGATACATTTGACCTCATTTGCAGGCCCAAAGGAACAGTATGACACTGCATAATAGTATACCAAAACCTTTGGTCTTCTCAACAGCATCTTTACTCTTAAACTTTGTTTCCAGTATTCCTATGGTATTAACCTTGAAAGTTCTTTCTCCTTTTACCTTCTCTAATTTTCTCCCTAAGTCTATTTAAATAGCTAATGCTTAATTGACTCAAGAGGTAACAGTATTAGGAAGCAGAACTAATAGGAGATCTGTCTATCTATCTACCTACCTACTTACATAACTATTAGAGATAGAGATAGAGATATAGGGGAGATACATATATAATATAAAACATGTTTTTAGGAAACATCAGTCTTTGCTGTTAGGGGCCTTTAACTGATTGGGTGAGACCCATCCCTTATATTATGGAATCAGCTTTACTGGATTCTCTTCTTCTTGTTATTATTAAATATCTTTACAGTAATACCTAGACTGGTATTTGACCCAAAAACTTGGCATCATAGCCCAGCCAAGTTGACACATAATTTCAAACCACATTATGGTTGTGGTGAACAATTTGAAAGTTTTAGAAGGAAATAGAGATACTATCTCTTGAAGTAATATACAAACACACATATAGAAAAGGTGCTACTAAAACAGAGAATAGATGTGGTCCTGAATTGTGTGGCCCTAATTAAAAGGCAGAGTTTTAATTGGTATGCCGTTAGCCAAACCCAGTCTACAGAATTATTTATGTTTGGCCCATATTGTAATCTTAAAAATGGATTAATTTCCAGTAACTAAACATTGGGAAAATTCATTATAAGAAGATCTAGATTTTTGGTTTTCCTCAGATCTGGCAACCAGAGTTTTTATTCCTACTCAGCAATGATTGACTGACAGTATGAAGTAGTTATCTCATGGAGACACACATTTGCTGTTGGCCTGCTGCTCTCAGTCATGTTACCTGCTGCGTTCTTGTTGGTATTTGAGTTCGTGACATCTTACCATAAGGAAAGACAGTGTAATGAGAGCTGGGTAGGTTCTGTGGGGGTGCCTATCTAAGCCTGGATTGGGACTTAGATAAGCAAAATGAAAGAGAAAGGGGGTATTTCAATTGACCTTCAATGAAAGAAACTAAGGCATAAGGTAGGATTGTACTTGAGGAAACTTCCCTAATTGAGAGAACAAGCCTGTGAGTTTGGGTGTAGGAGAAAATAAAGTTGACTTGTCATACAGGAGCTAGGATATTAATTAATGCAATACTAGTTCCTTTAGCAGTCAAACCTAATATCTCATGCCTTAAAACAACTAAAGTTTATTTCTTGCTTACGTGAAGTTCAAAATAGTTGTTCCTAATGGATGAATCTTTCAAACAGTGATCTGGGGTCCAGGCTCATTCCATCTGATGGTTGTGCCATTTTCAACACGACTTTTAAAGTCACAGCAGAAGAGCAAACATGGAAGACTGTAGGGCAAGTTTTTGTAGACAGACCTGGATGGAAGTGGTGCACATCATGTCTGCCCACATTCCCATGGCCCGTCCTACTGCGAGAGAAGCCTGGCCAGTATAGCCCAGCTGTGTGCCAGACTGAAAGAGAAAATGGGTTCAGTGAATGACTAGCCAGCTTCTAGCACCAGAGGTAGGGACCTTGGAGTTTAGCAAGCAGGAGCGGCTGTATGATATTTATTAATAAATTTAGCATGTATCTACTAAGTATTTGCTATGTGTTGGATGCTGTGGTATGCTGTGGAAAAGTTAGGCTTTTGAGCAAAGGAGTAATGTGGTGAAAGCAGTTTTTTGAGAAGTTAGTTTGGCGGCAGAGTGTAAAACAAGAGAAGGCAAACTCTTAAGTCACGGAGAATGGTGAAGAAGTAGGTGTCTTTCTCTCGCTGGGAGCCAATGAAGTTGTCTACACACATATCAATATCAATATCATCAATAACAATATCAGTTACTATGTGCCATGCCGTGCTTTAAGCAACTTTACATGTAGTGAATTATCACTCAAACTTAGGATGAAAGTGCTGCTATTATCTTCCTTTTAGAGACGGGGAAAGCAAGACTTGAAGTGATTCAGTCATTTGCCCATATTCACATCAATCTTGACATGGCTTGAAGATTTGAATTTAGGAAGTCAATGTTATTTTATAACTACTGTAGAATTAATAAAGTGGAAATAAATCTAAGGGAAACCTCATGAGTTTAAGTGAACAATAGTGAAAAACCCTGTTACTGATTTAAGAGGGTCACTGCGACTATTAAAAGGCTGTAGTAGACTGAAGGAAAAGTGAAACTAAAGAAACAACCTGTTAAGAAATATCACTGTCCTTGGCACACTTGATTGGATTTAGAACACTTCTAATGAGAGTTCTTGGTAAATACTGAGCTGCTTGTGAGTATGACATCTTTGTTAACTTTAAGCACAAAAATCCCCCAATTATTTATAATCTTTTGAGTCCTTACTCTGATAAATATGCCAGAATACCCATTTCTCTGTTTGACTTCTTTATCATGATTATAATAGATACAATCTCAAATAACAAAATAATACTCGTCTCATGTTTCCAGAAATACTAAACACCAGAAACTTTGGTTTGTTGATGTGAAGTTCTGTTTTTGGCAGTTGACTGTTGGGATGGCCCAGATGGAGAGCCGGTCGTACACCACGGTTACACTCTCACTTCAAAAATTCTCTTCAGAGATGTTGTGGAGACCATCAACAAGCACGCCTTTGTGAAGAACGAGTAAGTATAGCAATACCTGGAAGCTAAGCTAGCCCAGCACACAGAGCCTTGCCTGAAGTAACATGGCTACTAAAGCACACACTCTTCCTTGGAGCCTGCATCTCCTTTCTCCTACCCTAGTTCTCTCCTTCCTTCGCAACAAAATATTGTGAACAAATAATATGTACTCCATGTACAACTTTTTAGTGCTTTATTTATTCCTTCTCTAGTTGTTGCCTTCACAAAGCATGGTCTTGCAAAGAGTGACCTAAAAACTTCTAAGCCCAAGGTGCACAGAGTATCTATGCAGTAGTCTGAAAACACAGTTTACTATACAGTAGTTTATTGATATGACGAGTTGTGATAAAAAAAGTACAGTGAATGTGTAAATAAAAAAAATTATTACAGTAAAAGACACATTGCCGTTAATCCCCCTCAAAATACTCCCCCTCTCTTCCATCCCATCGTTCTCGCCACTTTCTGAAGCAGTTCTGGAAGTCCTCTTTCGTGAGTGTCTTTAGTTGCCCTGTCATGGCCACCTAGATGTCCTGAATCACTTTGACTTTGGGGATGAGCCAGAAGTCGCATGGTGGCAGATCTGGTGAATAAGGTGGATGAGGACACACCGTAATCTTTCTATTTGACAGAAATTGCCGTGTACCAGAAGTGATGTGTGACATGCAGCGTAGTTATAATGGAAGATGAAGTAAAGACACTCACAAAAGAGGACTTCCAGAACTCTTTCAGAAAGTGGCAAGAAAGATGGGATAAACATATTTGAAGCGAGGGAGAGTAGTTGAGGGGGATTAATGGTACTGTATTTTTTACTGTAACAAATTTTTTTTTAGTTAAACATGCATCATATTTTCTGATCCTACCTCATACATTGCCATACAGGAAAATAATATCTAGGTTTCCAAACTTGCTGGATGTCCTATATATGCTAAAGTGTCTAGCATCCTTATGTTACTTGACCCCCCCATCCTTGGTATTTGATAATATTGACTATTTTCTCCCCAATACTTGCTCTTCTTTTTGTATTTTTTTGTATTTTTGTATTTTTTTTGTATTTTGTATTTTTTTGTATTTTGTATTTTTTGTATTTTGTATTTTTTGTATTTTTTTTGTATTTTTTGTATTTTGTATTTTTTTGTATTTTGTATTTTCTTTTTGTATTTTTTTTCCATTATAACAGTCTCTCCTCCATTACTGTCATTGCTTCACTCTCATTTTGTGGCCTGTGATCTTCTATTCCATTTCTTCACTCCTTAAATAGTCACTATTTCCTATTTGGTCTACCTTTTTTTGGTTACTTGTCTAATTATATGTCCAGATCGTTTCCCTTAAGTTTCAGAGCTATGTAGAAAAATTCTTAGTAAAAACTCACTGGAGTATCTCATAGGAACCTCAAAACCTACAAATATTATTATTTATTCAGATATTTGATGGTGCCTACTCTAAGCCAGGCATACTGTAATAGGTGCAGGGAGCCACAACACTGAACAAAAAATAAGACTCCTGCCATCATGGAGCTTATATCCCAAACTGAACTCACCACCATCTCGTTCTGCCAAATCGCCTCTTGCTCTGCTGTTTATTTTTCATTTTTAAAAAATAATTGGGTGTAGCACTGTCTGCCAGTGACTTCAGCCCGAACCTGGGAGGCATTCTAGATTCAGCCAATTCTTGTCAGTTCTACTCTAAACTATCTTTTGATTCAGTTGCCTTCTCTTCATTTTCACCTTCCTTTCGGTTCATCCTCCACACCGGTGTGATATTTCTTTCTGAAAATATAAGCATGGTGTTGTAAGTCTTGTTTTTAAGTCCTTCAGAAGCTCACTGTGGTTCACAGTCATGTCTCCCCTGCCTTCCGGGGCCTGGCTTCTTCTTTGTCTTCCAGTGTCTTGTCCCACCATTGCTCCACACACACTTCAGCTTCTGCCTTCATTGACTGACTGTCTTTCGGATTTCTCAGTGATCCCACATTTTTCACAACTCACTACCCTCGCATATGCTCTTCTCTCTGCCTGGAACACCCTTCTCCGTTATGCCACTTGCCTAATTCTTGCTTATCCTACAAGACTACTTAAGCATTGTTCCTTTGGCAAACTTACTGATACCAGCAGTTGATTTAAAGTCTCCTTTTTTCTGTTCTTGGCACCCTGAACATATTTCTATCATATCGTATAGGTCTCTATGACAATTGTTGGTTACTTGCCTTCTTTTAAGTTTTTTAGACCATGAACTCATTGACGATATGGGGCTATGTCTTATTCATTCTTTATTGCAGAACGTGTGCCTGCAATATACCAGACTGTCAGGAAATGATTTTTGAAACAAAGGAAGCAAATTAAAATTACAGCTGCATGAAATTAACCTTATAAAAGTTAGCAGCCTTTGAAATTTTTAATATTTCGTCTTGTCATTAATTAACCATGAGGTTAAAATGCTCCTCTAATGAGAGACACTTGCTGCATAGCAGGTTGAGTTTATGGTGTCTTGTATGTGGAAGAATGATGAGTACTGATTTCTGATGGACCTTTGCTACCCTGATTGCTACTAGTCTCAGCCAAGTTGAAGGATTGATTTTGCCCTGTCTTTCCCAATATGTGAAGTAAAGTGCTGAGAAGACCTGTTCCCTATGGACCTCTGAGGAGCCTCTGGTGACTCGATAGCCCTTACTTTCAAGTTTGGGACTCCTTAGGAGAAAAGCATTTCAAATTAAAACAGTTAATAAGCTGCTTTAACACCTATTAAAAGTTAAGTCTTTTTCTGTTCTTTCTTAAACTTCAGTTGCATCTTTACACCAGGAATTTTCAACCTTGGCACTACTAACATTTTGAGTCAGGTAGCTCTTGATTGTGGGGAACTGCCTTGTGCGTGTAGGATGATTAGGAGTGTCCCCGACTTCTACCTACTAAGTGCCAGTAGCAGCCCCCATATTGTGACCACCAAAATGTCTTCAGGCATTGACGAATGTCCCTCTGTGACGGGGTGGAGGTGGGAGGGTGGAGTGTGGAGCACAGTTGGCCCATCCCCTGCCAAGAGGCACCGCTTTACACTAAGCACATTCGACACTAATAGATTTTTTATAAGCAGATCAATAATTTAAAAAGTCATTGTTAGAACTCCCTGATATGATTGCATAGACAACTAAGGGTTGCTAGTTTGTTGTTTTTTTCTCTTTTTGTAACACTCTGGATAAAACCCAGGTGAAGACAGCGCAAACAGATTATAGTCAGATAACTAAACCAATGTTAGTCACAAAGTTTTATCCCTTATATTACTCTGGCATCAGGTTTTACTAATGAGGACAGAATGTAATTTTAGGAGGTCACAGCCTGTATTGTGGAGCTTATCCATGTTATACAAGCCCAGAAATAAATTTTATTTCCTCCACGATATTTTAGGCAATTTAAATATTGATTTGTAACTCTGGAAGAAAATATATTGCCTATTACTTTTGAAAATATTGTTGGAAAACTAGAAAACAAATCAAAATAAACCTGAATTTGAAGTAATTTCTCATTCTGAGGAAAAAACAAAGTCAGAAGAGGGGTAACATCATGTAATCAGTCCTGGTTCCCTTTCTGCCTTGGCTACCGCCTCCTCAGGCTGTCTTTGGTGATCGCTTTACGCAGGTCTCGCATTCTCTACGCAAAAACCTGAGTGCTGGGGGCCGGCCCAGTGGCTCAGGCAGTTAGAGCTCCATGCTCCTAACTCCGAAGGCTGCCCGTTCGATTCCCACATGGGCCAGTGGGCTCTCAACCACAAGGTTGCCAGTTCAATTCCTTGAGTCCCGCAAGGGATGGTGGGCTCCGCCCCTGCAACTAAAATGGAACATGGCACCTTGAGCTGAGCTGCTGTTGAGCTCCCAGATGGCTCAGTCGGTTGGAGCGCGTCCTCTCAATCACAAGTTGCCGGTTTGATTCCTGCAAGGGATGGTGGGCTGTGCCCCCTGCAACTAGCAATGCCAACTGGACCTGGAGCTGAGCTTCATCCTCCACAACTAGGATCAAAAGGACAACTTCACTTGGAAAAACATCCTGGAAGTACACACTGTTCCCCAATAAAACAAAAAAAGTCCTGTTCCCCTACCCCAATTAAAAAAAAAAAATCTTAAAAAACAAACAAACACCTGAGTGCTGGTGAAGAGTGAATACTTGACTTTTGTTTCTTTTTTCTGAAACAAAAGACTAATATATAATTCTATACAAATGATTTTAAAAGGCCTGATATAAAATGCTATGAAACAAAAAATTCCATTATGGTATTTTATACTTAATAGTAATTTCTAAGTCAGGGCTGATTGTATATTTTCAAGTAAATATCTGCATTTAATAGTATTCAGTGGTCTCTTAGATGTTTCTAGACTTTTGAATAAAAATAAGACAAAGTAGTTCCATTATGAGTTTTGTTTCTTTAGGCTTCTCAGCTCTCATAAAATTTTCTCTTTTTTAAAAAAGACGTATGTACCATTTATTTTCCGAGGTACGAAATATCAAACTAAGTCATCCCATGTGAATTGGTGTATTGTTCAGCCATTACGCCTGGCAAAGTATATTTGCTCACAAGAGGGTATTTTTGTTGTTGTTGTTCTTGTTTTTTTAATGCATATGTCATTTTTCTCACTTTGAAGCATTTTAATCATCACCACTCTTACAAGTACTGTCTATGATTGCAATAACATAATGAAAACAGAATGATTTCCAAAACTCCCTGTGAGTTGCCTGTACTCAACACCTTTAAATCGTGGTGCTGTTCTTGCAGGTTCCCAGTTATACTGTCTATTGAAAATCACTGCAGTGTCCAGCAGCAAAGGAAGATTGCTCAGTATCTGAAGGGAATATTCCAGGACAAGCTGGACCTGTCATCTATAGACACGGGAGAGACCAAGCAACTTCCAAGCCCTCAAAGTTTGAAAGGCAAAATCCTCGTGAAGGTAATTACCCGAGGGAACACGATAAAAGGCATTGATGGTCAACTAAGCCCTCCCTTCCTTAAGGACTGAAAACTGGTTTATCAGGAGAGTAATCAATGGAGTCCACATATGAAGGGTTGTCTAGATTTGTGTTGGAACCTTGCTCCTATTTATTTATCGTCATACTTTCAGAAATAGCTTGTTATTGACTGATCAACTATTCTAGGACTTGTTTTTATGAAGGGAGAACGTCAGTACTATAAGCCAAATGTTTACTATTTAAGTCTGTAATAGTTCACACTGGAGAATTATGTGTATTAGAATGTGGGGTACCGAGGAGGAGAAGGCTCCTGTGTCCATATCTGAAAGCGTTTCTTTCATATTCTTCTCTCCCATTTCAAGCTCCAATAACTGTCAAAGAAAAAAAGTCTTCACGGTTGATCAGCCTGGGTTATGTAAGTGAGAAGAGCTCTCTTCTAAGAGAAGCTGAGGTGCAGACATCATGCCCCACAGGGCTTGCGTGTATGCGAAGGAGCAGTCAGTGACTAGCCTGACATTTGATCAACAGTTTTTCTGGGGGAGAGGGGCAACTTACTACCTGCAATGAATATTATTCATGCAAGGAATAGACAGAAAGACAGATCTTAGAGACTTCAGATCACTGACTTTGTAATTTTACTTCATTTCAGTGATTTTGTGGGTTTGGACTAAAAGCATCTTGGGTAGTTAGATTGTTTTGAGACTAAAAACCTAAGGAAGAGCAGTATTAACTCAAATTGGGTTATATTTTTACCTGAAAGAGATGGGTATGAAAATTCAAATGTCACGTAGGCACAGAAAAGTCGAAGAAACAGTTTCATTTCATAGCAAGACGTTAAGGGGGGGGGGCAGTAAATGGGATAGATGTAGTCATCTCTGGAATTGGTCAAAACCTGTTTTTCCATTAGCTAAATGAAAATTGTAGACTGAATCTGTCAAAGGGGTTTTATTGGGCATTTGTATGTGTGAAAACATTTTGAATAAAAGCTCCAAATAATGCAAGAGAGAACAGTCAATTTCCTTGAAGTCTTGCTAAAATACACTCTTGTGAATACTGATTGCTGGGCTAGAAAGCTGTTACCTTTATCACCTTGTAAATGTTTCCGTGTTTCGCGAATTGTCTTTAGTCAGCAGTTGGAAGATTAAATTCAGAATAAATCTATTTGACTGAAATCTTTCCATTTTGGATGGTGGAATTTAAGGTAGATATTGATATGAACTAATTGAATCCCTTTCACATAACTGGACTTGGTCATTTGACATGGATTGTCCTTGGGCTGATGGGCACCAGGATGAGTTGGAGCCAGACGTTCGGAGGCAGCACTGGAAGGATTGGCAGCAAGTTAACTAGGAGATTTCAAGGCACCTGAGGTCCATTTGCAGGAGAAATGTTCTTCAGACTTTAAGATTCCCCAGATCAATGGCCAGCGTGCTCCCATTTAAAGCAAAAACAAGGGAACTGATTTTCCTATGTTCCTTTAGTATCAGAGCTATCTCTGATCCCCCAAGTGCATTTCAATGGCTACTTACCACTTTGGAGGTTGGCAAGTTGTTTATTGTAACTATAACACAGGTACACTTTCCACCTCTCTCTCTCTCTCTCTCTCTCTCTCTCTCTCTCTCTCTCTCTCTCTCTCTCTCTTCCTTCACTCACTGCCACACTTAAAATAAGGGCAGCTGAGGCTCAGTGCCCCTGCCCTGTGCTTGGTACTACATGCTCATCACTGTTCCCCTGTCCTTTCTGTCCTGTGCCATCAGAACCATGTGTATTACTCAAAGGCTGTTATTCCTTACTTGGTGATATTTTTTCTCATGTTTGTTAGCTCTATTCTGGGGAAACTTTAAAAAATATGTTGGCTTGGATGCTGTTTCCAAAGAAGAAATTGTCATTACTACATTTAAATGTCTTGTGTACAGGTCCATCCCTGTGTTTTGAGGAGTACCTTCACAGGGGCTAAAAATGCTAGACATTTGTTTTTGTAGCCTTTCTTAGAGCTAGGTTGTGGGCACATGATCTAGTGAGTGGGACCAACCAGAATCCATCCTAGTGAAGGGTGCTGGGAGTGGTGGCAGCTACATTTAGGGCCTCATGGTGGCATCTCTGGCAGTAGTTCCTCATGTTTGTTGTGTGGTTCAGGGAGTCGAAAGCCATGAGGTCTGGGCTTAGTTCTGTTGCAAATGGTGTATTCAGTGTATTCATTCTACTCTATGATTTTGGTTGGCCATCGTATTAGTTATCTATAGCTGCATAACAAATTACCCCAAAATTTAGCATATGAAAACAACAAACATTTATTATTCCATGGTTTCTGTAGGTCAGGAATCTGGGTGTGGCTTAGCTGGGTCCCCTGGTCTACGTGTCTCATGAGGCTGCAATCAAAGTGTCAGCCGAGGCTGCCATCATCTCAAGGCTCTCCTCGGAGGGGATGCACTTCCACTTTAGTGGTTGTTGGCAGGTTTCCAGTCCTTATAGGACATTGGTTGGAGCCCTGTCTCAGTTCCTGTGCTGTGTGCTCCTCCATAGGACAGCTCACAGCATCAGTGCAGAGAGTGAGAACAAGAGAGAAAGAGGGTTTTCTAAGAGAGAAAGGGGTGTGGGAGAGGCAAGCAAGAAAGAATCCACAATCTTTCCATGGTATAATCTCAGAAGTGACATCCCATCACTTTTACAGTATTCCATTTGTTAGAAGTGGATCCCTAGGTGCAGGCCACAGTCAAAGGGAAGAGATTACAGAAGGGCATAAATACCAAAAAGTAGGAACCACTGCAGGTGTTTCAGAGGCTGCCTACCACAGTGGCGTTGGCCACTTAGCCTCAAGGCCTGGTTCTGACCCCGCCCCCAACCTTCCCTAGGAGATTCTGGGGGCCAGTTCAATTTCCTATTCTGCTACCAAGGAAGATGCCTTACTGATGCACATGGTTAGATGCCTTAGAAGCCCTTATCAGGCCCCTGGGACTTGCCCTCTGCCACTGCTTTTTATTTGCTTTTACTTTTTTCTGAATATACTCTTAAATTGGTAAGTGTAGAAAAGGATAAAATAACTATCATCCATAACACTGTTACTCAGAGATACCTATTCTTAATAATTGACCGTATTTCTTGCCAGAGTGTTTCCTTGAGTTTTTATACATCATTGATATTATATTGTATATATAATTCTATAACTTGAATTTCTTACCATTTCATTATAAGAATTTCTTCTTGTCAAAAAGCCCCTGATTTCTAAAGTGTGTTGGTAAGTGGTCGTGAAGAGCGTGCTCCAGCTGGGCAGCAGTCTCAAATCATTGTCTGTGAAAGAAGGGCTCATAAATGCAGAGGGACACAACAAGTGTGTGGTAAGGGTACATTTAACCAGCTCAGAACATGCTGCTCTTAAGGGCATGGGATGGAGTGATGCTTGTTATGATAAGTCATATATTTTTGAAAAGATGCCTGATGTTTACTTATAGTGTCCCTAGCTAATTATATTTCATTAAAAGTAATTAAAGTACCTTTTCTTGAAAGTGTTCTCCCTTGTTTAGCCCATAATTCAAATAATCTGCTTTCTAGTCAGTCTGAAGTAATGTTGGCCAAAGGATAGGACATTTTTATTTTTCATATTTAAAAAATTATTTTAATTGTAAAATACAAATGACAAAATTTAGCTACCATCATAACCATTTTAAGTGTACAGTTTAGCAGTATTAAGTACATTCTCATTGCCAGGTAACCAATCCCCAGACCTCTTCATCTTGTGAAACTAACTCCATACCCATTGTTAATTCCCTGTTCTCCCCTCCCCACAGCCATGGTAACCGCTATTCTACTTTCGGTTTTTATGAATTTGACTACTCTGGGTACCTCATATAGGTGAAAGTATTTGTCTTTTTGTGACTAGGTTATTTCACTTAGCATGATGTCCTGAAGGTTTATCCATGCTGAAGCATGTGTCACAATTTCCTTGCTTTTTGTGGCTCAATAATATGCTGTCATATGCATATACCGCATTTTGTTTATTCATCTTTCGGTGGACACTTGGGTTGCTTCCACCTTTGGCTATTGTGAGTTTATTTTTATTTTTAAATAATGTTCCATTTCAGGGTAAGAAATTGCCTTATCACCTTGGAGATGAAGCAGACGAAGGGGAAGTTTCTGATGAAGACAGTGCAGATGAAATTGAAGATGAGTGCAAGTTCAAGCTCCATTATGTAAGTTACACGCTTGGTCCTAATTTGTACCCTCAATGTGCTGTGGTAAAAAAAATTGCTGCTGGGTTGGAATCCTTACAAATATGGTGGCTCTAGTGTAAAAAGGATATTCATTGAAAGTTACTTTGTGTGCCACCACACCGACACTCAAATGCTTATTGAATGAAGCAAGGAGTCTTGTGTCTTTGAGTTGTAAGGAATGTTAGTGATTAACCCATCTGACCCTTTCTCCAGGGACAAATCCCCTTCTATTACAACTTGGGCAAAACTCAAATTATGGTTAGAAATGTCACTGTCTTGGAAATACTCTGGGTTTAGCACTGTCTCCCTCCTCCCGCTAGTAGCCCCACCGTACTGCCTGTCAAGGCTGGCTCACAGACGCCGCTGCATGTGTGTCTACCTGTCTAGGATGCCCACACTCACCCTAAGAGAATGTACCTTGGGCCAGAGGATTTCCAAGATCTTTCAGATGTGGGATTCTTCCTTACTCTTTAATTTGCCACACCTTAAATAAAATGGCCTAGAATAATTTGTTATCTGCATGGTACTTCAGACCCCTGTCCTAGATCAAGGAGCTGCCGTTCTAGAAAAGTTCTATTTAACCAGGTAGTCCAAGGGAAATGAAAGCCTAGGAAAGATGTAAGGCTTAAAGAGATACCCCCTCCGACCCACCATGGGTGGCTAGGATTTCTTGACCTCCTACTCCCCACCCCCACCTTTTACAACTCATGTGATCGCCAGGATCCCATGAAAATCTGAAATTAGCATTTGTTCATGTTAATTTGTTACAGGGTTTACAATTTTATTTATGTAGAAAAGGGGTATTCCTCTAAATATCAGAACTATTCTGCGATCTAAAAAACAGAAAAAAGTGTATAAATTCTTTTAATTTACATCATTGCCTGGATTTCAATGATAATATTGTTAAAAACAATCTGCTCTCTTCTAGATTATGGTAACTGTGCTACTTTCCTGTAGGTACCAAAAGGGGCTGGCATCATTTTCAAAGTGGGCAAGAGCATAACACAGCTGAAGTCTCAGTCGACACTTCATTGTTGGCTTTAATGCACTTTAAAAGGGATGAAGTGGAGAAGATTCAGCTTGAAGTGGAAAAGAAAAATTACCATCTGTATTAATCTCTTTCCTTTAATAATTTATCTTAGCTCAATTAACTACCACTAACTAATTGGGCTATAGTTTTAGAAAATTAATCTCAATAGATTTACATAAGTGAAAAGACAGTTAATATTTTAAATAGTTTCTTATTTGCTTTCCTAGGAATTTACAATTTTTTTGTTTTTAAATTAAATACTTGCAATTATGGGTAATTTAGCTCACATGTCTCAGCTTTATTTTACAAACCAGATTTTTGTTTCTGATTTTCATTACCTTTCCATCTTGTTTCCCATATCTCTTAGTTGCTAGCCTCAGAGTAGTCTATCATTTGAAAACAGGCAACAGAGAGGTTTGACTAAGTTATGTGGTTAGGAGATGCTATTTTTAGTGAAAATGAGTGGTGGAAATTTAACTACTATCACCATGTAGTCATGTATTGCTCTGAGTAAAACCCAAGTTGTTCTGTTTTCTAAATCCACCCACTTAATATAATTTTTTCTCTAATGTTAGTGAACCTTCTAACTTTCGAAGTTAAATGTCTATCAGCTATAGTTTTATAGAAACAAATCAGTAAAAATATCCAGCTGAGTTCTTTTCATTCTCAAAGTCTCTTTGTTGGTTTCTAGGAACCCAAACAAGTAGATAGTTTTGAACATGGTTCCATAAAGACAGTCATGATACTTCATTTTGATTCTTTGATTTGGGCCAAAGTGAAAGTGGAGAGCACCTTTATTGTGAAATTTTACACGTGTCTTTTAGATTTTCGGAGAGAACATACATAAAGAAACCAACATTCCAGTGGAAGTCTATAAAGTTTTCACTCTATTTTTTCAAATCTTTTTCCTCTATTTTTGAGCTTTTCTAAGAAAAGAGCATGCTCTATTTAGGAAGCCAAAGTGTTATCCTGTAATCAGTCAATTTATAGTCTTATTGTCAGCAGAGGGGTCAAATGCATCATTTGAGTGTCAGATATGAATTGCCTGCTCTAAACCTAATGCTTGATCATATTTGTGCAAAAGAGAACGTACTGTGTATCCTTATGCGAAACCAATAATTACCTTAGAAGAAGTGCTTAACCTCAGTTTTAACGCAACAGGATGTGGTTAAATTTATAAGCTTTATCTGAATTATTGCAATAAGTAAAGGTTTTAGCTTAGCATGTATGAACAGTGGAATACTAACTCATGAGGCTTATGGAAGATCCATGGCACAGTCAACAAATTTTTATTCAGCATCTCTTATTGGAGATGAGCCATCACGTCGTACGTGTCGGGGCAGCTATCAGGAAACAGCACAGAGAAAAATCCTTGCCTTCATGGAGTTTGTATATTAATGGGAGAAGGGGAGGACAGACAAGAAATAAATAAATAACATCTGTAACGTACTAGACAGTGATAAGTACTAAAGGAGAAAAAGGAGGGAAGACGTGTAGGAAGTGTGTGTATGTGAAGGGTCTATTGAAGTTTCAGATGGGATGGCCAGCCAGAAAATGTCTCGCAGAGAAGGTAACATGTGAGCAAAGACCTGGAAGAAGTGAAGAGTTAGCCCTGCTGGGATCTGGGGAAGAATGTTCAGGCACAGGGAATAGCAATTACAAAGGTCAGAAGCAGGATTTGTGGCTCACCCAGCATTGCCCTGTGTTAGAAGTAAAGTGGGAGACAGGACCCTCGCACATGTTTTCTTACTCTTCCTAGTCTATTGTTATTTCTAACTAAGGGGATTCCAACCACCCTGAAAGTTTTTTACACGTGTAATAAATTCTTTCTTGTTGAGTTCATTGAATGCTTCAGGCTTCTGCCTCAGGCTATTTTGTGGCTTCAGCCATAGAGAAAATCTGGCTCATGATGTATCAGCCACAGGGTAAACCTTTTGTGTTCAGTGACCCAGGAATCATATAGCTCAAAGACACAGGGGACAATTTCCTTTTCAACCACAGTACAGTTATCTAACAGATTTGACTCAGTGAACCCAACTTATGATTATTTATCTTTATGGGGTCCTCTAATGTCAGCATACCTTACAGATTTTCCACCCCCATATTTCAACTTCACTGATTATTTCCTCTTTTGAGGATTCAGTATTTTTTTTCTTGTGCTTTCTGAATCTGTTTAGCCAGCCTCTTTGGCACAAATATCAGCTAGCTCTCTTCTATTTGAAGCTCATTCCTTCCAACAATTTTTAAATGAGCCCTAGTATAGTAGCATGTAACAACTTTATTATACTAATACCCTAAAACTATTATTCAATGTGTGTGTATATCTCACACTAAATATTCATTGTTTTTCTCTTTTCCCACTCCCTTAGCTACAAATTCATCTTCTCTCCTAAGTGATTTGTTTTATGATTTGAACCATTTTAAGAAGGATTATGGTTCTTGTTGGTTTAAGAGTTGTCAGCACCCACAGAAGGGATGAGTTACCTCATGAGGGTGTGAGGTTTTCCTACTGAAAGTGTTCACCCGCATGTTGGGCGTGCTGTTGTATCCTGGCAACAAGGGGTGGGGAGTGCACCTGGGAGGTGACCTGGAAAATCCCTGGGCGATTCCAGTAGTTTCTAGTACCTGATACACTTTTGCCATCCTGCCAAACAGTTAAGGTGATGAGCATTAAGGTCTAGCATAGTGTATATATTACAGTCATGTACCACATAACGATGTTTCTGTCAACCATGGACTGTATATGCGAAGGTGATCCCATAAGATTACAATGGAGCTGAACATTTTCTATCACCTGGTGATGTAGTCGTAGTGACATCATAGTACAAGGCATCACTCATGTGTTTGTGGTGATGCTGGTGTAAAAAAACCTAGTGTAGTGCCCGTCTTATGAAAGTATAGCACATACCGTTAAGTACAGCACGTAATACTTGACAATGACAATAAATGACTATGTGCCTGGTTTATATATGTACTATACCTTTTGTCGTTATTTTAGAGTGTACTCTTTCTACTTACGAAAAAAAAGTTTGTTGTAAAAGAGTATGCTGTGTTCTGCTGGCAGCAGCCCTGTACACCTCCTGTTTACTGCATCTTCTAATTGTCTCTTTTTCTCTTGTTCTTGATTTAATCTCATGTCCTTTTGTACAGTAAGATGCTCAGGCTTGGAGCCTAGGGGCAATAAACTATACCATATAACCCAAGGGTATAGTAGGCTACACCATCTAGATTTGTGTGAGTACACTCTGTGATGTTTGCACAATGACAAAATCACCTAACACATTTTTCAAAATTTGTCCCCATTGTTAATCGGCACATGACTCTATATACATGTACATGTATATATTTTCTTTTGTATTTCAAAGTTATGCTCTTCTGGGAGCTACAATTGCTGAAGAGAATCTATCAGTCAAGGTTTTCTCCCCTTGTTGGTAATCTGTCTTTCTGTCCTTGTTCTGTACTTTCACTATTAGCTGACTAGGAGTGGATATATTTAGTTATTTTCTTAACACTCATATTAGAGAGCTCATATTTTCTTCCATTCTAGAAAATACTTGGCCATTTTTTTTTCTTTGAATATTGTTTCTATGCCACTTCTTCAGTCTTCTTTTTCTGGAAGTCCACACTGGGATTCTCACAGTGTGTTATCTGTATCTCTTAATTATTCTTTAATATTTTCTTTATCTCAGTGCTCACTTCTGGGTACCATTTACAGTATTATTTTTCAGTTCATTAATTATCTCTTTGTGTCTGGTCAAGAGTTTATTCCAGCGATTGTTCTTTTAATTTTAACACTGTACTCTTTATTTACAAAATTTAATATTGGTTCTTTTTCATCGACACTTGTTCTTACTTCATTATTTGTCTTCTTAGCTTTTCTCTCTCTCTCTCTCTCTCTCTCTCTCTCTCTTTCTTGATGGGGCTATTTCTTCATATCTTTGTGCATCTAAAATACAAGTTTTAAAGTGAAAGAGTGAATTCCCATTCCATGCATTGATGTTTTGGTCACTCTGTCTTGGCATTACTTTTCCTCTTAGGTTTTACAATTTGAGATTGAAGGTTCAATTTTGAATGGAATGCTGTTTCCCTTCTATCCTCTTCCTTTATGTATTTACCCTTCTTATCTAGTGGTTTTGGGATTGCTTCCACCTGAACTCTGAGCACCTCCCACCCATGCCCCACATTCCTAACCAGATCTTTTATTGATGGTTTGGGTCTCTGCCCCTGAAGACATCATTGATCTAACCATCAAGCACACTGATAATTTGGTGTTTTTACTCTTTTTGTATTAAATTTTATGTCTTCTACACAATAGCATTTCAATGCTTCCTGGTAAAAGCAAGGACACTACCCCACCACCTTGGTGTCATATCGTGAGACCACCTCGAATCTCCCACAAGATGTGGGGCACCTTTCATTTCTATTACACCATAAAATATGAATCCTTAGCTACCTCTACCTGCTTTGAATGTGGAGCTCAGCTACATTTATGATCTGCAGTGATTTTGTTTATTTTTGATGCAGATTATGACTTTTCTCTCCTTTTTATTTCTTCTTTCATTGAAGTAGTAGGGAACTTCAAAACGTGAATATACAGTGCCATGTATAAACCCACATGTATTACAGATGCACATACCCAGACTTACATTCATTTTGGATTGTATTTTTCTTTTTCTTAAGGTATATAAAGAATGTTTGCTCTAATAAGATTTTAAAATGTATGCTTAACAGCTCTAAAGAAACATTACCTTTTGCTACTTTTCTGACATTGTACTGTTATTTTTTCATACCTTAGCTAAACCAGCTTTTAAATACCTAACATTTATTGAGCTCTCAGCACCAGCAGTATGCTAACATCTTTACTTACAGTATTTCATTTTATTCCCGTAACTATGGGGATAGAGTAGAAACTATCACCTCCATTATATAACAGATTAGGAAAATGGGGTTTGGAGGACGAAGTGACTTGTTCAAGATCATGGCTACATGAACTTTCTAGAGTTAACTATGTAATATATTAAAGTTTGATTTAATTAAGACGTCTTTTATTTTTTTTTGTAAAAAAAATCTCGTTTCATTGTACGTAAGTTTGGGTCACAGGAAGATCCCTAGAACTACCATAATCTTTCTCGTCAATGTAATTAATTCAGATGAGGAAAAATACATGGACCATGCTTGATTTCAGGGGTGATAATAATTGTGTATAACCCCTCCGATTTGTGTCATTTGGGGAACTTCATCTAGCTGTAGAAACACAATTACACTGCAAGCCAATAATGACTTACAAGCTCAAACTGTTATATCGTATGGTATTGAGTAGGTAGAATGTGAATTTAGAGGAAAGAGAGCTCAAGGTGGGCTGGCCTACCCAGAATGGTATAGAGAGAGACTGTAGCATTCATTAAACACACCATCTGTGGAGCCAGACTGCCTGGGTTCAAAGCTGGCTTTGCCACTTGCTAACTTTGTGACCTTGAGGAGCTCACCGACCTCTCTATATCAGAGTTTCTCTATTCTCTTTCTGTAAATGGACATCATACTAACACTTCACAATGTTATTGTGGCTCTTTCTCTGCCTGACTGCCACCTTCATAAGTTGCGTTCAAACTCCTGAGAAGGGGATGTCCCCACTGGCTTTGACCTGTAGTGGTATTGTCCTCTCCTGGCCCAAACTGACATCTGACCTGGAGAAGGGGCCAATCTACAGTCCTAGGGCTCTCTCATGACATTGCACAAGCACACGGTGACACAAGCAATACAGTCTTGAGAATCCTGATGTCCAAATTCTCTCTTGATCTTCCTGAGGAGCGCTACTATGTAAGTAAAAGAGCTGTTGCTATTTGAAAGCATCTTGAGACAAACAGAAAAAAATAAAGATTCTAAATTCTGTCTGATTCTTACTGAGAACCAATCAAACCAATAGCTCTATTATAATTAGAATAAGTGATTTCTCCCAGCAAGAAACACAAGTCATTCTCATCTTCTGCCTGGTTGCATAAATTTAACTCTTCATGTACTAAGGGAATGAAATAATTATTTAACTTAAAAGAAAAAAGGAAAAAGGTTATCATGAGGGCTAAGACAGTTCATACCCTATAAAGAACTCAGACCAATACCTGGCCCATGATTTGTGCTCAGTAAATGTTCAATTTCATCAGTAACAGGAATAGCAGAAGCAGCATGATTATCCCTAATGTAAGTCCTGAGCTGGCCCTTGAACAGGGGAAGGTGTTTTAAGGGAGGAAAAGGAGCAGGCAAGAGATAAAGAGGACTGGAGTAAATGACTGAGCATTCTTCAGACCAAGACCTTCAGGTGATGGGTTTGGAAAGCTCTACTGCGCTCGTAAAGCACAGCTAACATACAGAGGGTGCCAAAAAAAGTATACACATTTTAAGAAAGTAAAAAAAAAATGTATTAAAATTGTACTAATATATACTGATAACAAAAGATGAATACAAGTCATGTGTATACATTTTTTGGCACCCTTGGTATATTATCCTTCCTACTCCAGACTCTGGCCTGGACAGAAAAAAGACATTTGGGGAGGGTGAGCTATTCCTGTGTTTTACTTATCTGTTTGTTTGTTTAAAGTAAAGGTTCTCAAGTTTGGCTGCACATTGGAATGACAGGCACTTTCAAAATTCCCGAAGCCCAATCCCAGCGCAGAGATTCATGTGTAAACGGGCTGGGTGTGGCCTGGGATTTTGGAACCCTCCCCTGGTAATTCCAGTGTGCAGGCAGGTAGAGCACCCCTGTCTGAGCCAGTCCCCCTTTGTGGGTTAGGCCTCCTCCATCCCAATCCCTTCCCTTTCCTGCTGCTTCCCAGCCTGGAGTAGTAGCCATGGTTCTGGGCAACCCTTTGCTTTTCCAGTGATCCTTTCATTTCACCCTGATTACAAAACAAAAATGTATTTGTGTGTTTGATTTATTTATTTGTAGTAGGAATTCCTAGATCATGTGTACCTCACAGAAAAGGGAATTGGGAACGGTGATGACTTCTCTGGTGGAAACTACTCTGGACGATATTAAAGGGCTGCCATTGTCCCCTCCCCCCTCCTCTCCCACTGGCTCAGGGAACAAAAGAGCAAGACGCCCATGGCTTCCAGCTGTGGTCCCTCCTGCAGCTGCACGGTGGCTGACAGGTGGTGAGGTCAAGTGCCTGTCTCAGCTTTCTTTCAGTAGTGCTATTGGGTTCCAGCACTGAATGCTAATATGTTAATGAAACCTCAGCCACATGTTTGTTTGTTTCTCTGGCTGCTAATATCCTTGTGCTGTAAATCACAGGGAAGAAAAAGATCACCAGGCAGAAATGTCATTCCTTCGGCAATAACTCCCAGTGTTTAGAGGCTGTGAAGTGAATAATTATAGCCTTTGTATTAAACATTCATTATTTCACCAGCACCAGTCGGCCCGGCTTTGTATGTTTAGCCTTGCTGTGCTGACACTGAAAATATCTGTACATAAGGGCCACAGTTCATCTCCTCACTGTCTCTGACTCCATGTGCCCTTAGCCAGGGAAGAAAACTGATGTGCATGTGGGATATTCTGTGTGACCTGGGCACACGAGGTGCTCTTACACGTTTTCTCTTTGTGTCCTCTCAACAAATGTGCTCCCTGCCAGGCTCCTTCATTTGATCAAATGCACTGAGAGTTCTAGACCTGGAGTCCTTTTTTTGGATTTTCTTCTGACCTTCTGTGAAACCTATTATTTTCCACAGAGGGATTGTGGCCATCTAGTTCCCAGGTGTCATATAGAAATAATGGTGTGTAAAATATGAGCCTGCTGGTGGGTAACTTGGCCCAAGAATTTATCTTTTTCTGTAGCAGTGTGAAAGAGATGGCTGTAGCATTGTATGGTGAAGTAGACACAGAATGTTGTATCAGAAGTCTTAGGCTCAAGTCCCAAGTCAGCCACTTCATAGGCATGTGTAATTGGACAACTTATTGAATCTTTGTTGAATCTTTCTGCCTCTGTATCATTACGAGTAAGATTTGTCTAACCCTAGTGCTACTTTAAAGGGTGTTGGGCAGGTCCAATGAAGTGTCATTATCTCTTTATATGATAGTGCTTTACGAGCCTTAGCACAATATAGTTTTAGTTGCTTTTTCTTGATTTCCCTGTGCTTTTTTCCCTCCTTGTTCATATGGTTACTTGTTCTCCTTGATAATTTGTTTTCTTCATGCCTTGGCTCATGTTGCAATGCTGTAACCCTACTCTTTGCCAGATTATCACCTGTTACTCGTAGGTTGGTTTGTTGCCACTGAAAGATTTGTCCAACCCCTACTCCCCTGGTACCTGTGAATGTGACCTTATTTAGAAAAGGGTCTTTGCAGATGTAATTAAAGATCTGGAGATGAGATCATCCTGGATTGACTGGGTGGGCCTTAACAATCTGGCAACAAGTGTCCTCATAGGAGGAGGTGACATAGTCAGAGGGGGGACACACAGGAGAAAGCCATGTGGAAACCCAGGGAGAGACTGGAGTTATTCTGCCACAAGCCACCGAGTGCTGGGAGCTACCATAAAGTGAAGAAAGCAAGGAAGGATATTTCCCTAGAACCTTTGGGCAGTGGTTAGTCCTGCTGACACCTTGATTTTATACTTCTGGCCTTTAGAACTGTAAGAGAATAAATTTCTTTTGTCTTAAGAGACCAAGTTTGTGGCCGTTTGTTACAGCAGCCGCGGTAAACTACCAGTAATACTCTTCATCTTTTATGGCTTGGCTCAGGTGTCCTCTGTTCCTGGAAGTCTCCTACCTTCCCAGGGCTGGGAGGGCTGCCCCTCCTCTGTGTGCCTACCATATCCCTTACATCTGTCTCTGCAATTGCCCCTGTTATATAATTATCCAATTGATGTGGCTGTGTGTCTCCATGACACCAAGGATTCTGTGACAGTGGAGTTGTGTCTTATTAACATTTCCCACCTGGCACACGGCAGCTCACTACGTGTTTGCTTTATGCAAAATGAATTTTGCTCTCAAACTTGCTTTCTTTTTTATTAAATCCCATATCAGCACATTGGCCTAGGCTCTTTGTGCTTCTATGGAGAAGCCATGGGTCTGGCTTTTCATCTGTAGGTCCCTTTCCTCTTTCGGCACATGCTTCCCTGTTAATAATATTTCTAGAATACTATTCAGGCACTTGTCTACCTAGAGTCTCTCAGTAACGCCAAAGCTCTTTCAAGTACCTCCACCACCTGGTTCCAAAGTATGTTTCCAGCTTTATCCACCACTACCCTCCTCTATGAACTTCTGCTTTAGGAAAACAAATCTATTGCTGTGTTTACAGAACATGCTTTCTGAATGTAAAACCTTGGCTACATCTATGGATGACAGGAAAGCCCATCACTGTGGAAGTCTTAATTACCATGCAGAGATTTCCATAGCATTCTTTTCCCCTCAGTGAAGGAAGTGGATATGTTTTAAATAGCAGATTTTTGCTCAAATTTACCTGTGTGGACATAGGAAACTTAGTCTCCAGAAACGCTCTCTGGCCTTCCCTCTATTGAAAACATAAAGTGGCATAGTGGGAAGGGCTTTCCAGCCCTTAGTTTGAATCCTGCATCAATTACTTGCTATCTTTGTAACCTTGAACAACGTATTTAATTTTTCTAAGTATCAGATTCTGTATCTGTGAAGTAGAAATGACAATCAGACTTTATAATGTTGCTGAGGGTTGAATGCAGTCATAGTAATCATTATTTATGGGATTGATGTGCGTGTGGCGGGGGAAAGGACCGAGACTGTGCAATGAGCTTAACTTATTACAGTTATTCGAGAGAGGATCCAGTAATCAAGGCAATGATGGCATGAGTGAAGGGTGTGTTCTAATTCTGTGTTTTCTTAAGGGAAATAATTTCCATTGCTTAATTCTTTGCAGAATAACGGGACCACTGAACATCAGGTGGAATCTTTCATAAAGAAAAAACTGGAGTCACTGTTAAAAGAATCTCAAATACGGGACAAAGAAGACCCTGATAGTTTCACGGTGAGGGCACTGCTGAAGGCCACGCACGAAGGCTTAAATGTACACCTGAAGCAGGTACATGATTCCCTCTTGTACTTGTCCTTTGACAGGAAAGAGAAAGCATGTCATACTTTGTTTCTGATCACTTGTCATTTGTGAAATGCTTCTCCAGTTTCTTCCATTTCTATCCTCCTAATGCCTGAGAAATGAAAATCTATTGCAAAATAATGTGAAAAATGGTTCACGTTTGATCAGTGGGGGTGAGAACAACAGGAGAAAGCCCAGCGCCCCTGAACTCATCCTCCGCATGCATGTCTTAAGTAAGTGGAGGCTTGAGCCCATCAAGCACTGCACGCCCCCACCTCTCCACGTTCGGTCAGCCTCCATGCCCCATGGGGACACTCCCTGAATGAATCTCCCATCTGTCCACTTCTCTTCTCCTCTAAGGCTCTGTCCCTATTTAGGCCAATGTCAACTCTCACCTAGACTTCTCTTGCCTTCTTCAGTCTAATCTCCACTCTGAAATCAGCAGGATTCTTTAAAAATGCAGATCTGATCACATCACTCTACTGCTCAAAATTCTTTGCTGGCTTCCCATTTTGGTTGGGATAAATTATAAACTCTTTAATCAGGCTTTCAAGGACATGCATCATTGCATCCTTGCCCACCTCTCCAGTCTCAGATCTCCTCATTTTCCCTGTGACACTGCCTTCCACAATTGTCACACCTGCCACAATTGTCTATATGCATGGTCTTCCTCATATTGTGGTTCTTTTGCCTGGAACACTCCATTTCTACATCGATTCCAGCTAAGTCCTACTTAGTCTTTTAAATTCCAGCTCCAGTGTGATGTGCTAAATGAGTCCTGCCTTGACCTGTGGGTTAGGTTAGCTATCTCCATTGTATTGCCTTCAGTAGCCTGTTATATCGTCTCTTTTGTGAAGGGTTTTGAAACACATGTGCAATTACTTGTTCAATGTCTAACTACCCAACTAAGCTATAGATTCCATGAAGACAGGAACCATGTTATTCTTGATAACTGTTATTGTGTTCTGGCTTGTCGAGTGCTAAGAATTTAGTAAAATCTTCTTCAATAATCGTTGAATGAATAAATGCTTTGTACTCTGGTTGAGATTCTTACTCTGCTTTCTAATAAAAAATATCCTAAGTGGGCTAGGAAAAGGGACAGTGGGTTTACTGATGGCATCATTGCAGGGCATTGAGGGCATTATTTTCTGGCCCAGAGGAGATCTGTGCAATCACTGCCTCAAGTGATAGCAGCTTTCCCTGCTGTCACCACCTGTCCTTCAGTGCTCAGGGCTCCACAGGCAGAAGGAACATCACATGGGTGACCATCCTTGGATCTAAGCGACCACTTAGCATTACTGATTACTCTCTAGACTCTACAAAAGTTTAGCTATTTAAGCACTAGGCTGTTCCTCAGGTCTATTTAGTTTCCAAACATAGGAAACCAAATTCAAAATGGCTTAGATAATGAAGAAAAATGTTGGGTTAGGTAAATAGCAAGTTCATTTGCAGAGTGGCCTTCAGGGTTTAAGTGTCAAAACTTAACCCCTGGAACTGCCAAGGTCAACGCCTCTGGAACTGCATGTTATGAGAGAGCGAATGGAATATTGGGGAGGCAACCAAAATACCAATCACAGAATTATTGTCCTTATAGTTTATCATATAATCTTGGATGTTCTTAAAAATTTATATACACGTAAATAGCAGTAAGCTTCTTCCTTCCCTCTCTCTCCCTTCAGCCACTTATTTACAACTACACAAATGTCTATAAAATCACATTTGGTTAGCCCAGCTTCATTTCAGCTGCCTGTGCTTGGTGAACTCTCATTGGCTAATGTGCGCCAATCACTTTCCCTTATGCTTTTGGAGAACTCTTTGCTCCATCCTAGCTCATTCCAATTGTGAGGGCAATAGTAAATCTTGGAGATTTTGGAAGAAATAAATTAAGTCCATTTTTCTTTTGCTTTTCATGGAAGAGTTCCTAATGATAATTTCTCCATCAAGTAAGATGGTAAGGGACCACAACTTTCAGAGATGTAGTGGAGTAAATCTTAGCCCCCTTCTTATTTTTCACTTTCCCTTAAATCCGGATGACTACAAGAATGTGTTAGACTTGTGTATAGTAAGTGGAGCCTGTGACTTTAAAAAACCGAGCTGTACAGTGCTGAGGTTTTTAACACTGCTGTAGTATTAGTTTTATAATATGGTTTTGGTTCAATGGGCAAGCTAAGACAAGTTACTACTGAGACAAGTACCTCTGTGTCAGATACATATGCATATTTAGATCCAAGGGTGAGAATTTGCTGTGTGGTTCAGGGCACACGTCCTCTGGCTTCCTCCTTCCGGGATCATCATTCAGCAATGCAGTACTGTGTTCTATTTGTGCTGTCTTTTCCCTGGAGAGTCCTGAAATAAAATAAAAATCAAGTTCTCATCCTTCAAGCTGGAAGAACTTAGTAGACACAAAGATACCTGCCTTCTTTAGAGTTCCTTTCTTTACATATCAGCGGTGGCTGTCTGGATAGCCATAATTATCCCCAAACTGGACTTTTCCAGGTTTCTTACTGTCCTGCCCCTCCAATCTCTCATTTACACTACTACCATAGTGATATTTCAGAAATGTGCATCTGATCATGTCATTCTTCTATTTTAAACCATTCAAAGGCTCTTCATAGTTTGGAGGACGAAGTTCAAATTTTAAGATGTAGCTCAGAAGATCCTTTCTCCATATTCTGGCCCTAGCTCTGACTTGTCCGTCAGTGCACATATGTACAAGTACATACATACACACCCCACTTTATTATGTTCTTAGCAATAGGCCTTTGAGTTTATTGTTTCCTTGGCCACAGCACACTTCCTCTTCCTCATTTCATGTAGATAGTATCTACTCATCTTTCCATTTCAGCTGTTGAATCACATCCCCTTGAAAGTCTTTCCTGATCCTCCAGTCTGGGGAGATGGCCCTCCTGTGCCATCGCACAGTGCTCTTAACTTTCCCCATCGTACTCTTACTACAGTGTGTTGTAATCATTTGTCTCCACTGTTAGACTGCAAGCCCTATGTGGACAGAGTCTGCATTTCTCTTGTTTGCTGTCACCCTGTATGTATCGGGGGTGCCAAAAAATTTATACACATTTTATTTAAGAAAGGAAAAAACTATTAAAATTGTAATACTCAATATATCCCGATAACAAAAGATGACTACAAGTCGCATTTGACTTCTGCAATTACAAGAGGTGCTCAAAGTGGTTACCATCAGCACCCAGACACTTCTGGTTATAGGGAACACTGTTTGGTAGACTTCTGTGGTGAGCGTATGAACTGTTGCAACACCACAGCAGAAGCAGCAGGACTTGTTCCTGTGCGAGGCGTTCCGGGTCTTCCCCTGCGCACATCACACCCAGTACCATGCGTCTCAAACTTACCACGGATGATTGCAGTTGTTGGCCGTGTTGGAGGTTCTGGTGCATACTCATGCCTCCATTGTTGTACTTCCACAATGTTCTCGGAATTTCAAATACCACTTCAAAATGGTCTCGCGCTCCTCAAAGGACACCTGTACTTCCGCTATTTTCTTTGACTGTCCTGCCTGTCGCATGGTGATGCTACCATTCATTTGATTAACGCCATCTTTTGAGCAAACGGCATACTACACATTGCTACTGTAATTCAATACAACTTCAAAAAGGAATATATAGATAACATCTCTTAAAATGTGTATACATTTTTTGGCACCCCCGGTATATGCCAGGTTCCTAGCACAATGTCTGATTCATGAATTCCATGAAAGACATGGTGCTGGTACTCAAGTTGGAGAGAGAGACTTTATAGTACCCTTCTATATAAAGAGAGGGTGGGGAGAGGAAGGGAGGATAAGCCAGCAAGGAGACTTAGAGCTACACAGAATCCCTTTTTGCTCACCAACCAGCTTTGTAACTTTGGGCATATAATTTAACTTCATTATATTTCAGGTTTTTCATTTGTAAAATTGGGATTTGAATCATACTTATCACCAAAGATGGTTGTATATATCAAATGAGAATCTATGTAGCATAATCCTTGGGACATAGTATGTGCCTACTAAATAGGATGACCATATTCCTCAACTTGCATGGGGCAGCCCTGCTTTGTACTTATTATCCCAGTGTAATTATTGAAAGTACCCCATTTCACTCCCCTGTTGGAACAGTAAATGACATGATCTCCCTACCAATAGATGGGCTATTAGAAATAGAAATGAGCTCAGAAGTTAATTGGTCCATTCGTCTCCCATTTCACAGATAAGAAAACTGAGGTCAAGAGAAGGGGTTTACCAAGAAGGGACGTATAGCTATTTGGTGGCAGGACTGGTTCTCCAAACCTGGAGAACAGTGTTACTTCTATAACAACATCTGGCTAACTTCTTAATTCCAGGGTCTTTAAACAGTTAATGATCAGCTTTAACAGATCTACAAAGGCAGTCATATATAAATAGTCAACTGAAATTACCCTGTAACTCCTCGACTCTTCTAGTATTTTCTGAACTATCCCTTACCGCAACCAATTCTCAATCTTCCCTACTCGCCACCCCAAATTGCATCTTTGATTAATCTCTATGGATATATGTAGGTGCTCTCCCTGGCTTTTTGATTTTAAGTGGTATTACTACTTACCTACATTTATTCCATTCATGTGGTTATTTCTGGTTCTTCTCAGTTTAGCTGGAAGTCCTGGGAGAGTGTGGCCTGCTGGTCTCTCCTTAAACCATGTCACTAGTACTGAAGCACCTAGTGTCTGTTTTTACGGGTGATAATTGAATCTAAACCCCTTTCGCATGGTGGCCTTCCTGTTCCCTAATGAGAGATAGGCTTAAGCAAGGAGAGCTCTAGGCTAGCAAATGAACCCACATGAGGAAAAATTCTGAGGCTGTCACACTTCTTTCCAATGCTTACCATATTATTTCCATGAACAAGTAAGCTTTTCCTGTGGTTTACTTAAATAAAAAGGGTTATTACCTACCTCATAGATATACTTGAGTTTTATTGAATTTTAATCTTTTAAATTCCCAAATAACAGTATTTTATCAATGTGGTTACTGTTTTTATTCAACAGAATTAGCTCTTAATGACTTCTGGCCGTTTTTCAAAATTAAACGTGCTTTTAACTGAAGATGATTTTATTCCCATTCACTGCTAAAGAAATGCATCTGCACTGTGGAGAGCCTTGTGAGCAGGCACTGGACAGGCCTGCAAAGCGGGCTGTGCTGAGAGGCACTTGAGCGCAGCTGTGGGAAGCTGGTGCCCAGGCTTCTCCATGTTAGTGTTCCCCTCAACTGCCTCAACTGAGGCAGACTCAGCCACCTTTGAGGTACTGGAGGGGTGAACCAGGAGGAAGTGAGCAGGCCCTCTTGCTTCCCACCTAGAGGCAGAGGGAGAGAGGGGGGCCCCTGTCACTCTACCAGAGCTAAGAAAAAAAAAAAGGAAAGAAGAAAAATAGTTTTATTGTGTTTTATTTACTCAGCATTCAGATGTGAAGGAGAGTGGAAAGAAATCACATGGGCGATCCCTCATGACCAATTTCGGAAAACATAAGGTATGAATTAACAGTAATAAATGTGTGAAATTAATTTAAATTACATCTGGAAAGTAACAGGAGAATATCACAATAACCTCGGGATAACTGAAGATTTCTTAAATAGGACTCCAGAACAGGAAAAGTTGATAATTAAACTATGAAATTTAGGAATTTCTATTCATCAAAATGATGAAAAATAAGTAGTACACTGGGAAAGTATATTTTTAATACGTATATCCAACAAAGGACTTGTATCCTGAATATATAATGATTCCTACAAATCAATAAAAAGACAGATATCCTAAATTAAAAAAAAAGGATGATAGACTTATATGGTACTTCGCAAAAGAAGAAAACCAAGTGGCTAATATGGAAAAGGTCCTCACCCATATGAGTCCTTTGTGAAATGCAAATTAAAATGATAGTGAGATTCTGTACATACAAGAGCAAACGCAAAAAAACTGACAATTCCAAGTGTTAGTGAGGACGTTGAGCAACTGGAACTCTCATGCCCTGATATTGAGAACATACATTTGTAATAGTACAAACAGGAAATAGCTTAAATGTCCTTCAACAACAGAACAAATAAAAATGGTGGTATATTCACATAAGGGAATATTTATTAGCAATGAAATTGACAAAATTATGATTACACACAATAATATAGTCTGAGGAAAAGAAGCTAGACCCAAGAGAGTACATACAGTTTGATGTACTTTTATATGAAGTTCAAAAAGAGCCCCCACCCCCCCAAAAAAATCTATAGGGTAAAAGTCCTTTGGGAAGAAGGTAATTACTGAATGGGAGAATCAGGTTTTTGGAGGCAGATAATATTCCATTTCCTCAATTGGGTGGTTTCGTTTGTGGAAAGCCGTCACGCTATGTATGCACTTGTCATTGTTGTACTTTACAAAATGCATGTTACTCTTCAGTTAAAAGATAAAACATGTTTTATAAGCAATCAGTTATTGGATGGTGAACTCTATGTGTGAGTTTTTTGTAAGGCCATTACTTGTACTTTCAGGAATGTTGTATCTGGAATTTTCTGCCCCATTAATAGCATAATTTATTAAAAGGCTTGAAAAGTAGTTATAATAGAAAACTGAAAATAACCAAAATGTTCCCCCATAAAGACTGCTTAAGTGAGCCATAATTCATTCACATAATGGACAGTTATGCAGCCACTAAAAGATGATCACTCGAAATAGCTCAACATGCAAAACATTAAGTAAAAAAGATGAAAAATTGATTATATGGTACGTTAACCATGATAAGATGTGTCAAAACTCTATGTAAAGAAAATATATCATCATTTATCCAAATATTATCTGCCTTTGGTGATTCATTTCTTTTTTTTTTGCATTTATGTTAATAAATGAACTTTAAAAAGACAGATTTGCTCTTGTAACTCTTCAAATTACTAATTATATGTAGAATTAGAGAATGTTTCATTTCTGGATTATATCTACTGATTTAAGTTAAAATTATTTTCCAAAGTAAACCTTTCAGGCTGTACTTTAGCTACTATGGAATTAGAATTGTTATGCCTCAAGTCATAAGAATGAATGTCCACAGGAGTATTTATAGATTATTTTAATAAATATTAATCATATTTTAAATTGCAAGTTAATATTATGTAGCTTACTGAATGACATTCCATGCCATCTCATTTAATCATCACAACAATGATAGTCCTTTAAAACAGATGTTGTCCTACCCTTTAAAAGACACAATAGGAAGCTAGAGAGGTACCAGCTTGGTGAGAAGCTAAGCTGGAACACGAGGTCGTTAGAGACTGGGGTTCCCACACCATACACACTGAGGTTTGTGAGGCATAAATAACACCTGAGAACATTTCAGACTAAATTGGCGCCTTGCTGTGAGTACAATAGAGGTGAGTGTGTGTATGCCAACAGTGTGGCTTGGTTTTTATTTGTTGAGTATGAGAAAATCTGTAAGGTAACATGGTCTTGCGGTAATGCAGGGATGGAATCCCTTTCCTTTTTTTAAGCTATATTCTCCAGATGTCCAGGGTACTCTGCCTGAAGCTCTTTCCTTTGTTTATGTAAGCTGTATTTTTAGTGGCAAGGTTTTCTGCAATTACTGGGGTCCCTCCTCTTCACTGGTATTGTTGACGGTATGTGTTGCCAAATATTGGGGTTATCTCCTATGTGGTAGGGAATGAAATCTCATTATTCCAAAAAGGTTTTATGTCTAGCAGCTAATCTGTCCAGAAGACACCAGATTAGTCCTACAGCCTTTAAGCCTGAATCCTATGGGTAACAGTTTTCATTCTGCTGCTAGAAATTAAAAAGGGTCAAAACCTGATAAGAACAGTTTGATATAGATGGTCATTTCAGTGCATACTGATCAAAAACAGGAAAGGTAGTTATTCATTAAAAAAAGTAATAATACTTTTTAAATCAAATCTGCCTTTTACAAGTCAATTAGAATAGTGACCTTCCTATAAAGAGGACATTTTATTCCTTATAATTATTTAAATAGATGTTACAACTTTGACCCTGCTCCTCATAGAGAAACCATCGATGCATGACTAATAAGGTCTTTCTAAAACCTACATTTTATGTGGCATAGAAGTCAGTTTAAACATAAAACCCTCCATTTTGCTTTAATCTTATAATTAGGCCATAGATATGCTTCTTATTAATGGTGAGGCAAGTTGCAATATTTAATCATTTTTCCCCCTCTGAGCTATTTTGTGTGTGTGTGTGTGTGTTGTAGGTGTACCTGATGCAGTGAGTGTGTTAAGTTTACTGTGATTTTTCTGGCAGAAAAGCACAAAATCGCAGTGTAAATCCTACAGTACTGATGAGGAGGAGGACTCACAGCAGAATCCTGGCAAGGAGATCAGCCCACTGTACAGGTAAGAAAGCATCTCCCTGATTCTCGCTCAGACTCCCTGAACCTCTCCGTCCCCATTAGCTTGGCTGTTTTAGTTACATGGGTCTAGACAGTTGGGAGATAAAGTAAAGTGCTCATTGCAGTGGGATCTGTGAAGATCAGTGGGTAAGAGATGATAATACGCATAGGGGACTTACACTTGCCTGTGCACAGGGAGCTCTGCAATGCTAGCTGAAGCAGTTGTCAAATAGAAGGTATTCATAGAAAAGAGAGAGTGGACACGAACTACTAGTACAGAGGGCTCTCCCACTCACAGGAGACTAAAAATGAAGACAGATGATAAGCACATATTAAGCACCAAGGAGCTGAAATCAGCCGAGCTTCAAACGTTTGCTCCTCCAACTTTAACTGGGCAGGTTAGGCTCCTCATTTGAATCTATTACTTAGGGTGATTGTAAGGATTAAAGGATTTAAATGTCTTACCTTGATAAGCCCTCCCCCAATTAACGAAGTGCTGAAAAATATCAGCTGCTGTTTGTTTTCTTTGTCATTGCCAATAGAATTTGGGATGAGTAAAATGAACATATTTTTAGAATCCAGATTGTGACACATGATCTGATGTAGGATTTTCTGGCAGTTTATGTATACAGTAAGTCTCACAAAGGGATGTAAATTATATCACAGATAGACAAACACTTGCACGTGCACACCAGTGTCATGCATGTACACAGCCCCACCCCATGTCCTTATGCCCTTATTGAAAGACTGAAATTAAATGCAATTAGAAGCGTGGAGTTCCTGTAGGAATGGATGGCATGTAATGTTCAATTAAGTTTAATATTTGATTATATGTGTATACTGCATTTTATCCATTAGTTGAAAGACATTTAGGTTGATTTTAGTTTTTGGCTGTTATGAAAATGCTGTTATGAACATTCATGTATTAGATTTTATGTGGATATATGTTTTTATTTCTCTTGGGTATATACTTAGAAGTGGAATCATTGGGTCTTATGGTAATTCTGTTTAACATTTGAAAGAACTGCCAAACAATTTTGGCACAGCATTTGTACCATTTTCTATTCCCCAGCAATGTGAGAGGGTTCCAATTTCTCCTCATCCTTGCCAACACGTGTTCTTGCCTGCCTTTTTGGTTATCGCCATCCTAGTGTGTGTCAAGTGGTATCTCATTGTCGTTTTGATTTGCATTTTCCTAGTGACTAGTGATGTTGAGCATCTTTTCGTGTTCTTCCTGGCCATTTGTTGTATCTTCTTTGTTGAGGATTAGATATTTTGATTGTTAGATGTCCCCATAGAGGAGAAAAGTGTGGATGTGAGGAGAATGTAATAGTCCATGGAGCACTCTACTGTGTAAAGAGTAGTGGTAAAATTTGTAAAGTTGTAGAGGAGATCCTACGAGTGGTTTGTATGGGAGAGAGAGAACAAAGTAAGGCATGTTTGTTGTAAGAAAGTTGAAGAATACTGTATAGAGAAAAACATAAAGAAGAAAATAAAAATCACTTATAATTACACCTCTAAAAGAGAACCACTATGGAAGTTTTGGTGTATTTCCCTTTAGATATATAACTCTTGTGACCCGCAAGGTAATGTTTCTGATCCTTTAGATTAGGTTCTCATTTAGCCAAAGTAGAGCAGATCCCTGGTGACCTCTGTTGTTACTCCCTAGCCGGGAATGAAGCCCTTAACGGTAGAACTCACAAATACATGAGGGATAGACTGTGATTCTGGCTGAGAGGTGAATACAACCCCGTGAGTAGGGTGCTGTGGTGAAAAGACTGCCAAACTAGGAACCACACTTGGGTTCTACTCCTGGCCGTATTAGGAGCAAATAGGAGTAAACAGAAGCCCAAACTTCTTCCAGCTCTAAAATGTCATGAGTTCTGGGTGTGTGTTTTACAGATTGGGTCGCCGAAGGAAAACCATGAAGCTCTGCCGAGAGCTCTCAGATTTGGTGGTGTATACAAACTCCGTAGCAGCCCAGGACATTGTGGATGACGGTAAGGACTGACTGTTTTTACTTCTGGATAAACATTCTTGACCCTCTTTGTCAATTATTAATTAATCTCTTGTTAATCAGATCATCAGCACACATTTCTGGGACTGGGTACAATCCAATTTGAGTTGCCAGGAAGCTGACTGTCAGTAGAATGCTTTTAGCTCCCAAGGAGGGCTCTTGGGTATTGTAATTGCCCAATTAACTAATAGCAGTCAGGGTCCCCCCCCCCAAAAAAAAAGACCAATTCCAAAACAGAAATATTTTTGGAAATTTCCTACAAGGCAGAGAAATTTCCTACAGGGCAGAAGGACTTCATTTTTGTGAAAAAGAAAACTACATCAGAGCAAGGTCTTTCCCACAGCTTGAACTATGGAGACCTGACCTGGTTTGATGGTCAGGTAACAGATTGCCATTACCAGTGTGAGTAACCAGAAGAAAGAAGAAATGAATTGGCTTAAATAATACCTTGGAATGCCCCATGTTTTCTCATTGGAAATTTTGACTTTGATGAAAATAATTAAATCCACAGATTGAAATTTAACAAAAAGAGTAGAAATTTCAGAAGTGTTGGCTTTTTCACTGATTTTCACCCATCAGTTGCCATATATTGAGCTGAGAAATTCTACTCATAGCTCTTCTTACCCTGAGGTTTCCTACTAGTTGCTCTTTTTCCCTTTATCCTCTTCCCTGCTCATTTTTTAATGTTGTTCAGTTAGTGACTATTTATAGAAATTATGGTTATGTAGGCTTTCTATCTACTGTCAATTTTAGTAAAAGTTAAACGTAAGTCAATCTCCCATTTTCTCAGCAAGTCTTAGTGAAAGGAAAATAACATTGTGGTGTGAGTCTTACGTCCTCACAAGCCTCCAGGAGTTTTCCTCAGGTCTTTTTCACCCCCTCTTTCACAAGTGTATCTTTTTCTATCTGCAAATTTTCTTCCCTTTGATGTTGATATCTTCTTCAAATGGTGACAATTATAAAAATTTTAAATTAATTTCACATGTGAGAGCATGCTAAACTATAGAAGTGTCAGCAAGTGAACAACACATTCTTAGAATAAATGCTTACAACTAGAAAATGAACTCAGAGAGTGGATAAATGGAGTTGAAGGTATATTTGGATTAGAGAAGTATATTTTCTAATAAACATGTTAGGAAATCATAATTTTATGAGACTGACGCGCTACCTACTGCGCTAACGAGGCACCTTGGAAATCATAATTTTATTAGCTTAATGGAAAAACCGAGTACTTATTTAGCTTTTGAACTTCAGCTGTGTCTGTCTTTTGTAGGGTTTTTTAGCCTTAAAATTAACAATAGCTAATGAACACATGGCTTATCCTAATGCAAAGCAACTCTATCCTATTAGTATATTAATTGATATGTGCCTAATTAACAAGGTCATTTTAATGTGATGTGGTATGCATATTTACATGGAGCGACAGAACAAACAGTGGTACCAATTACATTGCTACTCCATTTAAATGTGGCTTGTCAAAAAGACTGTATATTTTATCTTGTTATGTTCAAAGTATTCCTGATCAAAATCTTCAAAAAGGATTGTTTTTAGTGTACTTGAGATATGTAAACTGCATTAATAAGCTATGTCAATAAAATATAAGGAAAGAACTTACATGAAGCAAATCAAATTAAAAACGAATTCTCTAATTTCTTTGCCTCCCACTTGTATTATGACTGTTCCAAGTTCCAGCTCTAGAGTATAATTGTTAGACATTTGGCCAGCATTTAATATCTAAAGCTATACATCCCCGAGGACACTAGGGGCCCTGGGAGACTGTGTGCTCTAATAAACATGCACAGTCTGGATATAATTCAGGACAGTTGGCCCAGCTAGCCCATGGTTCTACTCCTCGGATGCATGGGCCGAGTCCCTCAGTCTGGGTTCAGACACACTCAGGTTGTCACAGTGCACTTTGGAATGAAAATGATGCTCTGGGCAACTTTGGATCTTTGTCTAGACTGACATCTTCCAGCAGGTCCAGAAGACATATGGGTGGTTGTTTGGGGAGTGGGGGATGGATTTTTGGTGAAGGGGTGAAAGTGTCGGGGTTATTGTAGACACAGTGCAAAAGAAGAGATTGGGAGAAAAGGGTATTGATATTGAATATTTGGGGGTTTACTGTATCATGGCCCCCAAACTTGCAGCTTCCTTGGCCCTGCATCGACCCCTCCAGATGATGATCCAAACAGAAATTTTAGTATAGACTTCTTGTTCTTTTACCTCCCTTTATTTTTTCCATTGTTTATAAACCTGGGTAGGTGGATGATTGTTTTGGTTTCTGAAACTTTTCTGTATAATGCTCTTTTGAACTCTTTATTATTATCCCTTTCTCCTAAACAGGTTTTGACTGGTTCCATAATTCTATTCAAATTAACTTTAAAAATAAATTTTTCTTTTTCGGAATTGGTCTTTGTTCTTGGACCCTGAATGCTATTAGTTAATAACGTGTTTCATATGTGAGCTTTTTTGGTGAATGCCTTCAATGAATGTCTCCCTGTTATCATGTCGAAGGCACATACTGTGTTTCCCCGAAAATAAGACCTAACCGGAAAAGAAGCCCTAGCACGATTTTTTCAGGATGACATCCTCTGAACATAAGCCCTAACACATCTTTAGGAGCAAAAATTAATATAAGACCCTGTCTTATTTTCAGGGAAACACAGTAGATACTGTTATTTATTCATGACTGTCTATATCTTCAGTAAAGGTATTCTATTTGAATTATGTACCTGAAAAATAATTTTGCTACCTGCCCTGTTCATACTAGCCAGATAGACATGAATTAGTGAGATGGTTGAACTCTTGGGAAACATGGGACCCTGAAATAGAAAGTTATCTTAGCATAGCTCTGATTTGGCCTCAAAATGTCAAAAGAGTCCCAAGAATGGAATTATATGGGTCGTTCTTGGTTGGGGTCTGCATCTTCTCTGGTTGGATTTTCTCTTTTGCTCCGCCTTTTACTACGGGTATAAATGGACATATTGTAAGTTCTTTTGTGAGTAGTGTTTTCCTTACTATACTCAGTTTTCTTTTCTTCTTTATTAAAAACTGCCAGGAACCACAGGAAATGTGTTATCATTCAGTGAAACAAGAGCACATCAGGTGGTTCAGCAGAAATCAGAGCAGTTCATGATTTATAACCAAAAGCAACTCACGAGGATTTACCCCTCCGCCTACCGCATTGATTCTAGTAACTTCAACCCTCTGCCCTACTGGAACGCAGGTTGCCAGCTAGGTGTGTATGCCTCGGGAAGGAGCGGTTCTCTGTATGTTTTGAGTCTATGCTAACATTTTGCCTAATTCTTTCAAACTTTGAACTTGTACAGTGGCACTGAACTACCAGTCTGAAGGGCGAATGATGCAACTAAATCGAGCCAAATTCAAGGCAAATGGCAATTGTGGCTATGTCCTCAAACCTCAGCAAATGTGCAAAGGTGTGTGTTATTTCATCGTCATATATCTGAATGCAGATGACCTATATTGAAGGAACTCTCTAGAAAGTGTGATTCTGCAGTGTTTTGCAACATGAGGTTGGAATATAAACTAAAACTCTTGTCACACTATAATATTTAGAATGTTCTCCCCTGAGGTTATGCATGTGAAGAGGGACTTAGGTAGCAACGGCTTGTCATCTGAAATCCAGTGCCCTAGCATGATATTCACTGGACATTACTTATAAATTGGACAGTGTTCTAAGGTCTGAGCCATATTTTTCATAAATTCTCTTAGGGGGTGTGAGTCAGAAACATGGCAAAATAAAAATACCACCTGAAACAATTTTATTAAGCCTTTAGTCAATATTGTCCAATTACAAAAGTGCTAATAAAAAAGGAAAGATAATGTAGTGTTGTATCAAGACAATACATTTTTTTTTTTTTGGTTTTGCTCATTAAAATTCTTTTAAAATTTCCCAAATTGGGGTTGCTGATTAGCTGAGTTGGTTAAAGCATGGTGCCGGTAGGTAGCACCAATATTGCCGGTTCAATCCCCGCATGGGCCATTGTGAGCTGCACCCTCCTTAAAAAAAAAAAAAAAAAAAAAATCCCTAATTGGATTTTTAGCAGTTGAGGTAAATATGTGTTGACAGACGTGTTTTCAAGATTTTATGCTTTGCATGTTTTCTTGTTCTGCTATTTACTTAATTTCAGATCTTCTTTCTGCTTGTTATATTCACTCTATGCCTGAGATGGTTTAGGTTAGAAAATTATTTGGATCTGACATACCTGCTCCTCTTCTCTGTACAAGTGGCATTCACATAAAATGCTCCTTCTCCCTCATGCTATGACTGATAATTGCAATTGCAGACTCTTGCTTTAAATTGGCTCGTTCCCCTGACTTTCGGAGCATGGATTCTAAGAAAAACCACAGTATTGGAAGTGCCAGCTGGCATTGGCTTCGGGCAGAAGCCACACTGATAGTTATGTGATAATTTCTTTGCTCTAAGAAACACGGTGGTAACTCAGCATTTGTTGTTTCTTTGTTTTACAAGCTTAAGCTGTATATGTATGTATGTGTGTGTTTTCCCATGCTCCTAACCTTAGATTTTTACACCTGCTTTACTTGGCTTAGGTACTTTCAACCCTTTCTCTGGTGACCCACTTCCTGCCAACCCCAAAAAGCAGCTCATCCTGAAAGTTATCAGTGGACAACAACTCCCCAAACCTCCAGACTCCATGTTTGGAGACCGAGGAGAGGTAAGCCATGTATGACCTAACAGTTAATTATGTGATTCTTCTTTGTGTTTACACATTTCATCCAAAATGTCAGCTGTGTGTGTACGCGTGCACAGACATTCATAAATGAGCGCTGACCTCAGCTCACCAGATATTAACCAGCTTATTGGCAAAGCACACACACTTCCTTCTGGATTGCAGTGCATCGTCTATTTGGGAGGCATGAGTGCATGTGATTCAATTCATTATTTAAGATTGACACGGGCTATTGTAACATTGGGGTGCAAAAAACAATGTTAATTATACAGACACTGCATAAGGATATGCCTTAACTCTCCAGCCACATTCCGTATCTGCTCAGACCCTCATCTCTGCTGCATGTCAGCCACCTGTTCCTGGCCACATGCTGACGCTTGTCATCACTTGCTGCACCTCTGTCGCATGATTTTAAAATGGCTTCCTCTGTGACCACAGACTCCTATATTTCCAGAGCTTTTATTCCATCTCTCTCATGACACCTGGTCTTGGCCTTCTTGGCTTCAAGTTTCTCCCTACCTCTCAGACCCTCCATTGTTCGTGTCCTTCCTCTCAGAAGTGGCCCATTACTTCAGACTCTTTGCCACTTCCACCTGTTAAACCATCACTTCCTGATCTTCCAGCTGCAGCATGGCACCACCATAAACTCTTGGTCTCAACTCTCAACTGACCCACAGGGCTGGGCTGCCATCCCAGCTGCACCGAATCAGCCCACTGTCCTACTCTCTACAGTGGCTGTTTCCAACCTACTGTCTTCTCAAACAGTTGTTCTCATCACCTTCTTTCTCATTTTTAACAGATGGCACCGTAGCCTAGTCCTCAGAAAGCAGGAGCTTCAGATGGGACCATTTCTTCTATCTCTATGGCCTCCAGGCTAATCCAAGCCACCATCATCTCTTGTCAGTTCTGCTACAGTAGCTTCCCAGCTGACTGGTCACCCTGCTTCCATTCTGTTCTCTTCTTAACAACAAGAATACTTGTTTTGGCAGTATCAGAAAGTTTATCCTTACCTCTTCTTCTTTCTTCCTTTACTATCTATGCAAAAGAATATACTTGCTGAATTTCCTCCCAAGCTTTTTATTTTGAAATATTTTAAACCTCGGAAAAGTTGAAAGAATAGTAAAATGAACACCATATCTCCAACACCTAGATTCACCAATTAAATTATTAAATTTTGTGACATTTTCTTTCTGTTTTTTTGGGTATATGTGTGTATATGTAGGTATGTATACATATTTGTGTTTATATGCGTACACACACATACATATACACATGAAAGACACAGCAAATGTCAAAATTTAGTTATATATACTCACATACATATATATGTATTTATGCATTTGCTTTTCTTTGCAGAGTCGTTTGACAGTAAATTGTTAACATAATGACCCTTGGCCATAAATATGTCAGTGTTTATCTCTTAAGAACAAAGAAGGACATTCCCCTGTAAAACCAAATATAATCATGACACTCATGACATTTAATACAATAGTATTATCCAGTATGAAATCTATATTTGATTTTCCCCAATTGTTCCAAAATTGTCCTTATATCTTCTTTTTTTTCCCCTTTCTTTTTGAATTCAGGATCCAGTCAAGGATCATACATTGTTTTAGTTGTCATTTCTCTTTGGTCTTTAAATATCCAGAACAGTTCTCCAGCGTTTTTGTTTTCGTTTCATGATATTGACATTAAAAAAAGGTTTAAGCCAGTTATTTCCAGAATGTCCTGCAATTTGGATTTACCTGATTTTTTTCTTCATGACTAGAATCAGAATAAATATATTTGGCTGGACTATTACATGTGCAATGTTGTGTCCTTCTCCGTGTCACGCCAGGAGCCACATGATGTCATTTATCCTGTGGTTGATACTGTTACATGGATAAGGGGTTCTTCCAGATGTTTTTCATTGTACGGATATCTCTTTACCTTTGTAATTAATACATAGTTTGTGATGAGTATTGGTGATACATGGAGATTTCTGTAACAACTGTACCATGACATGAAAACATCTATGGTTTCTATCAGGTACAAAATTGCAGTGCTAACATTCCTATGCTGTTCTTTAGTCAGAGGCTAATGTAAATAAAGGTAGAGTTTTTTTTTCACATCCAGGCTCCCTGAAATCTCAGTGCATGATGTCTCACATTATTCATATTTCTGAGAATGAAATCACAATTTTTCTTGTTTCCAATCAGAAAATTGTCATCTTTAATTTTCACCTTTTTCCCCCTTTGCTCTTTACACCTAATTAATTACCATCTCTTAGGTGTTCTACCTCCCAAATCTCTCGCCAGTCTTGCTGCCACTATCTGATTCTATTATTCTAGTATCTCACCTGGGTTATAGTACAATGAAGCACACACTAATATCACATGTTCACAGATGAGGAATCTGAAGCACAGACACTTACTGAACTTGCTAAAGGCCAACACAGGAATGAAACTTTGAAACAGAAAGTTGCTTTTAAAGCTGATGGTCTTGACTTCCTTAACAACAGAAATCATATTCATTAGCTGCCCAAAAATCCAAGATCCCCATTGGTCCAGTTGTACCACAGGGTTCTATTTAAAGGAACTCTGTGGACAACAACTCCTCTTTTAGCATAAGGTAAATAATTGAAAATGAGTAAATTTTAACTATGGTTTATTTTCTCTCTCTCTCTCTCTCTCCCTCTCCCCACCTGATTATCTTACCATGTTCTTCCGTCATACCGCTAGCTCTTATTCCCTGAAGTCCCTCACAAAGCTCTATACTCTCTTTACTCTCCATGATCCTAAAAATATGTTTTCTGACACTTCATAACTCTCTCCATTTTTTTTTTTTGAGTTTTGTCCTTCATTGCTCATTATCCAGAACTTGAACCATTACAGAGAGATTACAGATGGCCAATAAAGCAGGATCCCTTCCCCCAGAGGAGGGGTGATGGACAGGAAGTGTGAGGAAGACGAAACACTCATTTTTTCTTTTGATTACTTTTTAATCCTTTTATTTATTTAAAAAAAAGATTTTTTTCTAATATATAGTTACCATACAGTATTATATTGGATTCAGGGGTACACCGTAGTTATTCAGTGTTCATATACCTAAAGAAGCGATCACCATGATAAATCCATCAACCATCTGACACCATACTATACTGTCACACTATTCTTTACTATATTCCCCATGCTGTATATTACATCCCCGTGACCTATTTGTTTTATACCTGAAAATTTGGACCTCTTATTTCCCTTGACCTTTTACCTCCCTTTTTAAAATTTTCAATTACAGTTGATATTCAGTATTATTTTAACTTCAGGTGGGCAGAATACTGGTTAGACGTTTATATAATTTTGGAAGTGATCCCCCTGACTAGTCTAGTACCCACCTGGCACTATGCATAGTTATTACCGTATTCCCTATGCTTTACTTTACATCCGCATGACTATTTGATAACTACCAATTTGTATTTCTTAATCCCTTCACCTTAACCACCCAACCCCCAAACCCCCTTCCATCTATCACCCCCATTAATCTAGTGTCCATCTGACCATACATAGTCATTATATTATTACTGACTATATTCCTTATGCTATGCCCTACATCCCCATGACTGCTGTGTAACAACCACTTTGTACTTCTTAATGCCTTCACCTTTTTCACCTATTCCCCCAACACCCCTCCCATTTGGCAACCATAAAAATGTTCTCTGTATCTATGACTTTGTTTCTGTTTTCTTTCTTTGTTTGTTTTGCTTAGATTCCATGTATAGGTGAAATCATATGGCATTCGTGTTTCTCTGTCTCACTTAACTACACTCAGAACAATACCCTTTAGATACCTTCATATTGTGGCAGATGGCAAGATTTCATTCTTATTTTAGGGCTGAGTAATATTCCATTGTATATATGTACCACCTCTTCTTTATCCTTTCATCCTTTCCAGGACACCCAGTTTGCCTTCACATCTTGGCTATTGTAAATAATGCTGCAATGAACATATGGATGAATATGTTCCTTTGAAGTAGTGTTTTGTGTTTCTTCAGATAAATACCCAGAAGTGGGATTACTAGGTCCTTCTTTTTCTCTTGTTATAGCTTTTGGTTTAAAGTCTATATTATCTTGTATAAGTACTGCTACCCCAGCTTTTTTTTTTTTTTTTTTTTGGTTTTGTTTTTTGTTTCCATTTTCAACAAATGTCTTTTTCTA